>NW_024363160.1:12404194-12883959 GCF_014805655.1 Passer montanus | reverse complement strand
GTCTGTGGCTCGCCGCCGCGGAGGGGCGGCGCTGCTCCCCGCACGCCCCCGCCCGGCGCCCCCGCTCCGTCTCCGGGAAGGGCGCGGGGAGCCCCACGCTCCCCCTCAGCGCGGCGGCGGAGTTCGAGCCGGCGGCGGCGGCCGGGGTGCGATGCCGTGTTAGCCCCGAGGTAGCGCCGGCGGGAAGGAGCGCGAGTTGCCGGGGCTGTGGCTGACACCATGGGCACCGGGCGGGGGGGCGAGGCGGCCGGGCTCCCTGCGCTCCTCGGCTGAGCCCGGGGATGTGCCGGCGCCCGGAGGAATTATTTTGGAACTAGCACGGAGCGGTGGGAGGAGGACGAGCGGCACAACGTTTCACAGCTGCGAGGAGGTCGTCCGGCGGTGCTGTATAGGCAAGTAAGCTCTTGCTTCCTTTTCGTTGCTTTTCCTTCGTCTCCAGTGACTTTTTTTTTGCAGCTGCTGGTCGCTTGCTGCCAGTTCGTTGGCAGGATGGTCGGCGGCGCCAGCAGCAGTTCTCGGGGGTTGAGGAGCGGGGGATTGGTGGCCAGGATTGCAGGGGAGCCCCGCTCCAACTCCGCCGGAGTCCGCCGCGGGCGGACCGCTGGTGCGGTGCTCCGGTGCATAGCTGTCAAGGGAGCTCCGTGTCCCAGTGCTTCCCACTTCTGCAACTGTAAGAGATGATGCCTTTTTTTCAGGCATTTCATAATTTCATAATGCCTTCTCCTCTTTGCTGAGCTGTGACTAAATTGCAGGAGTCCTTTAATTGCTTTCTATCAGTGTTTCTTGTGGGAGAATGAAAGAAGCATGTTAGCCTTTCATACGCACTTATGGATTCAGACAGTGAACCCGGAGTTTTGATTTTTGTGCCCTTAACTTTCTTATGCCCTGCCTGGTGTTCTTCCTTGAGATGCTCTTGCTGTGAGGTTATGGTTCGTACAGCCTTGTTTGTTTCCTTTTAGCCTGTGGATATTTATTGCCACACTTGACATGGCAATGAAGGGAAAAGTTGACTGTAATTTATTTCAGTGTATAGAGGACAGGTTGCAGGCAGGGGACTAATTCTCCTCTCAGAGGAACTCAACTTCAAAGGAAGAGGCCCATGGGGCTGTAATCTGTATCTGAAAACTCGGAGAGCTCAGAGCAGACCGGTCACGCAGCAAAGAACGAGTTCTGTTCACCTTTCAGCAGTGATAGCGTTTAAGCTAAGCTGCCTGCCTTCCCGTACCTGTGAAAAGACCTGACTCTGAAATGCAGGGAATAGAGATGTGAATTCTGGGCAGGTTTGGGAGAAGGCAGAACTTTAGACACTGCTTAATTAAGTTTACTCTTACTGATTTCCTCAGTGTCTTCTCTGTGAGCCTGAAAACTGCAATCTGTTACAGTGACCTTGATGCATGTTGTATTCTAACATGAAAGCGGCACAGAATAAAAGTATTTACACATATTTACAGCTAAGCTCTGATGTTTCACTAGGAGCTCATTCAGTTTCAGTGAATTTGTTAGTTTCAGCAGGGGCACTGGGCATGGTATGTGTGTAGGAAATAACTTGGGAAAATAACTTGCTAATAGTGATGAAAGTAAAAGCTGAAGTGTTGGAAATGTACGTTTCTGCAGAAATGCCACTGTGTGTGAAATGTCTGTTGAGTTTTGTGTATTTTGTTTTCTAATCAGTGAGATCTGTACTGAAAGGAGTGTGTGGGTGTGTGTGGAAATCTCAAGGCTTCCCAGGTTAATGCACTTTGAGTTGGCAGCAGCAAGAGATCTTTTTACATTCTGAAATACACATTTTTACGTAGATGCAAGATTGACATGACAAGATTAAAAAGTGTTGGGATGTCAGTATGGTGAATGTGTAGCTAACTCAAATTAATAGCTGAAAGATAAACTAATCCTTTCCCATAATGGTGGAAGGTGATCTGCCTGAAGGGAGTGTCATTTGTTTCATTACAGTTTATGGAGAATGTTCATATTTCTGTCTCTCTGATGAAGCTGTGAAACACAATTAGAATAACTGCTGCTAGACAGTGGGATGCAAACCTATCTGTTACTTAAAACACTCAGCTTATTCTGCCTCATATAAAAAAAAGTATAGTTTCTGGCAAAGTCTGCCTATGGTTCTGTTGTAGTAATTCCGTCCTCTGTTGCAGAGTGGCAGGCTTTCACTAGGCATGTGCAAGGGAGAACATGAAACACTGAAGCATGCACTAATCTGGAATTCATTTGGGCTATGTATTACATTTGAGGTTTCCACAGTTAGCATAAGTGCTTATGCCTGATGATATGAATAAACGGGGTTTAAAAACGGTATTAGCTTTGTCACTTGTGATGCATATTGCAGTCTTCTTCTTTTTAGTCTTTCAAACTAATCTAATGCTATACTCATTCTTTGCCTGGAGAAGAAGAAAACATAATTTAATAATTTATCATTTGGCTTTTGCCATGTCTTGTCCCATAGCTATGAGATAATCTAATGAAGGTCCCCATCACTGAATTAAAGGACATGGTGATTTAGACTTTCTCTTACAGTCAGATTTCCCCTCTTTTACGTGGCCGAAGAACCGAGTTTTAACAAGGTCTGAGAAAAAAATGTTGCTTTTTCTGTTAGAAACTCGAAAGAAAGGGGAAGGTAACGCTTGTGGTCTTTAAAGACATAATTAAAAACATCCACTTTTAAGATATTAATCAACCT
This sequence comes from Passer montanus, assembly GCF_014805655.1. NCBI lineage: Eukaryota > Metazoa > Chordata > Aves > Passeriformes > Passeridae > Passer > Passer montanus. The sequence continues at coordinate 12,881,270 of NW_024363160.1, read as the reverse complement.
CCTTTACCTTCACACATTTCTTTATCTTTTACTTGGTACTTGTCAGAAAGCCTTCCTGCATATTAATATTTTATTTTACAATGTGTGTAGTTCTTAATTTTAAAAATTCAGGAGTGGCCATCACACACTTCATTGTAAGGCTATTCTAGAATCCTGTTTAATGTTCTGTATTCCACTTGGTTTTATCTTTTGAATCAGAGATTTCCAAAGCACACTATATTCAACTTTATAGTATGCATTTTTGTTTTAATTGTAGGTAAATCTATTTGCTAGAGAAGATTGTTGACCTTGATTCAGAAATTTCAGGGCAAGCTCAGAAGTTATTTATCTTTCCTAATTTTTTCGTGTTTTCTCAGTCATGCTTTTTGGGCATAGCTTTCGTGAACTGACAGAAAGACCTGTAAGCAAAATTAAAAACACCAACAATTAAATGTTGATTTTTCTAGTCAGCCCAATGCAGTTGAGTATGTAATTTCTATTTATTCTTCTTAGATTGAATATTAAGACAAACAAGAGCTGTAGTATGCTCTCAGTTCTTCCCTCTGAAGTGCTCAAGTATCTTTTCTTCTTTCTTGTGACTTAGCACTGGCCCTTGTGCCTGAGCTGTCATTATTTCTTTCTGATAGTCATCACCAGGTCTGCTTGCATTCACTGTTAAAAAGCTAAAGTGTTGCTGTGGATGATAAGAAACATCAAAGGGATTTAATGTGTCTTGTTTGTTAGCCCTTCACATGGCTGTGCTTTCAGTTCAGGTTTCCAGAGAGAGGCCTGAATTTGGTTGGGTTGAATCCCAACATGAGTCTGCTACATCAACATATACCTCTGACAGTATGCTGTGACACTGGCTCAGCATGATTACACAGGCAAACTTCTGTATTTGCTCAGTTTTCTCTGCCGTACCTGGAAGAATCAGAAAACCTTACTGTTGTTGTGGCCAGCCTAGATTTTCTGCATTCCTGTTGCAGATCAGAGGAGAGAGAGAAAGCATACATTAAAAAAAACCAAAACCAAAAAAATCCAGAACTTAAAACAGGTCATGTCTCAAAGATATAGCTATAATTAACACCAAAGAATGCAGTGGAGATACATCCAGGGAAATTCACACATGTATTTAATTATCCAAGGAGGAAATTATTATTCATCTTGAGATATTGATTTAGTCTTAAGAGATTGATTTAGTAGGTGATGTGCCTACCCCTTATGAAGAAGAGGAGCTATATGGTACAGAAACAAAGCTTTTTTCCACTGCAGACTTCAGTTGTGGCTGTCACTGTCGTTTGGGACTCTAAGCCTTCTTTTCAGTAATTAGCTGGAATTGGCCAAAAGAGGTGGAATGCTCTGTTGTGTGATGAAGCTGGTGCTGCAGCAGCCAAGGGCTGGGTTGTTTCCTGGGGACTTGCTCTCTTCAATTTATTAAAATAATGAGTAGAGAAAAACTAATCAAGAAGAGTGTTCAGGATGAGATTAATTTTATGATTTGTTCTCTGGTTTATTTTGGGTGATGTTGGGCAAAACCATAAAAGTTCTTCAGTGTGATGCTTATGTGAGAGTAGCATTAGTTTTGACAGACATATATAAAGACATGTAATATATTTATTTATTTAACATAAATAAATGTTCTGTAAACTGGGATTAAGGTTTTGCACATGAGACTAGAACATGGATAAATGAAACTGCTGGACACAGTTTGCAGTGCCACTCAGGCACTTCAGAGATAAGGACTGGATGGTTTCTGAAAGGCTGTGCTCTATCTTCCACCGTGAAAAGCAGGAGGTCCCCCATGCCAGGAACTGAGCACAGCTGAAACAGTCATGCCCTGAGGGTGGCAGTGGATGTTCCCAGTGTGGAATAAAACTTGGAGCAGAGTGAAAGTGCCACACTGATGTTCACAGGGTGCTTTTCAATAGCCACTGGAATTCCTATGCAAAATGGGGTTGAGTGAAGGCACTGATGCTTTACTGCTTTAATAATGCATGGATACGGAGTCTGTGAAAGAACTCATGGCTTCAGGGATGCTGTGGGTGCAACTGATTGATTGCTCAATTCCACAGGGGATTATCATCTGGAACAGGGGTGAATTTTTAATTTTTTCCATAAAGTTTGTCCCTTGCTCTTAGATTTGGGTGTTCGTTCCTTAGTTGGTTGAGATTTTGGTTCAAAGGTGTTCTATAAAAGCTGACAAACATCAAGCACTTCTGAAGTGTTCATTTCTTGGAGCTTTTGAGATAACACCAGAGGAGGAACAATTTATTAATCAGATTATTCTGAAGTTTGGCTTTATTTTATTTTTTGTTCATTCTCAGTGTGTTTCTTCAAATAGTGAACAGTGTACTTGGTTTCATGTTGAAGATGTTAGAAATGGCATTTTCAGTTGCATTTTATATTGGCATTTTATATTGTCATTTTATATTGCTTTTTGGTCAAATTATTCAAATAGACTCAGATTTAAGTGTGAATAAAAGCTATTTGAGTAAAAAAAAACCCACATGCCTTTTCCCTTCCACTTTTTGTATTGAATTTATTTTAAAAACTGCTAACCATAAAGAAGTGAGAACTGGAGTGCTGTTTATGACATTCATATTTCTTCTGCTTTCTGTCAAAAACTAAAGGGAATTTCATCTTGTACAAATGACAGACTATCATGAGTGATAATAATCATGTCCTCTGATTCTTTCTTGGTGTAAAGACTATTTTGCTATTTTTTTTAAAATTTAGTGTAAAAATGTCATTGATTTCAACAGGTATAATGCTAAGAACATGGTAATATTTAAAAATCTTTTTAGATTTTGTCATTCATACTTAATGTAGCTGTTAATATTTGTCTTAATATAAAGCACTGATTCTTAATTACAGAATTGTTTCTAAAATACTTTGCTGCTTTGCATTTGCTAAATATATATTCATTCATAATTATGTGAGATAGCTTTTTCTAGTTTCTCTGTATGCCAAAATGCTTTGACTCTTAACAGTTCTGAATAATGAACTGTATGCTTCAGCTTCAACAACACAAATGGGCATTGATTTTCTTTGACTTGCTTTTGACCCCTAAAGAAGTAAAGTCATTAGAATTATGCTTGAAAGAGCTTTGCTCTATTGCCTATCATTTTATAGATATTATAAGCAGGCTTTGGGAACTAATCTATGCTAATCAGATTTTTTTCAAGTGAAAAAGGAGGGGAAAATCAGCAGCTCTACAGTTGTCTTGCAGCTCTAGGTTTCATCACTCACAGCTGTCTGCCTGTATCCTTTAGCAGTTGGTATTGCAGCTGTATGTCCCTGAATGCAGCAGAATTCACAAACAGTTTTTCTCACAACTGTTTAATTGGTTATTAAATGGCAAACATTTATGTGAAGAGTTTGGTCAGTGCAATGCAGTTCTTTTCAAGTAACAAAACCTGCAGTGATGCATGTGTAGAATTCCTCTCTGAAGACAGGTTTTGAGTAAAAGTCAGCATCAGGTCTGTGTCTCTGCAGGTTTTAATGTTTGGAGTACTCTCTGTTCTCATTCTGTAAGTTATATGATTTACTTTTTTATGAAACAGCTTTATGGATGCAGAATGCAAAGGTAAAATGTAAAAGATAAAAAGGTAAAACATAGAAGTAGTCTTTTCAAAGTCAGCTGGAGAAATGGATGCAAGAGGAAATTGGGTTTACAGTGCCGAGGAGCTGGTGTGGTCGTCACGAATGGAACAAGATAGGGCCCTTCCCAGGGTTCAGTTCCTGGCAGGGCTCCCTGTCCCTAAACTAAGCAACTCCATTAACCTAAATGCAAAAATAGCCACTCTTTTTCAGCTGGAGCAACTTCTCTGTCAAATACAGTGACATTTGTGAAGGAGTTTTATTGGAGGAAGCATAATGCAACTGTGCTAGAGGCGTTTCCAAGCAAAGTGTATAGAAATCATGACAGCATCTGATGATGATCACCTCTCATGTTATTTAAGCTCACTGAGATAGGAAAGGACCTTCCTGGATAATTGAATGCACAAGGATACAATTTCTTTCTACACTGTGTCATTAGTCTTTCAGCTAGTTAGTTCTTAAGCATTATTAGTAATAGTTCATCGTATGCTTCTTTTCACAACTTACTGTTTTATGCAGTTGTGATGTTGTCTAGGCTGGTTCCTTGGGATGTCTTAATTAAAATTGCTTAGATTTCAGTTTATTCATCAGGTTTCCATTTCACTACATTAAATACTTTACTTAACCTCCAAAGGGAGAGCTGATCTTACTGATCAGTGGTTATATATTGTAGTATTCTCCATGTTTTCAATGCTATTGATGTTTGCAAAGTTTTTTTTAATTTAGAAAAACCCTAAACCTTCTGATTTTTGGTAGGTGGACCAGAGTACTCATTGCATGCTTTGATTAATGGAGAAATCCAGTTGCTAACTGTGATTTGATATTGCCATTTGTCACTACACTCCTGCCCAATGTGCCCTTTCATGCACATCTTACTGCCTTTTTTAACCTCTTCATGATGTGTCTTCAATACTTCTTTCTAAGGTTAATCCTAAGGTTAATCTCAAGCATTATTCCTTCATATGATACATCTAATACCCAGCTGATTGTTTCCTCATGTCTAAGATTCTGTAATTTTTTGTGCTGTGCTTCCATGTGTCTATGTACAGCTCTTGAGTTTATGATATAATTCTTTATAAACCCTATGTCATGTTTAAACCATTACTTTTTCTTTTTGAAGTGAGACTTGAATTTTTGCTTTACTGTTAACTCTTTACTATTACATATTAGCTGCATTTATCTGACTGCAGCAAAGGTATTTTTTTGGGGAAAAAAATCCCCAGCATTTTGGGAAATGAAAAGTAAAATATTTGGGCAGAATTTCCATTTTGGAAAATTACAAGAACATTATCCATCATCTTCCTTTTAGTCTAAAGAGTATGAAAAGACATAACATTTCCCCTGCTAGTTACTGCATGATAGTACTGACCACTATACTGTACTGACCACTATGTGTATACACCTGTATGCCTTCTCTACAGGTTTTTGATGGCTGCAGAACTGTGAGCCTGAGATCACAAGTAGCTGGGGTCATAAAGGTCTAGCCAAACTGCATGAAAGAAGGCAGTAAAATATAGTGGGTTTGCTTTTTCATTCTTTATGCTGTGTTAGAAAGAGGATATGTATGACCCTTGAAAAGAGGAAAAGGTGAATAGTTGCATTTCTAGACAAAGCACAGAGAGAACTGCAAGGACAGAAGTAAGATATTTGATGAAAGAGCTTCTGTCTGTGTTTTTGATGGGAAAGAGGTGCTTTCCAAGACAGCAATTGTTCAGTAATCTTCAGAATTGCATCCTTGAAATACAGACATGCTGTTTGTGAAGAGTTATGCCAAAAAAGTATTCCTTTTGCATGTGAGAAGTGTCTGGGTAAGCTGTATTTGTGTCATTTTTCTCCAAAAGTTCCATGAATTCCCCATATTTAAAGCAGGAACTTATATACAAGAATTCAGTTGCATCTTAGATGGACTTCTTCCTTCTGCGGGTACATCTGTGGATTTAGTTGAGAAACTCTGGTTTATTGGGCTGTCTGAGGTTGGCCTCAAAGTGCACAAGAAGCAACAAGGAAATCATTGAGGTGTTTGTGTTGCCTCATGCTAGGAGAGACTCAAAAGTGGCGTCATCAGGATTTCTCATTCTTTTTGCCCTGCAATACATAAACATACATGTATCTCTGTCTTAAGATGAATTCTATCATAAATTTGTCCTCCTACACCCACCTGTTTTAAAAATAGATTCTACAGTATTCAGAAGTTGTTGGAGACTATGTGGAGGTACGAAACTCATTTCACAATTCTAATTTTTTTTTCTAGGAAAGTGGTCTGGCCACCTTACTTTCCAGCAAGTAGATCTGGAAAAAACAGCTGTAAGCACCTCTAGGGGCAACTCTAAAAATACAAAAATAAGATTCTGTGCCTTTTAAATACTAGTTATGCTTCAGAGAAAGTAGATGAGAAGGAGGCTGCTTTCATGGATCAAGTGTCAATATTACTTGAGTTACAAAGCAATACACCAGCTTAACTTACATTCCTCCTTTTATGGCAGCAGAATTGTCTTTTCTGGATGGCAAGAAGTATTTTAGATCTTCCTACATGTAATATCTCTCTCTGGAGGCATTTAAAGTGCTGAAAACAACCTCTGCACAAAAGCTTGCAAAAAACATTAAGTACTTTGAAGTTCTGCAATTATGGCTAAATGTCACTTTCTGCAGGTTTATGGCATGTAAGTAGCTGGAGATGCTACTGTGAGAAAAGCTAGTCCTTCATCTTTAAAAAATACACCTAATAGTAGTAACCTGTATTTATGAGTGTACAAACTGTCCCACTGTGTGTTTGAAACCTGTGGTCAAAACTCATCTGTTTATCAAAGCTTTTTGTTAGCTTAAAAAGAAGGTTGAATTACATAAATACCATCTTTTATTTGAAAGATTTTCTTACCACCATACATGTGAAATACTTTTCATGGATTTAGAAATTGCAATAAAAACCCTGAAAACATTCCTGTAAGTACTACAGTGTAATGCTAGACATAAAAATTATGGTCTCTAATACAAGCCAGTTGTTTTTACAGAACTGGGGCCCATTTGGGGTGAAGATTAGGGACAGTGTTTGACTTTTCAGTTTCAGACTATGCAAACTTAGCATAGTAAGTGCTGTTGATTAGGAATAACTATATGTTCCAATGGCACATATTTAGGCAACCTTCAGTTTAGGATGTGGGCTCCTCTAGAGTCTGCAAATCTAATCTTCAGAACAATGTTTAAAACTTTAAAATAATGGGAAGTAAAAATCCATGAAGCAGTAATTTATAAAATAACTTGGTGTGTTACATGCAGCAAATGTCTAAAGGGTGCTGCTGCTCTCAGTCTGAAGGCTTGTGGAGGTACTGCTGCTCAGAATCTGTAGCTGCTGGAAAAGAGACACTGTATGTTGTTCTCTGTTTAGAGAAATTGTTCTTGGGGTACTGCTCATGGCAGTTGTATTGCTGATTTCCATAGCAGCCTGCCTACATTTGCTTGGAAGAAGAGTGCAGGTGTTTTGCAAGAGCAGGACACGCATGATGTGTGACTGAATCAGCTCCTTCCTCAGCCATGGGGAGGATGTTCTTCCACTGCATGCTCAGTTTTCATCAGTCTGGGAAGCTTTTGATTTACTGAAATACTCATGGCAGCTTTTGAAGTGTGAAATTACTTGTATGATGGTCTCTTTTGTGTAAGGCCTCGTTGAAGTGCTCCTGTTAAAAGCTTGGGCACAATATTTCTGCTACAGATTGTCACTCTTGTATTGAGGACCGGTGAATAAAGCCATGTAAACTCCAAAGTCTCGAAGGCAAGATGCCGAGTTTATTAGAAGCACCACACATTCTTTCTATAGAGTTACCATAAAGGTGAACCTGATTTGTTCTTCATCAACACCCTCAAAGCATTGGCTAATTAGGAGCAACATCCGTCTTGCAAACATCTTACCAAAACAAGTTCAAAACACCAGCTGCAGCATTGTTTTAATTTCTCCTCTGAGCTTTCTCAAAACTTCCCAGAGGAATGTTTGGGAAAGTTGATCTTTCTTCTCTTACCAGTTCTCAGCATCCACAACAGGTCAGTGAACATGCTGCAGGTGGTTGCTTGTGGCAAACCCCACATTTGGGGTGGGTGTTCTGCCCCAAAAAGCTTGGGCTCTGTTTGCCCTCACAGCCCTCATTGCTGATGTCTCCTCCTATCTCCCATGTTGCATGTTGTAGCCCATCATGTCAGTTGCTCCTGTGTTTGCAATATGCCAGCACCAGGAAGGCTGTGCATGAAGATTTTCCTGGCCATCTTCTTGGCTGGTACCTTGCAGGAAAGCATGGGATTAATCATGGTTATTTATGAGATTCATAGTTCTGAGACTTACTTTTGGGAAGCCTGTGGGATCTTCAGCATAATAATCCTATAGTGTTGTGATACAGTGATATAAATGTACCTCATTCAGGGAAGAAGTGGTATGTGGGGAATTTTCTTTGTTATTTGTATGTACAGCAGTGAGCATATATGTCACCTCTTTGAGATAAAGGTGTCATCATGATAGAAGTGACATGATAAAGACTTATCAACTCATCTGTAAAACTTCAGGAATAACATTTGTTTCTTTTTTCCTCTTAGTGATACATACATACAGAGAATATATTTCTTTTATATAGCCATAAGGCATGATTTCTGCTTTTCAGCTGGCTTTTCCCTGAAGGAAAGACAAAATTGGCAATTTGAAAACAGCTCATTCTGATACTTCTGAGAGTGGTCTCTAGTTAGAGCTTCACACTTAGGATTCCCCCCACAATACTTGTGTTGTATGCTTTACTGGCTTCCAGCTTGGACAGTGTATGTTTTACCCATATTTGTGTGCATACATGTGTTCAGAGTAAATAAATGTAGGAGATAAATATCATATATGTGTCAAATATGATATACTATGTGCTTTTCAGTCTTGGTAGCCCTGGAATTTGGAAATTTGTGATAAAACCATCTTTGATCATGAGAGCAGCCACATTACATGATTGGATGTTTTTGTGGCTTCTGTTACACCTATGTAAAGTAGAGAGTGCTTGTACAGGGATTGACCCTCTTTCAGATAATCTTTCTCAGTCTGCATACCCTTCTCAAATCTATTCAGAAAAACAAGTGAGGATCATCTTCCTGGCCTGTTCAATGTTCTCTTTACATACCTCTGCTAGTTCTTCCTCCTTCACATCAAACTGAACCTCTTCTTTGTTTTCAGAGGTTTTGTTTAGTAAAGCCAAGCATTAGTGATGTATTTAGCAGCTTACTGAGGTTTTTCTTCTTACCACTGGCCTATCATTGTCTGAATTGCCTGAAATTTCCGCAATACATATTTTTCTGTGCCTTATGAAAGTAAAAATGCCATACTTGAGAATCTGCCTTTATAACATTTGGTTGTCATCTTAACTTCTACTAGAATGCTTGCAGAGGGTTTCCATCTGGAACTGATTTCAAGCCTAAATGAAAAGTTTTTTTCAGTGGATCATTTTCAATAGTTTTGTAGGAATAGCTTTATACAATTCAGTGAGGTCTTAATGCCTACTTCTTTTAATAATGGAAATTCCTTCTTTCACATTTTTGTCCTGTTAATCCAATAATAGTATCTACGGTTGTATACTGCTGTGTATTACTATATCCTGGCTCACGGCATGAAAATAGTGTTTCTTGTTTCAATAACTACACTTGGCTGCTTAATTTTAAACTATTTAATATATGTTTCTTTGGTGAAATTGCAGATACTTGATGTGAATGTTTTTATACATCCGCCTTTAAGCCGAGCGTAACAGACAAGGGCGAATTACCTGGAAATTTACTTTGATAAGACTACCCTGTTAACTTTATGGAGGAATCTTCAGCATCTTGCAGCAGTTGTGGCACTGTTAGGTGCCTTGGACTTAGATCCGTTTCCATTTGTTCAGCAACAGAAGATTCAAAATGTCAAGAGTTTAGTTTAAAAATAAAGGAAAAGAGTTTAATAATGAGCTGCTTGATCAAGAGAAATTACACGTTAGTTTGAATGTACAGTGAATTAAAAACTGCAGGAATCCAATAATAGTATCGACTGTTTGTATACTGTGTATTAATATATCCTGGCTCAGGGCATGAAAATAGTGTTTCTTGTTTCAATAACTACACTTGGCTGCTTAATTTTAAACTATTTAATATATGTTTCTTTGGTGAAATCGCAGATACTTGATGTGAATGTTTTTATACATCTGCCTTTAAGACGAGCGTAACAGACAAGGGCAAATTACCTGGAAATTTACTTTGATGAGACTACCCTATTATCTTTATGGAGGAATCTTCAGCATCTTGCAGCAGTTGTGGCACTGTTAGGTGCCTTGGACTTAGATCCGTTTCCATTTGTTCAGCAACAGAAGATTCAAAATGTCAAGAGTTTAGTTTAAAAATAAAGGAAAAGAGTTTAATAATGAACTGCTTGATCAAGAGAAATTACACATTAATTTGAATGTACAGTGAATTAAAAACTGCAGTGAATTAGTAAAGAGACGTCTTGCTCTTGAATCCAGACGGTGAAGATGTGAAGTGCGGGGAGACCCAAAAAGATGACCTGGATTCTGGTGTTCACTGGCTCCTTTCTGAGTCACCATCATGCCCATGAAATGTTGGAGTGGACAATGAGCATTCCATTGAGTGGGCAGTGCTGGATGACTGCACAGCTGACCTGCCTCCTCCTTGGAAAACAGAGCTTGGTCTTTTGTTATACTCCATGCTCTCTTCCTCAGAGGTTGCAGTCCAAAAATAGTATAGCAACCAACTGTACTTCTGGAAGAAAGGAGTGGTGACATGCCCATGAAATGTTGGAGTGGACAATGAGCATTCCATCGAGTGGGCAGTGCTGGACAACTGCACAGCTGACCTGCCCTCCTCCTTGGAAAACAGAGCTTGGTCTTTTGTTATACTCCATGCTCTCTTCCTCAGAGGTTGCAGTCCAAAAATAATATAGCAACCAACTGTACTTCTGGAAGAAAGGAGTGGTGAACCTGTTTTAACTAAAGAGAGGTGAGTGGGTGTGGTTTGTAGGCTGTGTAAAAAACTGGTTTTTAAACTGGTTTGTTACAATTTTTTAAAATTATTTTATCGATATTGTAGAATTTTCCCTCAAGCTTTTCTCTGTGTAATATTTTTTGTTACTGAAGTTTAAGAAAATTTCAAAATGGCAAGTTTTAATTTAAATCCTCCTTTTTTTCAGTTTGGCAATGCCAAGTGTAGGAAATAGAGCACAGTCTCGAGAGTGAAGTGGAACTCTGAATTGGATTTACTCTGTGATCATCACACAGACTTTTGCACATTGCATAAATTTCTTTTGGTTCATTTATCTCACTTAGCTTAAATTCACACTTTGTGCACACATGGTTAGTGCTTTGAGACTTCATTAATGAATGGTTACACAAAGGTTTATTTTCAGTAGTTAGAGACAGTGGATGCATATAGTGTGTTAGATATTGATTTACATGTGGTTTTGGTTTCTCAGAATGTTTTTCATGATCTCATAGCAAATTACTGTATACTTGGTCACTACTGTCTCTGATGTATTAGTTTTTGAAAGAACATTACACAAACCTGAAAAATAATTTGATTTGTTGTAGGAGCCTTTAAAACGGATTTGCCTAAATCTATTCTTGGCATCAATTAAATTTATTATGAAGTCATATTTGCTCATCTAGCTGTCTCTGTCTTAACTAATACATTTTAAGGAAGAACACTTGGAAGTCTTAGAATTCATGTAGTGGAATAAACGCACTTGAAGTGATCTCTCTGCAACCATTCTCTCTGTGAATAGAGCCACAACTGCTAAATAAAAGCTTTAATTTTCTACTACAGCACTGTAAAAGGAAATAGTGGATTATTATTTAGAGAGCTATAAATTCCCAAAATAAATTGCATTTTTGTTTGTATTTAAAGAAACTACAGCTGAACAGATGGGAAAGTAGCCCATGCTGCTTCTCAAATTCTGACTTAAAAAAAATCTTTTCCTACATCAGTATTTAATTTCAAAACTGCCATGTGGGCAAATGGGCAAATCCGTGTATGAATTTTTTATGACATTACATTTTTTGTATTATTACGATAATTAAAATAAAACTGAAATACAGGAATAATTTGAACGAAAGGAGAAAGATAACCTAGTATGAAGCCAGCTAGAAAATACTGTCAAACCAGTTATTAACATTTGCTTTAGGATGACTTCACCATCTTAGTAAATGCTCATGTTCAGCAAGGCCTCTAATGTATGAAGCATATGCATGTAGGCTTAATGGTGTAAATGGCAAGTTATCCCTTTAAAGTAGAGAGAGAGCTGCCCATAGTGATTCTGTCTGTCCCACAGCACCTTGACAGCTACTCATTCTGTAAAATTAATCAGCAAGCAAGTGTATTAATTGCTGATATGAGACATTAACCACTTAGAATTTATGTTTTGCTATCCTAGTACTCATCAGATGTCTGTTAGCAAAGATTTGTCTCTGCTTTACGTTGAGGTGGTAGGTTATCTATCAAGAATAAAAGCTCACATCCCTGGTGGATGTGTTAATTGACAGTTGGATTAATAATGGAGGCTGTGTTATCCAGTTTAGTGTTTGCACAGAACCTTTAGGAACTTTCATTGTCAGTACAACTCCTTGTATGATGCATTTTAGTACAGTTGAGTATGGGGAAAATAGTGCAGACATGTAAAAGCTTCAGACAAACAACTGTTGCCCACCCTTTACCCTTGTGTGGGTACATATGTGCAGCATGATAGCAGAAACTTTATTTTCCTGGGCAATCAAATTAAAAACCAGTCACCTCTCTGCCAACATGTCCCTAGGTTTTTTGTTACTCTCTGGATGTTTGGCCTGCTGGGTTGTATTTCAGAATAAAATTATGTGTTTATAGAAAACGTATTGTGAGTCCTAGTTAAAGCTTATTTTGGCCAAATTGGTTATTATGATACAGCTGGGAAAGGCAGTTCATTAACATAGATTGGGATGTGAGACATAGGCTTCTGTTAATTTGTCTGAGTACTTTTTTAAATTATGGCTGGGGGACTCTGAAATTTACTTTAGTGTTCAACAAATGGGCTAAGAGAAACAATGACCAGTGGCAGAAAGCATTTTGCAAAGAAACTGGGTGGATGGATGGATGAAAGGCTTCTGCTGCATAGTTCCAGGCTCTGCAGTTCATCATTATTCAATCAGAAAGATTAAAGAAAATTGGAGCTTAGAAACTATGAACCAAGAGCTGCCCAACAAAATGTCCATAGTCACAGGGGAGCCCTACAAACTGATTCAAATGCACAGGGATAATTTCCAGAACCCCTGTTTATGTTTAAATATTTATTACCACTTTAACTTTTTATTTTGCTGTGACATATGTCTCTTTCCCATGCCAGATTGCCAGTCTTTGAAAGGACAGTAAACATTTCTCTCTCTTGCAAAAGGAAGAGTCATTTGGTATTCTCTCATTCCTGTGGCAGTAACAGGGGATTGTACTTTGAAACATTTTACTTACTGATTGGAATTGAAATGTTTTTTCACTAATGAGTTTTTGGTTTTTTTTGGGGGGGGGTGGGAGCAGGAATACCTAAAGTTACTCAGATCTTTCCATATCCACACAGTGTTCTTGAAAACTGAATGTAGCATTCAGACCTGCATTTTTAAACCATGTTAAACAAATTGCACATAGAACTGAGGGAAAAACATCTCATTGCTGGCAAAATTGGCACAATTTGCAAACTGGCTTAATGCATCTGTTGGTTTCTGTTCAAATGAAAGGTGTGAACCGTTTTTGTCTAGCTGAGTGTATTTTCTATAAAAAGACTAAAATTTCATGGTGATAAATTCTAGTAAAATTTTGCTTCTGGCAAAATATTGGTACATGAATGCTATGGATCCCCAGGAAACTGTGAGCTTTATGCTGAATCGGACTTCGGAGTACTGAAAAACATTTGTTCACAGGCATTTTTGGAAGTGCAAAACCATCTATGTCAGTAGTGCTTCAGAGGCTTTTCATATCCTACAAAGAAGGGAAATGCCTTAATATATCTTAGAGGTTGGGGTAAAGAGCAAAAGAGAAATCTGACAGATGCGTAATTCACCTTGGCTGTTTCAGTGCTGTGTAAGAACTGAATGCAAATCCATAGCAGAATAAGGTGAGGAAAGTAGTCATATGCGCTCTTCTCATGCATTCTAAGACTGCTAATCTGAAAGGCTAGTTCTGAACAAACAGCAGGATCAGTATGCAGAAAATCTAGTAAACACATTCATGTAATTTAAAAGAAATTTTTTGCAAGAAAACTTTTTTAAAACTTGCATTCAGTACTAAAATGCAGGGGTGGATTTGCATCTCTTATGTCTTCACATGAGTAATCTGGTTTGCTGATAACATTGTTTATCTTTCTCAAATTTTTCATCCTTTTCCAGTGGACTTGTGCTTTATATTCAATATATTCAGGGTGCCTTACATTCAACTAGACAAAAAAGAAACAACTTAATCTGGTGGCGTCAACCAGGCAGAGAACTGTTATGCTAAAGCAACTTTCCTTTACCAAAGGTTGACAGATCAGTACTCTAAATCTGGGGAACAAGTCACATAAGTTTATATCAGAAATGAAAATAGTGAGGTATGTCTAATAAATTTGGAACTCAATGCAAAAAGATAAATAAACTGGGTTCATTGGGTCTAAAGCCAAGAGCATTGCTACAGGGAGTATATAATGTGCTCTAATATAATTTCCAGTGGTAGCTTTATAAATAAGAGATAGAACATACAGAAATATTCACACAGTAAAAAAATTATGTGTAGTGGGCACTATGAAAATAGCTAAAAAAACCCCGAAGAGACAGTAAAGAAGAAGCTCATGTGTGATGGATAGGCTTCCATTCTTGAGAGACTCCCTTGATCAGAGTTCCTGTTTCTTTTTTGTTGTGAATATCTGGTGAACTTCTGGAAGCTAGCAAGAATTTTTCTGGCAGACTGAGAGAATGCTGCCATAATCCAAGAAAGTCTTTTATTTACAGCAGTCTTAATAAGTTTTTGTTTGTTTGTTTGTTTTTTGTCACAGAGGTGGACTTTATTTGCTAAATGAAAAGTGAAACTTGAAGTGATGGGCCTTAGTACAGTTTGGACAGCACTGTGGAAGAAATTTTCCTTGCCACAGCTAGTGACCAGATGGTCTTTTCCTACAGATCTTCTGCTTTGATAAACAGTAAATCTCTGCCTGTAAAGTTCTTGTGAACCTTAAAAACTGATTTGTTTTTTATTTTACAATAAAATAAAAAATTATTGCAATATGTCTCCAAGGAGGGCTTCAACCCTATTTATTCAGTTCCCTTAATTACAATACTTTTTTTTACTGGTGTTGATTTTTGTAGTCACGAAGGGTCAGAGCAAGTGTTAAGTATTTTAGGAAGGGGATAGTATGTGGAGGTGGTGGTGCTGGTGGCTGTGTTACTCTGAGTTTGGAGGAGTTTGAGCAGGAGCAGCTACACCAGGGAGCTGCATGTGCTGCCACTGCCCTGCTGCCTTCCTGGCCACACTTTGGGAATGAGAGGGAAGCCATCTGGTGGGAGCTGTGTTGGGGACACCGCAGGTGCCAGGGCTGTTCGTGCCTGCAGTGGCTCTGCTGGCTGCACCACCCTCTGCATCCAGCCAGCTTGAGCACAGCTGGGAATTGTCAGGGACACCGTGTGCTGGTCCCAGCTTCCCTGCTGCCTGCCTGGCTTCCTTCCTCACCAAGGTGCCGGAACGTAAGGCCCTGATCCTGCATCCATTGGTGTGCGCCAGTGCTTAAGGGACAGTGGTTGGGTATAAATCACAGTCATGTGATCCCTTTATACACTAAGTTAATAGTATCCTTAACTCACACTTAACAATTCCTTTCTCATGCTCTTATCTTATTCTTCATATTTCCTGTTATACTGTAAGTAGTCCTTTCGAAACTGCTTGTCAACCCAACCAAAGCACAGATGATAACTTATCTAATGTCTTTTTGTGTACTGTTTGACATTCTGTTCTTGTAAATAATTTATTAGCAGAGAAATTGCAATGAAAGTTTGACTCTGGCTTCTTTCAGATGTTCATCTTGACAATTTATGATCTTTCACAAAATATTTATCTTATGTTCAGGAACAAAAATGAACCAAGAGACAGATTTGATATTGCATCAGTGGGTTCATTCCACTTTTACATGTTTTTCAGTTAAAGAGATTTGAATCCCAGCTAATCAAAGTTGAATCCGCTCAGATGAAATGTTAGGAAGCCTTAAGTTGTGAAGGCAGCATGAAAGAGCAGGAGTGCAGAGTCAGTGAGGGAGGTTACCATTGAAGCTGTCTGGAAACTCAGTTTGTTACAGAGACTATGCAGTGTAACCTGTTTCATGTTTGTCCCTGATACTTCAGTGTCTCAGTCAGAACTTCCTACAGCCTATTTTAAAGGTATTGGAAATCTTTATCCCTTTCTTTGAACATTTTTACAGTTATTTGGTTTCTATGAAGCAATGTGAAAAGAGTAAGTTGTGATTTATCTGAGACATATTTTGAGATAATTTATTTCCATGTCCCTAACAGAAATTCACATTCTGCAGAATGACAAAGATGCCAGTTTTCCTCCCAACCACCTTTACATTACTCTGTCTTTACATATAATACACATCAATAACAATTTTTATTTTTTTTTTTAGTCTGGCTCTTAAACTGAATTTTCAGTCTACAGTTTGACTTCATCAAGATCAGGCTTTTGGAATTTCTGCATTCCCTGGTTTTAGAGCTAAAAGGAAAAAACAGAAGTTGATTCTGCACATAATTCACACGTGATGAAATATGTGGTTTAACATTGCACTCATTAAGCTGAATCAAAGTTGTCTGCTGTGTTATATAGCAGTGTAGTGGTGATGACCGTGCTAAATGGCTTTTAAGCTGCCTTATGTCTGCAGAAGGCTGTCTGCGCAGGAATTAATGTTATTCTTAAGAGATGTTTTAAACTAATGCAGCCTGGGTGTCAGGTTGGCCCTTATTCTCAGATGCTTTGCTTTTGAAGTAGTAGTTTATCCTTTCATTGAGAAGAGCATCATTTGCTGCCTCTCAGAGTGCTGTCATGCTGTACTGGTGACATTGACACATCACGTCAGCCAACAGTGGTTTAAATAGATTCTCTTCCCCATATTAGCTGATGAGTGAATGCATGAGTTAAGGTAACACCTCTTGGCTTTATTCTGGAAAATACTCTGGAATTCTAACACTGAGTGGAATAACATTGCATAGATGTAGCATAAGATCATGGATGACCTGATTGACATAGATAAGCTTATCAGTGAGTTGTTGAATCAGTACACCAAATTTTGCTGCCCTAGTAATACTGTTGCTGTTTTACTTGCTATACTGGGCATATGCAGAGTGGTAATTTGACCCAGGCAGTTATTGCTGTGCCTTTCCAGATCTCCTTGTTGTGCTGTCTTTAGACTGCCTCTCCAAAGCTCTTGCTCGGCTCACACAGTGCAAAACCAGGTTGGATTTTTGAGTGCACTACTCAGAGAAAATGTGCCCAAGACCTGTTCAAGGAGATTCCTGCTTGTCCTTTGTGACAGAGTGTTTTGTGATGTGTCAGTTTGTCTAGCATAGAAGATAAGGTAAAGCACCTTTGAAAAATAGAGACTTTTAAAAAATGTGTTAGCTTTGACAACGACCAAGCAGAATATAAGCAGAATATAATTCAATATAAATGTTTGCCACTTCTGGAAACTCAGATAACTTCAGGAATTAAATGAAATGTTGAAATGATTTTTCCTGCATGTATGTTTTAGCATATCAAGAGGTTTCTTTCTCAACATAAAACCTGTACCTGGACACACTCTTATGCCTTTTGTATTTCTGGTTTTCTTCCTATTAAATTTATACCTGTATCTGGGGAACCATACTTTATTTTTAAACAAAATGTGTTTTACTGTCATTTTTGCAAAAGTTTTACGCAGCTTAGCATCTGGAGTTCTCCTGTGCGTGCCTTGTCACAGGATGCCATTCCTGTCCCTGCAGAGAAACCACATTCTGAGTCTTGTATTTCAGATAAACCTCATTCTTCCATGAGCAGTCTCTACCTGGTTGCTCAGTGAAGCTGATCGCCACACCTGTCCACTTCTGAGATTTTTATTTCAGCATTCAGTGGTGACATTGCAAAGAAAGGAATTTTATGAGTAACATTGAAGGAGGTACAGCAGTTGCCAAAGCAGAAAATCCTGCCAGTGTTAATAAATCAAGATATTTTAAAATGTCCACTCTTCTGAACAATTAATGCCAGCAGAAGACGTATCTTAAGGCAAAAAAACCCCAACAAACAAAAACATCCAGTACAGCCCCTACGTCTCCCAAGCCCCTTTGTAGTTCCTCAATTTTCCTGTGTTTCTATGCCAGGTGGCTTCATTTGACTATCTTCAGAACCCAGAATTTTCCTTCTGGGAGAATTAGTTTATTAGTCCAGTTTACAGGTGAGATTGTTGAAGTTCCTCATTTTGTTTATATTCATATCCAGGAATATGTTTGTGTTCAGATATCCATGTTTGCCCAGCATCACTCTGCATGGTTTGTGGTGTGGATTAAACTCAGTTCATCTCCAGGCAAGAAATCCATGGAGCAAAGCACTGTGTCTCTGGCATCTTGTGTGACCACATTCCAGTAATCACAGGAGATAGATTCTCTGTGCATATAAATCATGTGTACAACAAGAAAATTATCATTGCATTTCAGTTACCAAATAAATCTTCCTAATAATATTATAGCATACTTGTATTTTTTACAGTATTGTGACTTTGGGGCTTTTTAAGCTTTGAAACTCAACATCAAGAATAAACTTTGAAATTATATATATTCCTATTTGTTTTCAATAATTTTTCCATAGAAAAAGGGCAGAGCATGTTTTGTTTAAGCACTTATTGCTTTGATTTTTGATCCTTTGCTTGCAAATAATCAGTATTCATCTGAGTACAGCACCAGAAAGGACACAAATATTAAAAAAAAGTCTTCTATCTTTTTTTTCGCTGTGACACTTTGAAAAAAAAATAACCCTTCATACTCATTTCAAAACATCAAGGGTTTTTTTGTGTTTGTTGAAAATTTCTTCAAATATTTTGCATGGTCACACTTCTGAAGTTATATTTCTTTAATTTTTGAAAGATAAAAATTTTTAGAAACCTTGTATCTGTCTTTTGGGTGAGACTTAGCTCTACGGATGACAGCAGCATTTTTCAGTTGATATATTTTTTCCTGTTTATGTAGGCATTTTTATGTTTATCCAGCCATGAAATGTATATTAGCAGTGCTTCAGACACCTGGGAAGTTAGATTATGTTTTTTGACTGGTAGGAAAAAGCAAATAAAAATGGTGGTTCTTGTTCACAAACCTCTCCCAGAAAGTGCAATGCCCGTTCCAGTTTCTTTTGTCTAGGCTCCAGGAATAAAGTTTGCTGAAGCAAAAGTTTTGGTTAACTCTCTGGTATTACCATTTGCCAGAGATAAGGATATGTGTGATTTTCTTTTCCTTCATGGATGGCCTTGGACAGTACATCTGGGTTCATGCACCCTGTAATTTAGTTGCTGAAAGAGTTGGGTAGGGAAAGAATTGGTTTATCAGCTTGATAAATGAGTTTGAACTGATACATGCCAAAACCTTATTTTGACAGTTTTACTGTCTAGAAATTAGAAGTACAGCTTATGATATCTGAAGTGAGCTATGTGTTCTGAACTGCTCTTTTAATCCTTTTTTGAACAGGTGGACAGTTTTGCTGGTCTGTCCTCATTTTTACTAGGTTATGGACAAGTTTTCAGTGTGGGAGCAAAATACCTTTTCTTGCTTTTTCAGGTATTTTTAGAAAGTACCTGATATTGTCTGGTACTGGAAAGCAGACAATTTAGGATTAAAGAGTTATGAACTACATATATGCACTATTGCCCTATAACCAAATGATAGGACACATGCTGTAGAATTTCTGGTATGTAAAGATGCCTGCTGTTGTAAACAGTCTTTAAAGTTTGGAGCAAGCTGAAAATGCCTAACAAAAAGAAAAAAAAAAAGACATTGGAACTCCTAAGGGAATCTAAGGCAATAAATACTTACCTGGGAAGAAACAAAGTTGTGAACTGGAACCTGAAAACAGGTTATAGTGAGGTGGATGTTGTTCTCTTCTCCCATGTAAAAAGTGATAGGACGAAGGGAAATAGCCTCAGGATGCACCAGGGGAGGTTGAGATTGCATATTAGGAAACATTTCTTCACTGAAGGGTTTGTCAGGTATTTAAACAGGCTGCCCAGGGAAGCTGGTGAGTCACCATCCTCTGGAGGTATTTAAAAAACGTGTAGATGTGGTGCTTGAGGACATGATTTAGTGGTGGATTTGACAGTGTTAGGTTTATGGTTGGACTTGACGACCTTTAAGGTCCTTTCCACCATAAATGATCCGTAGATTTTGTATTTCTGTGGCTTAATATAATACAGCTCTGAAGCATAACTTGAGTACACTGGGAACTTCCATTGTCTGAACAGAATGAGCTAAGTCTATGTCAGATTGTTTGACTAAGACAAATAGGAGAGCTGAAACATCTCTGAGTAATCCTTTATTACTGCATGAATAGTTTTTAGTTTTCCTTTTTAATTACTGGTTTTTGTGGATGAATCAACTTTGTTTGGGAGACCTTTTCCACCTTTGCTGTTTGCTGCTGAATATTGGAGCTAAACAGTTCCATTTGTCCATGCTAGATGAACTTCAAATATTCTCTTCTTCCCTCAGCTTCCCTGTCTTCCATTCACACAGAAAACACCCTGAAAGAGAGTAAAGCCCGGGTTTAGTTGCTGGAACCTAGCACAAAGAGTAAGGCAGACTGCAGATAGAGACAAAAGTGAAAAATCTGGACAGAACAGGTCAGTATGTCTAGAATAAAAGGCTAAGAGACAGACACAATGAGGAAGAGTACTGCAGAGGGGCTGAGCTGGAGAGAGCCAGGACAGGTGTGGCAGAGCTCAGCAGGCAGGAGGACTAAACAGGGAGCTAGCACCTACATGCATGTTTTCAGTAATGAGGGAGGGGAATCAGGTTTTTGCAATTAACTGACTGATTTAATAGCTAATCTGCTAAGCTGCCTCAGCTCCCTCTTCTCTAAGATATTGACAGGTACCTTCAATTACCTCACACAAGTAGTAATTAGTCTCTATTTCACTGTTGGTTCCTGGGGTATTCACTGCATGTAACTATATTGTAGTCAGGTGAATTAAAGATGTGGATGCTCTGTTTTGCTGTGGCATAGATGGGTTTGTATCTATATTTAGTGCTTTCTATTTGAGACATATTTCTGTACTTAAATTCTGATAATAAAAGCTGAAAACTAGGGCTTTTTGAGTTAATGGAACTACACACTTTCAGTAGTTTTTTCCCTCTATCTCTCTGAAATCAAAGCATTGCAAATACTAAAATAATTCCAGAATGAGTTTTATAGGGAAAAAATGGCCTGATGTCCATTTAGAAGAGCTCTGAATTACAGTAAATAACTAAAACTAGAACTTGACTCATTTAAAGTCAGTATATGGAGACTAGCAAGCTCACTCAGAGATTCCCTTGAAAGTAATGTGCCAATTCAGGAAATAGAAATCAAATACATCCATTCACCAACGGAGTTCTTCATAGTCATGAATTGATTTTAATGTCAGTTCCAATTTGCTGTGAAATTTTTGAGGCATTTCCCAACAGATGGGGCTTCAGTGATGTAGTTTTTGTTATTAACTGAAGTGCTCAGTTTTTCCTGGGTAGCACTTATTCACTGCTCTTGAGATTTGTTTCCTGCTGTTTTGAAGCATGTCCTGTCTTGCTTTGGCTGAAGATGTTGCTCAGTTGAGTGCTGATTTTCCATGGGAAAAATGTAAGGAGAGAGTAGTGTAGGATAGACTTTCTGAAGTCTTGCAAACCGCTGGCATAGAGGTCTGGTGTGGGCTCTTAGTGACCAGAGGAAGCTTTGTCTGCATGAAATACTTTTGTGTACATGTAGGTTTTGCAGTTGACTTTACTAATTAGTCTGCAGAAATTTCTTTCTTGTGTCACACGTGTTCTTTCTGCTTCCAGTAGGACTTAACTGGCCCAGAAATAACTGTACTTCTTGACGTAATTTGTAATACTTGATTAAGTAAATGTTCAGAAGCTGTAATGAATACTTACATTTCTATACCTTCGTAGCTTATTTATTTAATGGATATTTTTAAAATATAGCTTAACCTTCTCTGTGGAAAATTGAATATGTAGATCTTTGCTTTGCAATTTAGTATGTAGCTCTTTGCTTTTGCATCAGAGTATTATTTTCTTCCATCTCCTTTGTTAAATAATTGCTGGGAACCATCAGTTTATGGACATTCAATTAAGTAATTTGTTTCTCATAATTAAATAATGAACCGCAGCAGCCAACCAAGTAAACATGCTCAGAAATGATGTCTGAAATATTTTTCCGTAAGTCTGACACCAATTCAATGGCTGTATCTCGGGTAATAAAACTGATTTATTATATTAGATAATTTGATCAATCCAGCCCAGTCATGGATGGCCCTGATTGCTGCTAAAAGGGTCTAATTATGATGGCATATGTTGTCACTAAGGCTTTGTTGGTCAGCCATGGTTATTAAAAATACTACTTTTCTTTAAGCTACAGATTTCTTTATTGCAGTGGCATTCCACAGAATAACAATACATTAAATTTGCTTTCTGCTTCCATGAGATGAAATAGAAACTTAATCTTTATTTCAGGAAGAGAGAAGAAAGAACAACCTCAGTTCCCACCTGAATGACTTTGTGTTGCCTGCTGCCCACGTTTAGTGAATCCTGAATATGCTTCCAGTGGAGTAGCAAACATTTGATTTCTGCATTGTGCGCATGCATAAACATGCTCGTGCCCATCAATAAATGGAATAAATTGAATATTTAAGGTTTCTGTGTGGGAATTATCAGGGGAAAGGCAACTTATTTCTGACTGAAAATTCTTACTTGCCATTAGAGTGCTTTGAGCATCCCTGTAATACAAAAGGCTGTTTCTGCCTCTCCTCCCAGATCTCAGTTTTTCTGCTCCAGCATAGTGGAGCAGGTCATCTCCCCTGTTATAAGAAGGTGCTCTTTCAGCTTCACCACTGAATGGCATTTCACTTGCATTTTTTTAATTTCATGAGGATGTTGGAAAGAGGGAAGGTGGAGCCATGACCTTCATTCTACAAAGCTTCTCTGGTTAGGAAAGGAAATGGGACCTGCGATGCATGAAAATGGTGTTAATTTGCTGCCTTACAGACTGGCCTGTGTCCATATTGCTTTGCTTAGTCCCTGAAACAAGGACAGGGACAAGCCCAATCTCACCCTTTTACTGTCTTAATTTTTCCACATGCTTTGCAGTAGTTCTGTACATCGCTATATTTATTTGAAGGGCTTACATCTTCAAACCATTCTCTTTTCTTCTTGACTTTGCAACTAAGCTTTTAAAGATGTAGAAACTGTCTGCAGCTTGTACACAGAAACTGCTTCCTATCCCATTCTACCCTCCAGAACAGCAGAATTACTGAAAGATGAGCATTATGTTCAAGCACAGCTTTACTGGTTTGGCACACAGCTGTTTCAGAAGTGCATTATACTTCAAAGGAGCATAATATTATTTGAAATGTGTGTTGTGAAATAGAGATGAAGCAAAACCTAACATTTTCTGCACATTTAAGGAACGTGGTGCTTCGAACTACCAAAAAGTGTTAGGGCTGGATTGTAATGCAGAAAGTACGAGAGTCTTTGGGGAGATGTTTTGACTGTTACAGAATGTAAGGAGTATCCATCCAGGACAAGTTTACAGAGAAGCATTTACATTAATCAGTGTGTACTCTGTTAGGGGAAAAACCCAGTGATTCAAGAGTGAGGAAACACCATGAGACCATTGATAAGATGATGCTTTGAAAGGAGATTTTTGCAGTGTTTCAGTTCATAACTGGATTATGTTGCACAATTCAATAGCATAGAATTAAAATCTTTCAGGAAAGCTGCAAAATTGATACCTTCTCCAAAAGGACAGAGATAATGATGATAAAATACCAGTAGAATAGGTAAATGTGTTTTTTGTTTTATTTACTGTCATTATGCAATGATGCAACAAAGAGATAAATAAGATTTTTAAGTCACGCGTGAAAGATTTACCTGCAGTATTTTGTGAGAACAATTAAAGTATGAACTCTTACATATTGAGGACACTTTGCTCCATGTTTCTGCAGGCAGTACTCTGAGTGGTGAATGAATTTAATAAGATTAATATAAATCTTATATACAGTTATTGGCTATTGACTCTTATTTATGCTCCAGTAATGTTTTAAAATCCTCTGTGTCTGCAGATGAAAGATTATTTTGGGTTTTCATCAGATCTGAAAATGTTTCTGAAATTTTTGCTGACTCATCTACTACATAACGAAAATCTGTTGTATTCCTCAAATATTTAGTGAAATACATTCTCCTGAAAAGAAAAATATTTTGAAATATTTTTCATGCATTTAAAAAAATTCCTTACAGACTGTCTTAAAGGCCTTAAAGTTTATTCTGAAGTTATCCTGGTGAAATAGTATTTTTCTTGTCATGTTTGTTGAGAGTAAGATGATAACTGATACTTATTATTCAATAGGACTGACAACAATCAATCTGTGATTTCCTTTGATAGATTTTTATTATGTTCAGAGTAAGAATCTTGCTCAGTGGCTGTAGCTACAATTTAATCAGTAGAGAATATAAATTTGCTGCTTTGACAGCCTAATGGTGTAGAAAACTCTGAGGAAGAAGTAGTCAATAAAGAGGTAGATGCTTACTGATCTTACTCTTCCTCAAAGGAAAATCTTATACTGTGTTAGGTTTTGAATTTAATGGTGCAACAGGTACCTTAAGTGCTGAGTAACACAACCTGTCTATTAAAATAAACTAAAAAAAAGTTTAACCATGTAAATAAATCTTTATATTATATATATAATGGAAGGGATTGTCCATGCCCTTGAAGTATCAGTGATGTAGTCAAAATGCTATATTGCTCATTTGTGTAGTTCATGTTGTAAAAAATAGAGGTTTACTGTAAAGATACTACTTCATTACTTTTCATTCTTTTTTTTTTCTAAATTTAAATGCAAAACTAGTTTTTCCTGGCTTTTCCCAATAAGGACTAATACTTTTGCAGTTGACTTCAGCTGCTTTCAGCATCATCAGAGGCCTGAATTTTTATTTTTTTTTTGGAAATAAAACTGTCTTACTGAATTTATAGTTAGTGTTCCTATTCATCATAAGAGGTGCATGGTGAATACTTTACCTCTTGATGGTTTTTTAAAGGAAATGTTCAGTTCTGCCCCAAACATAACAGGGAAGTCTTTGACTTCCAGTTTCTCAGAGTCCTTTTTCATCTTTTTTCCATTTGGAAACAAAGGAGTGCAATTTTGAGAATTACAATGTTACTGCTAGAATGAAGTCAAGCAGAAATAAATAAAAAGAGCAGTTACTTTTTTTCAGTGTAATAGGAACTTGAAAATTTGCAGTTGTAACTGGTAAGCTCTGCATCCCATAAGTATTACCAGAGACCAGCTAGGGATTGCAAGCACCAGCCACTTGGCTGAAAGGTTAAATCAATGATCAGTATTATCAGTGCCCTTTTCATTGGCTTATAAGAAAAATACACAATACAAGCAATTACCTTTTTCAATGTAATAGGAACTTGAAAATTTGCGGTTGTTGTAACTGGTAAGCTCTGCATCCCCATAAGTATTACCAGAGACCAGCTAGGGATTGCAAGCACCAGCCACTTGGCTGAAAGGTTAAATCAATGATCAGTATTATCAGTGCCCTTTTCATTGGCTTATAAGAAAAATACACAATACAAGCAGTTACTCTGTCAAATACAAAACCCAAAACAAATTTTTAGGCATTTTGTGTTAGACACCATCTGAATCATGTGTGATTTTAGGATTGCATTAATACAGTATGTGGGATTTTACAACTTCAGAATGATGGAAACCAAATTTTTAGGCATTTTTTGTTAGACACCATCTGAATCGTGTGATTTTAGGATTGCATTAATACAGTACTTGGGATTTTACAACTTCAGAATGATGGAAATCTAATCCACATTTTAGGGTAAGGCAGGTGAGACAGCTTTACTGTTTCAGAAGCAACATAATTTATTTGGGTTGGTTATCCCTTAGCTAAATTTGTTGTTATTTTGAAAAATGGTACAGTTCCTACCACAAGTATATAGTATATATACTACTTTTGTATATAGTATTAAATGTGTATACTTGATAACATGTTTCTTATACCATTACTTCTTGTGACTTCGGGGGTATTTAGATGTCTAGATCAAGACCTCCTCGCAGACTCAGTGTATGGCAAGTGTAGATTTCTGCAGCAATTCAGAGCAACTAAATTAGACTCATAGTTAATAAGCTCTGAAGAAATCTCTCTGTACCTGTTGCTTTTGTAAAGAAGCTTACAGTCTGTAATGATCTTGCTTAAGCATTTAGTATGCTTAATGTTTGCTGATGTGAATACTCTTGTGTGTTTTCTTGAAACTGACCCAACATACCAGATTGGGTTTTGATACCTGGAGATAAATTTGGAGTGTGAGTCGGCTAGAAAGGTATTCACCTCATTTGTAAAGGTTGTCCCATAATGAGCTCTTCTTTAAAGCATGCTGCAATTTCACGTGTCGAACTGTTTGGGGATTTTATATGATGATAAAGTAAATGTCATTACAACTGTGATTTGAAAATTTTTCTTTAAAATAAATCAATAAATGCTGTATTGGAAAGGGTATAATAAAAAAAGGTGAAAAACAGAACAAAAAGGGGGAAAACCATATTTTTTTCGCTCTTTGAAAAGCAAAGTATTCATACTTACAACAAGCTTCAAATGTTTTAAAAACAAGTCAGGTTTTAATACAACTGAAGAAGAATGGCACAAGGACATTTGAGCCAGAATAAAAGAGAGAATGGAAACCTGCAAGTGTGGGGGGCACACTGATGGAGTTGGTTAAGTAATCAGTTGCTGGGTATCATCATGTCAAGCAAAACCCATCAGGCAGTGCTCCAATCTAATCTGTCAGCCTATGAGTAGGTTCTTTGCAGGCGTCACACAGTATAACTAAAGTTTAGGAAAGATGTTTCAATTTGTGTCTCTTTAAATAGTGATAATTCTAATTTTGGAAGGTGCATAACCCTAAAATTTGAATGCTTGCATCTTTTCAATAAGAACTAAGTCCAATTAAAAACCAAAACCTTAGAACTAAAAAAAAAACCAAATCCCAAACAATACTTTTTTTTAAGTTTGCGTGAATGTCTATATATATGCATGACAGGTTCAAATTGATTGTGCCAAATAATGGTAGCATTGCTACTAGCACTGGGGAAAAGTAGAACTCTGTTCTGTCTGCCTGAGTTGTAAATTGCTCAGTCCCTAGCAATGCCAGTGACATTTCTGGTGCTACTATAGGAAGAAATTAAATTTCCTGAAATATTTTGATGACAGAAGCCCTAGCTTCTCTGAACTTCATTACCTCTGAAAATTTGCTTCCTGTGTTTTGCACACAGTACCTCAAGCAGAAGCTCTTGCTGTGTGCGTGCTCATGTTGAAGATTACTGTCATAAACCCGGTGCTGAAGGACTTTCCATGCTTCCTTTCCACTGTTTCACCTATAGTGGGCATGCTAGGGCATATGACAATTTAAAATCAAATATAGATTTCTTCCTATTAGTGCATAATAGAACATTGTTCACACTGATGTTTTTTAGCTCTTTGAACACATGATTGGCTCAGCAGAATCAGATTAGGCTATCTAAAAAAATTCAGTCTCCTTCCCCCTGGATGTTGTTACTCTGGCAAAGTCCATGTGGGCCACATCCTTTCATGTATTTGCAATGGGTAGCTAACAGGTTTTATGTGCTCCCAATCTTAGGGAATAAGATATGTAATGTACCCTCTCATACCTGCCAACTCCCATGCAATTTTGTGGGCACAAGGGGTCCAGAATGTTTGTATGGTTGATCACATTTCCACCCAGACTGCTGTTTGAGCCACCTGCCCTTTCTTGGCAAATATAGTGCACGGGAATTGGAGCAACTGGCTCCTGAGGAATGTCTTTAGTTTATGGAGTTTTTTAGTAAAGGCTAGCAGCTGGAAATAAGGAAGAAAAAAAACCAGAGCAGAATAATTTTACCAACTGGTGAAGTATGAAGAAATTTATAGAGCACACATGGTCTTGGCTCACCATGCAAGAAAACCTCTGACCATTTCCCAGCAGTGTAATTTCTTTCAATGTTCTGTTTTGCATACACAGGTGAAAACCAGGAAAGCAGAGATCCCGTGCTCATGCGGATCCAGAGATTTTGTGATGAGTAGAAATTGTTCTTGCCTTTAGAGAAGTTCAGGGCCAAGACTGGAGTACCCAAGTTGGAATACTGCTGTTAGGCAAGGCTGAGATTACCCAGGGTCTCTCAGCCTGCCCTGCTTCCACCACCATGTGTGCTAGCAGTAGCAGCTTCTGTTGGACTGAGGTGCCCCCTGACCAGAGTTTTGTTACCTGCTTGAAACTGCTATTGGAGCCCGACCTGTTTCTGGACTGGGAACCTGTCCTGGAAGATGGACTATTTTTAACAGGAAACTTTGTTAAATGTTAAAAACTAAGATATTTTTAACCAAGTAGGCCTACAGGACACTTTTCTTTTAAGAAATTGTTCTGGTTAATTAATTATTTGGTTTTCAGTGAGGATTTCCAAAGAAAGTCCTTTCAGCCTCAGTTGGAGATTGAGGTATATACTTAACCTTAAATGTGAAAAAACTTCTACTGAATTATTGATTGATAACTGTAACTGAGATCTTAACCTAAGATAGGTTAATGAAAATGCTGTGCTCGGACTCCAAAAAAGCCTGTATTTATAAAATATTTTAAAATTAAATAAACTATTAAAAGTAAACATTGTTTTGCTATCAATCCATATTAAATAAAAGGTATATTAATAATGTATCTTCTGTAGTTACCTTTTATTTAATTTAATACATGAGGATTGTGTATGCAGCTTAACTGTCTTTGGAGTGACCTGAAATGCTATCTGCTAAGGATGCTCACTTGAGTTTGTGGGTTCCTGTGGTGGTGGTTTGAGTTAGACTGTTATGTTCATCAGTGTGGTAGGAGGACAGGAGGAAAAAAGATTGTTTTGTAAAGACTTGTAAAATCAGTTGTGAGTGACAAAACTGATTTGGAGTGGGAGGACTCAAGGAAATGAGACTGGAGGAGAGAAGCATTTTTTTCCTTTCAATTAAGGCACCAGGAGCAGTTTTCCAAAAACCCGGCCAACCAAGAAACAAAAAATGTCATACTAACTCCCACATTTCCATAAGGGAAGGTATGACTTACAAGCCCATGTAAATTTGTTTATATTTGTATACTGATTTTCTGGAGTTCTATGAGTAGATAGAAATACACTCTAGAGATTCTGATCAGTCAGTTATGATATAGAGATTACTGCATTTATAATTTATTTTCCTTTTATTTATCTAGGTTTTTAAAAATTATGTTGACTAATTGTCAGTGTAATTTTGTATAAGTGATTTGATATCAATGTTCCCCACTTTCTTGACTGATTTTAAGTTAGAAAAATATTATTTCCCTCTTTTACAAGCCATTCAATGTCAAATACTTTAAGGAATGTGACAGATCAAAATCTTACGGCTATAGTGGGCATACATATACCTTGTTATAGCTGTGCTCTACAGGAAAAGATGAAAATATTTTTATGTTTCCTCTGTTTCTGAACTGGAAAACAATTCAGGTGCTGCATTAGCAGAGTAATGGAAATTGACATAATACTTAGTTTTATGTGTGTACTTAATGTCTTTGCCTGACTGTCACAGAAAAGCAGAATTTGCAGCAGAAGCCATAGAGAGATTTCTATAGTGTTGACAGTATGTCTAGAATTTTTGTTCAACCCTGTGTTTGCTTAATAAAGATATGTTTGTGCATGCACTTCTCTCTGTATAGGTGCATCTATAAATTCAATTTAAATATCTATCAGAAGATGTATTTACAAGTAAAATGTAACAATAAAAGTATTTAAACCTATTTAACCGGTTAGTATTCCTGTCAATGAAAATATAATAAATTGTACAGCAAGTACCAAGTAGTAATAATTTTCAAATTTCTATGCTGTTTGCATTTTAAGAAACATTTATTGAGTTCCTTTTTAGGTTCTTTCATGGTTTAGAATTGTAGTTCAGTTCTTAGAGCTTTGTTATCTAGCTTTCCTTGTTCTTGGGTCTCACTTTTATGTAAGAAAGCAACTGTGTCAGTTGAGGTTCACTGAGCCTTAGTGTTTATTAAATGTTGTTGTTGCTGAGGAATATCTTTCCCATCAGTGTTTGAAATACAGGTTTAAACTTTCCTGCTTCTGTTGTATGTTGCATTTAACTCTCCAAAAGAGAAGATACTTTAGGTGCACAGTATATTGTTTTGTTCTGCATCATAATCCAAGATTAGACTCAATAAAATAGGCTACAAGTACCATTCATATTTCTGATTAAATTTGCTTTTCTCTGAACAATTTTACTTTTTGGTTTTTTGGGGGTTGCTTTTGGTTTTTTGGTTTTTTTTTCCTCTGGCGTATTCTAGGTCTTTGGCACACAGCTGAAGCTTGTACCTTGTGGGCTTGGAGGCTTTTCACTAAAGCCCTTCATAGCTTACTTGTGGTAGCCTCATAACTTGAGGTTTGAAGTTTCCTGCCTTTGGAGCGTGACTGAAGCCTGAGAGAATTTCTTTAGTTTGTTATCTGCTGGAGAAAACTGGTTTTATTCCCTGGAATTCAATTCTACATTTTTAAAGAGAACCCATGTTAAAGGATCAGTCTTTGGACTGATCTCAAGTGACCTTTTCAAGTACAGTTTATTCCATGTTTGTTTTTAAGTGTAGAGGAAACCTCTATTGAAAATTGGTTGGTGATTGTAACTCAAATGAAATATATCAGAAGGTCTTGCTTACTGGTACTACGTCTGACTTGTTGGCACTTTTGTGGGTTCCACCTGGTCTCATTTGTCTTGCAAATTGTAGAGACCTTTGAGGAAATGGGTGGTAGAACAAAGGTACTTTTTGAAAGAGAAAGTGCCTTTTAAACACTGATTTAATTTGGTACTAAAGTCCAATTAAAAATAATATTGTTCCTGATAGATTAAGCACAAGGTAGCATTAAAGTTTTTCACATGCCTGTTGCATTCTTTAGAATCACTCTGAGTAGCTATTTGCAGTCATTTGGTGAATCACTATCATGACCTATTCACAATACTTGCAAGGTTCTCAGTCATAGCCCTGGTAGATATCATGAGACCATGATGAAGTTTTTCGAGTTAAAATGATAGATCTACATGTTTTGTTAACCTCCTGTTTCAGATTTAAATCTGCTCAGTTAGTATTCACAAGGCATGCTCAGAGCTGTAACAGAGACATCAGTATATGTTCTCTCCTATACTAATATTAAATAAATATTTGCAAAGTCACTCCTACATTGGTAAACTTCTTGTATGAGCTCCCTTCTGGTCTTTTGGCAGTGTTACAGCAACTATTCATCACCCTGTTTAGGATTTCCATTTTTATTCTACTGACACGTATTAACATTGTGTTATGATTTTAGGTGTTGACAGTGTTTCTAAATTTGTATGTTCCTGTTTTCTTTGCGATATCTGGAGTTGTAGAAACACTACATCATGTACAGTGACTGCCTAGCAAGTAGTCAGGGTGAAAGTTTAATTTATAGAGTTAGCCATTAAATTTGCGTAATTTAAGTATTTGGTTTATTGCTACCAAACTATGCATTCAAAAATTTCTTTTTGTAGGTAGTATTTATAATCCTTTAATAATTTAAATATTTGTATTAAATAATGCTTCTATTTAATAAATAATATAATTAATAAGTATATTATTATTTTTATTGATTTAGTAGCTTCAGTGCTTGTGGTGCGTATGGTGTCTAGACTGACTTTATATCACAGTCAGCTATGTTTTGATGATCAAATTTGGTTAAATATTTTCAGGTAGAAATGCTTTCACTGAAAATGTAATTTTCAGTGGTTTGAAAATTGAAATGCTGTTTGAAAATTTCAGTAAAACTGGTTTTGCAATCTCCAGAATCTGTGAGAACTTTATATTCTGTAAGAGAAAAAAAATCTCTAAAGGTTTTCAGTATGAGTATGATAATGTATGTAAGATATCTAGTGTATAAATCTGTAGATTTTTAAAATAGAAATTATATGGTCTGTAAATTGAAACAATTCCAAAAATTTTTGAGTTTTTTTTTTCTGCTTTGTCTTTGAAATATTTTGTTTGTTTTTAATACTATATATTTATCAAGTATTTTAGCCCTTGATCTAACCTCTCTGCTGGGTGTATTTGCAAGAGTTTCAGAATTCAGTGGTATCAACAGGAATGACACACATATACATTGTTAAATTGTTTAGAGAAAAGTTTTATGTACTTTGTATGTGTTTTGTAAAGTGCCAGTAACATGGTTGTAGTGCATGGCATGTACTCATATGTGCTATCACAATGTAAATAAATACAAATGGATAAGAATTACGTGCTTGTTTTCACTCTGATTATTTTTTTCTTAATTATTAACAATATTAATAAATCCCGCAATAATCAGGTCTTTGGAAGTCTGGAGATCTGTTTTTTTACAAGTAATCTCAGAAAAAAAAAGTCAGAATTTAGAAAAAAAACCCCAAAATTTATTTTTTTAAATCTTGAAACATAAATGAAGCACATCATGGGTTAGGGTCTAAAAATAAAGAAGGGGCCTCAGACCCCCAGTTTTTTAGGGTACCTCAGAATTTCAGAAATTGCAGGAGTTTTAAACTGTCATGGAAGAAATGATCTAACTATTGTAACAGGCCTCTGATACCAAATTTGAGTTTCTGTTGAAGCTTTGTGAAAGAGCAACACAAAAGCAATCATACAATAGGCACATTGCTGCCTAGGTGCACAGCACATCAGCAATCAATTACAATCATCCATTGAGGTCAAGAGCACATGAGTACTTTGTAGTTTGAAGTAGAATATTTCCTGAGGATGAGTTGGTTTCATGAGTAATGATCCTGCTCATGGGATGGAACAGCATTATTGCAGAAAGAATACTTTTAGGTATTAATCACCAGCCTCTTACACATATTGTGCTACAATACTCTGGAGTAAAAACAGTCCTCATTTGTGATGACACACTGGATTGATGTTATCATATTCTTTTGGTGGAACTGTATGTTTAAACACCTGTTTTTAACCTCTGGAATAACTGAGATTTTTTGTGCAAAACACATAACAAGATCTCATTTTGAGCAGGTTTAGATCTTGTTATGTTCTGCAGCATTTTAGAGGGAACCAGTTCTCCTTCCAACACAGTCTTTTCAATAGTAGATTTCAAGAGTACAAAGTCATATTTAACTGTAAAGGCTGTTTAGTTTGGAATAAGCAAGAGAGATATTACTATTTTTGATGTGGATTAATTAATCTGAAAACAAGGTACAAACCTAAAAAAGAAAAAAAATTGTGGAAAGTGTTGAAAACAACCACAATTGAAAAGAATACTGAAGAAAATGCATGCTATATAATTACTGTAATAGCAAATTTATGTTAAGACATAATTCCAAAGATTAGTGAAGATTCAGTGAATTAAATCTGTAGTGGGCAATAGATGTTTCCAGACATAAACACCCTATGTAATTTGCAAATTAATGAGTTAGGAGTGTATGTAGCACTTCATTTTATAAACTGGTAACAAGAGTTCTGTATAGAAATACACTGCCAATATTGCATTAATTAGATATGCTGTGTAAATAATTTTCATTAAGTGTTAGTGGAGGATCTGGTCAAAGAGCTTTAAGAGCAACGTAACAGGGTAGGGAGGGGTCTGTGGTGAAGAAAAACATCATCCAAAGTCACTTGCCTGAAGGTATCTTTTAACCAGCTCTCAGGTTGTCTCATTGATCATGCAGATCATGCAAGAAGTCTTTACATATAGCCTTTTAGTACTGTGGACTTGTTTGAGGGGGGGGAAAAGAAAAGCTGTGTCTTTATTATGGAGGAAGTGAAGAACATGATGGAGATTTGTTCTTTTTTATCCATTACTGAGATATTGCCTTAAAATCCCAAATGCAAATATATTTGAAGTGTTGTTAATTTGCATTCAACATACAAATATATAAAAATACTTACTATACATCTATCAAGGTATTGCAGCAATATTTACTAAATATGTCTAGTTCTTCCTGTCTGTCAGTTTAACTGATCATCTCCAATCAAATAAAAAATCACTTTTAAGACATGCATTCAACACAATACCCATCAAAGTTTGAGAGGCTACATAAGATACACTTGCACATTTTGGAAGGGCTTATAGTTTCTCCCTGCAGAGTTTAATAATATTTAATAAATTTGTCTTTTAAAATGGAAATTACATTTCTGTGTGGCAGACTTTATATTCAATTCTATTTATAGTTTTGATTTTACTGTGTGTTTTCTCTTGCAGTAATTAACAGTAAATCCATTTGCTCAGCTGTGAATTTCTCTCATGATTTGTTTTCAACCAGGTCTGCCTTGCACATCTCACTAATACATGCATTTAAAAAGTACTCTGAGTTGCAAGTGTAAACTGCACATAAAAGCCTTTTCAATTACTTTGCAAACAGATTCAGTTTTTGCAAATATGTTTACCAAGCTATACTAAAGTATGCTGAGAACTTCCTATTCTGAGATGTTATAACTGGAATACTGTTTGCAGCTGAAAATTTGTGGTTTACATCATTTGTGTATGCATGGGAAAAAAGGGCTTGCTTTTCCCTTTGCACTCTTACAAAGTCATGCATGTTTCTGTATCTAGCAAGAAGAATTGGTTTGGAATTTTTTTTTTCTGAAATTGGAAGAATCCAGCAAGTCATTGCTTTGTCAGATCCAGCACTGTGTTTATGAAAGTTATCAGTGGCATAGGTTTGAGGTACAGTTGCAAAATATTAAAGCCACATAAACATAGTTCTGCTTCCATAATCAAGTACCATTCTTAAAATAGTTGTTTGGTGTTTAAATGTCTCTTTTTTTTAAATTTAGCTAATGGCATTTTTATTTAGAATTACAGAACTATGTCACTATATTTGCACTTTCAAAAATTAGTTTGTACAGAGATGATTATGCATGAGTTTAAATTGGTTAATGCCTCACAAAAGGTTGTTTTTGTGGGTACTTTGTAATACCACATTTCTGAGAATAATTGCTTTTTTCTGTTTCTTTCTTGCCTATTTCCAAGTGGACAAATTTTACTCTTTTGAATAATTTGAGAATTATACAAGTCCTAATAATAGTAATAACTTTTACTCTGGATCACTGTGTTGAAAGGTTTAATACAAAGTGCCCATACTAGGTAGTACAGTTGAGATGCTATTCAATGGCTGTTATGCTGTGAATGATTTCAGATACTGTGCTGTCTGTAAAATAACAGGGCAGAAGCTGGATGAGGATCTAGTTGTGGTTCCTCAACTTTGCCTGGAGTCCTCATATTGTCCTTGATGAGCACTGACAGATGGGAATGGCTGGCTCTGTACTCCATCATATCCCTTAGGCTACATCTCCCCCTTGTTTTCTTCTGTGTTTTTGATCCTTCACTCTCCTCTTGTGCATACTGGAAGCTATTCACTGTTCAAGGTCTGAGAGGGGATACTGAAACTTCCATTGCTGGTCCTGCGCTTGGTAGGGCTTCTCCTTGTCCCCAGCACAAATGAAACAGAGCATGCAGGGGACAGCTGCTACAACTGATCAAAGCAATGTGGTGAAACACACTGGTGCCAAGTTAGGGAGGCATGATGAGTTGTTCAGGAAACTTGGACACAGTGGGAAGTCCCTTAGAGAAAATGTGGTTTTTTTTTTACTTTAGTGGCAAATTTAGAGTTTCTGAAAGTATTCTATAAGTATATATGTGTTTACCCTACATGCATTTCTATTTCATATAGTCTAATTGATCTGTGGCTTCTAACTGTTCAAAGGAGTGGAAAACAGATTTTTGTGGAATGTTGGTAGAATTAAGAAGGGCTGAGGAGTATGACAGCTTTATTGGAGTCATTTTTGAAAGGAAGAATCATGCATCATAAAAGTCAGTATTTTAGCTGTATGGAATAATGAAAAAAGTCTAGGTGGGAAGACAGCTCTGAAGATCGTATGGTCCAACTTTCTGTTGAAAGCAGGGCTTAAGATTAGTCTATCAACAGCTCTGTCAAGCTGAGTCTTGAATATTTCCAGTGAGGCAGATAGCACCACTTGTCTGGCAGCCTGTTTCCAATGTTCAGTTGTTGAGGAATACATTCTGTGCCGGTGTCTCTGTGAGCAGGGTTGGAGCTGCAGGTTGATCTTGGGTTTTTGCGAGCCCCAGGCGAGAGGCCATGAAGTGCCAATCCTTTGCAGAACAAAGGGCACAGGGACCTGTGCCCCAGCCAGGGGTTTGGGTGCTCAGGGAACAGGGCAGGAGCTGATGGCTCCAGACTTTGATGTACTTACTGTGGGATTATAAAAGCCTGGGGTTTCCTTTGTTGGGAGTTCCTGCTCTAAGGCACCTGGCTTGAGCTGTTTTTTTGATATTGCACCATGATTAAAGTGTTTTAACCATCCAGAGAACTGAAACTCTGCTATGGAAAACCTTGTCTGAATGCTTGAGAGTGGGGTGTGTAGGGAGCCAAGCAGGGTGCACATCAGGTCACTGGAGCTGCCCAGTGTGAAGGGGCTTTGATCCCAGCTCAGGTGGTTTGAGTGTGACTGCCAGAGTGTCTGCTGGATGGCTGCACAGGAAGGTTTCCATAAAACAGTGATTTTCCTAGTATTGTTATTATTAGTATATTATTATTATTATTATTATAATTATATGAGGTTGGTATTTCCACTGTTTTAATTTCTGCCTGTTGCTTCTGGTTGTGTCATTGTTGATTCTTATATATAGTGTACTTCAATCTGAACTATCAACTGCCTTTTAAGTATTAGAAGCCGTCTCTTCTGGAGGCTGAGTAACCCAAAATACTTAAACCACATTTATTATGTTATGTTCTTCAGTGCTTTACTCATCTTGGAGACTTTCCACTTTTGTGGAGAACATTTGGTGACCCCTATTTTTTTCGTTGTTGCTCTTGAACTGGGGTTACTGAAGTATGCCAATGGAACTTATTGAAATTGTGGTCTACTAGATACTGAAGAAAAGCTGGGGAATCAAATAGGCTAGGGTGGCAGAAAGGACATTAACTTACAATGTGGTATTAACAATATGTAGAAATGTGCCCTTCTCTTGTGTTGTGTATTTGTGTTTTGGACACAGTGCCTGCCCCCCGTCCCTTCTCAGCTGATGTGCAAATTATTATGCTTTTTTCTATAATTTCTAAGAAATCTTGTTCAGAGGGCGTTTTCTCAGCATGTTATGAAACCTCTGTTAGCAGATCATTCCTACAGAGGATAGTGATCCTTTTGTTCTTAAAACTGTGTGATAGTCATGGTATTTTATTAAACCAGCAATCATGTAATTCAACCAAGCATGGCCCCATGTCACCAGAACCTGTTATTCATCATACAGATACTGCCTGAGCAACCTTGAAAGACTTTGGAAGTCTAGTCCTTTCTGATGTTCTTGGAGAACTTTGTCCTTGGAATCCTTGATAACATGTGAATTCATGCTCCTTCAGGGAAACTAAGTGCAATGTCTTTTGACCAGAATAGAAGGCAGTATTCAAGTTTGCCTCAAACAATGTGAAAGATGATTCCAGCTCATAGTCTTTATGGGTTACTTGTCGGAGAGAAAGGAATACAATAAAATAGTCAAAATATTTTTATTAGCAGCCTGCTAATAAAAGTAATTGTGGTGGCTTCTATTGTATAGAAATCAATGTCTCATTTCTTTTTAGCTTGAAATGCTGTCAATGTCTTTGTCAGCTACCCTGCCCATTTATTATTTGTGGGTAATTCTTAAGAAAAGCCGAACACTTTGTCTGTCAAACAATATATTTGGTCCGTGTAATAGTCATTGTTCATGGGACACAACAGACAGTCGGTGAACATCCCTTGGTTAAAAACAAAATAAAAAGCACAATCTCCTTTTACAAGCAGGGAAATCAACAGAAGAGAAGAATTGAAATAATAAATGAATGTGGATAGATAGAATGTAAAAGAATAGAGATAGTGGTGAAAGTAATCTCACCCCTAAGGAGTTACAGCTGTGCCAAGAATCAAGCATTAAGAACAAGCCTGCCCTTAATAGGCCACAGCTGGATCCAATTAGGAGGGGTATTATAAAAGAGCAGGTTGGCCCGTGGAGATGGAGTTTGTTGGCTGTACTGAGAAGAAGGTGTGAGTGCTGTGAGGAGCTCCCCCTGAGAAATCTCCAAGAAGGTATGAAACCTTTGCAATAAGATGGCAACAATTGGTGACCCCGATGTGATCAAAGACCCAAGATGGTGCTGGGTTCCCCCTGAATAGCAGTGTGTGCAGCAGGACACAAGCTGTGTGACAGAAGTGGCAAATGGCATGGCCACAGCAGCAGGGGGTGCCTCAGCAATAGCATGGCCCCTGAGGAGTACAGGGGGAGGTTTGCTAAGTCACTGTAATATGAGCACTGGAACAAAAGCGCCTTAACATATAGCCTTTAACTTATTCTTGTGAGTTACCTTATAAAGTTGTACAGCTGTGGATATTGTCAATATTCTAGAGATATAAATATAAAGGTTTCTGATTGTATGTAATGTATGGTTGGGTAATAAAGCAGTATAAGAGTTTCTGATGATATGTTATGTAAGTTTCAGCATTCATACAACTGTTAGTCTTAAGTGAGATATGTGAATATGTTATAATGCAAACTTCAACATATCTTTCTAGAGATACTGTAACTTTGTAATTAAAAGAAAAGGGGGAATTGTGGATAGCTAGAATGTAAAAGAATATAGTGGTGAAAGTAATCTCACCCCTAAGGAGTTACAGCTGTGCCAAGTATCAAGCATTAAGATCAGGCCTGCCCTTAATGGGCCACAGCTGGATCCAATTAGGAGGGGTATTGTGAAAGAGCAGGTTGGCTGGTCGAGAATGAGGAGTCTCCAAGAAGGTATGAAACCTTTGCAATAAGATGGGAACAAATGAACAGTCAGAGTTCCAATTATTTAGTCTTTTCTACAGTAGTGTAGAGCTGTGATCTAAGTGAAAACCACAACAAAAATAACACACTAACTCTTTTTTGTTGCCCCCTTCCACAGTATCTAGAGAGCACTTTGTTTCTTAATTGGTTGTTTTTCTTTGTTTAAAATCATAGGAGGAAAATAAAACCAAACCTGGGATACATTTGCATTATGAGACTTCATGTCCAGATAACCAACCTTTCTGGAACAGAAGGCCTGCGTTCCTTCTTCAGTGCTGGGAACTTTGCAGAGCTTAGCTTCCAAAACCACACATCTTTACAGTGAGAAAATTCAGCAGTATTTTCCTCTTCTATTTTCATATGACAAGAAAAATGCTGGTAGTATTTTCAGGGCTACTTCTGAATCTATCAGAATATAGCAGAATGTTCAATCATTAATTATATTCCCTATTCAAAATGCTTGTTTAGATACGTCTGCCTGCCATCAGGGCACAATACTATATGGGGGAAAAAAACCCAAAACCAATA
Organism: Passer montanus; assembly: GCF_014805655.1. Taxonomy (NCBI): domain Eukaryota; kingdom Metazoa; phylum Chordata; class Aves; order Passeriformes; family Passeridae; genus Passer; species Passer montanus. The sequence goes on along the minus strand of NW_024363160.1, from coordinate 12,842,008 downwards.
AACCCAAACAGATCTCATGTTACCTTAATAAAATTGAAAGTTCCCCAAACACGAAGAGGATATGCTGAGCAGTAGCTTAGTTATTGGAAAGGATCAGACATTAAAGTAGAGGGTAGGAATAATCCCTGGTCCTTCAGGCTAGAGGAGAAGCAGTTGGCAGGTTATTTTTGCTATTCCTCCTAGTCCAAAAAGATACTGACCTAGAAAATTGTAAACTCCTAGATGTACACATAAACCCACCAGGATTGTATTGTTCCCATGTCTAAATTGCTATTCCTAGGAGTGGTATCCTTCTCTCATACACTGGGATACACCTCTGTGTGTTATTACATAGCTGTGTGTTGGGACAAGTTCCAGGTGTGTGCTGTGTTTTTCTCATATGTTATCATTCCCTTTGAAGACTTCTATGCATAAAGCAGGGAAGGAGCCAAAAGGTGTAATGCAGATACCAGGGTTACTTAGTGCTCTGTAGAGTGCTTCTGCACCACTGTTTACGTGTACATAGTATTTGTAATCCATCTTTTGTGGTCTAATAAGATTGTTGTGGAACACACAGCAAATGTGTGGGATCCCGAAGAACTAGGCACATTTGAAATTCACTTGTGCTCTTGGCAAGATCACTACAGCAGACTCTATGGATTCCAAAAGGGAAAGTGTTTATTATGGGCAGGAGAGAAATAATCTGACAACAATCTGAATTAGAAGCAGTCCCACTGTGAAAAAACTAGACAATGTTTAAGATAAACTTCTAGAGCATTTTTGTCCCCTACTGTTGTCAGGCAAGTCAGTGCAGCTAAGATGAATGAGGTGTTTGTGTAGTGAGCATTGTGCTCTTGTTGGTCCCACTGTTCTGAATACACATGCAGGTAAATTTTCTGCAGTCTGAATGTGGTGCAGCAGTCCCTTCCATCCATACCTTTTGATGGGCATTTGGGTCTGTGCTTTCTTCTGGCTTCCACTTGCACCAAGGGCTGGATCCCACAGTGTGGTTTTATGCCTCTGAAACAAGGACTGACACTTTGGTTGCCCAGGGGTAGAGATGTACCCTTACTAAAAGTTCCATCTTTGAAAGAGATGGATAGTTAAAAATAAAGTTATTTATGGTCTGTTAAATCAACTTAATATTTTTCCTCTGTGGCATCTGTTACTGATGATTACCACAAGTATTTCAAACCAGCAATGTTTGAGGTCACCATTTGGTAAAAAGTTAAAGCAGAATCTTATTTACTGTATAGCAAGGAAAAGTGTCAGAAACTGACTGGAATATCTGGGATTAATACTATAAATACTGGGTATGGTGATTTTAATCCCTTTCTAGTTAGTTGTTTAATTCTTGAGAACTGAAAAAATGGCAGTCAAAATAGGTACAGCTGCTTTATCTGGAACTGTCTCCAGTTACTTCTGAACACTGTTTCTGTAGCTATCTAAGTCTGTATTATCTGTATGGATTTCAGTGATGGATGTAGATACCTGGTTTAGACACAGGGAAGACAGTTATTGGATTGCTTTCATACTCAGTGATGATAACTTCACCCCATGTGGCTTTTCCAATTATTTTTCTGTGATACTGGGGTTGCACAGTGCGTCTATTTTATGAAGTTTGGGAAATCAACCCACAACATTTTCAGAATTTATCTGTTTTGCTTTCTGACAATCCACAGTAATCTTGTGAGTAGCTATGATTGCTGTCTGTGGTGTGTAGAAGGTTCTTGCTGAGTATAATGCCCTAGGGCTCTTTTTTCTTTTTACATGAGTTTTGAAAGTATATAGGAGAAAAAAAGCAGTAATGGAGACCAATTATAGGTATTAAAAAACAAAACAAAAAGCCCATACCAGAGATTGCTTTATAATGTTAATGTATTTTTAAATGGTCTACAGGTGGTATCTTGGATAAAGACATATAATTTTGGGAGACCTCCTACCTCACTGTGCTTGGTACAGATGCATTCACCTTTTTCTGTGTATTTAGGGAAAAAAATAGTACTACTTGCCCAGAAACAGTGCTTCAAAATCAAATCAAACTTTCTGAAAGTATTATGTGATAATTCACTCTTATGTACACACAATCAGGCATTGAACTGCATACACTGGGTAAAATAATTTGAAGGCACAGGCTCTGTCTCAAAAACACTGAGTAAACTATAAACCTACATGTCTCTGTGTCTTAGACCATCTTCTTTACCTCATCTCAAACAAAACAAGAATTACTCACTTCATATTTGTATTTTAAATACAAAGATAACTGATTGTTTTGTGCTTCCATATATTTGAAAGAAGTACTGTAATATTGTTTTAAAAAGTCTATATTTTGTCCATGTTCAAATGAGATGCAGAAACATTTTATAGACAGTATCTTCATTCTGTTGAATTGACAGTTTCTCAATTACAGTTGTTTTGAAAGAAAAAAAAAAATCTAACCAAAAACCAAACCACCCTCAGAACAAAGAAAAGTTTGCACATGGTTTCCTAACTTATTAAAAGAGAAGTTTAAAGGAATTCATACACTTAATAACTGAAGAAATAAACAACCACAGTTCTTAGTAGGTGTATACACCATAGGCCTATCTGGTGGACGCATGATCACATTCCTAATTAATTGCTCCTTAAATAGATTTGATCATTTTTTGTCTCACCAGTATTAGTGCTAAGGTTTCATTTAGAAAAATGAAAAATCCCTGGCGGCGGCTAATCACAGATAATAAAATGGAAAATGCAGCAAAGTTTTTAATAGACTTCCATGGCATGAAACATCCAAAGGTAAAAATACCAAATAGAAATATTAACTTTGTAAGTTATTGACTTAAGCCCATAGGCTTAAAGGATTTTTTGAGGGTTATGGGGATTTAGAGATGTCTGTGATTATGTCTTCATTTTATCTAATGTGGCTTTAATTTATGATTTGGATGTTTAATTATTAATTAAATTTAATCTTGGGAGTTAACACAAATGTATCTTTAATAACATTTTGTTCCTTTTTTTTTTAATATTCCTTCCAATGTAACAATACTCCTTTGGTGCTGGAATACCTGTTATTTATTGATATAATTTGGTACTGATTCTGTTATACAGTAGCTATAGCCATGAACCCCTAATTGATACTATATTGCACTATGAGTTCTGACAAATTTAATAAACTATTTTCCTTTCCATCTAGTAGGGCTGTGAGTGAGTAGTCTGATGGTGACTTTGTTTACATTTTTTCAAGCAAGAAGCAACATGCTTTTTCTTCTTTTGTTTTTCCTTTTATGGATGTAGTTTACAATAAACCAGTGCTAAAGATCTGGTGGATTTATTCTAACAAAAAGGCAATCTGCACAAGTGAGAAAAAAAATTAGAGTGTGTATACAATCCTACAGCATAGGATAGGCCTTAAAACAATATTGGTTTAAACTGGTCCATTACCTTCTCTGAGAAAGAATGGATAAAAACACTCTTGTGTCTCATTGTCTCTGCTTATGGTCAGGCTTGCTTTGGTGCTTTAATATTTTATTAGTTGCTTTGTTTTGGAAGTGTGTTGTTTTTAACTGTAAGGCATATGAATTGTTCAGCCCCCTGAACACCTTGTGGGAAAGGAGAGCACAAGCTCAGTTATTTGCTGTTATCACGATGTACTCAAACAAAGCGAGTTAAAGCACGCTGTGGCATAGAAATTGCACAGCAGAAATAAATATGTAAGGAGTACAAGACATTTATGTCTGTGCTCTGGCTACCTTGTTATTCCTTTAGGCATCTTGTTACTAAATCTAGCTGCCCTCAAGTTTTATAACCCAATTAATTTGGTAACCAGCTTAAAGTTATATGAACAGACACGCTGCATGTCACTGAGCATGAATGTTTTCAGTGGCCTTTGCCTAACTCCTCCTTAAGCAAATCAGGTTGTCTTGCTGGAATCTGAGACATGTATCTGTTGCTTCTGGAGTTTTATCTGGAATATGTTCTCCCCAAGTTTGTAGTCGTAGTTCCCATACAGAAATCTCAGGAGGAAAGGAGTAGATCCTTTGCCTCTTAGTTGGAATTTTTTAGAGGTCAGGTGTAAGTACTACTTTGCTTTCACTTTGTGCTTAACAAATAACTTTTTTGTGTATAATTGATTTCTCTTCTGTGATGTTCTGTTCTAGGAAAAATAGGCTAAAATATCTGTTGTTCCATGCTGTCCAATACTCATTCATTTCAAGGATATACAGAAAAACTTCACCCCAGACCCATTTCTAGCAGTGACCAGAGTTCTTGAAGTGACCTTGCCCTATGATTTTTACTGGTAGTGACAGCTGCTGCCTGCGTCTACCATCTGCCCTTTCCTGTAATCACCTGCTTGTAATCTACTCAAGCAACATTTCTTCTTAAAAACAAGAGCCTGTACTAGACAGTGCCTGTTGGAACCACCTGTTTCATTCTAGGCAGGAAAATAGTGCTGAGGAAAGGATAGAGCTTGTATGTTGAGGTTGGCCAGGGCAGTGCAGTTTAGGCATAAAAATAAGCTTAGACAGCACTTGTCCTTAGTGTTAGAGAAGAGGCAGGATCCCATATTTTAATGCCAGACCAGTAAGAGGTTTGGTGATGGCAGGAGGAGGCATTTTATCAAAATTTCACTGTGGCTTTTCTCTACTTTAATAGCTTGGAGAAGGTTTTGTGTTTTTTATTTGTTGTTTGTTTGTTTTTTTCTGCTTGGGTTTTTATTGTTTCTTTTCTCTTGAATCCTTTGTGTTTTTTGACTATATCTTCCTGTAGAAAGTGAACATTGTTTGCTTTATTGGTAGGGTCTGAGTGAGGCTGCAGGATCTCCATAAAATGTGGCAAAACATTATCTAATTACAGATCAATATGACCTCAGTAACTAATGAAATTTTATGGAACAGAATTGTACTAAAACCTCATTATCCTTGGACCTGACGTAAGTAATTGAATATCCTGATTTGTTCTTGTGAGTGTCGTACACCTCAGGTAGGAGAAACTGTCAGTCTGCTCTAGAAAGGAATACTTGTAATCTGAAATGTGCATAATGTGGTTTAACTAGACTTACATCCTCTGCACTTACATTTCTTGTGCTGTGAATTGAAATAGAATTAGGCTGCTCCTTCTAAATAGAGGGTTTAAAAAAAAATATCCTAAAAGGATGCAGGCTTTTAATGAAGTTTTTAAAGGTTATTTATCAACATGTTTACTTTTATTCCTTATGACCTGGCTTCAAACAATTTTTCTGCCTTGTCAAATTTGTTGTCTGCCTTTGTAAACATCTTGAAATTATAAGGTATTTTAGTCCATCTTTAGAATGGACTCACATATGGCACGTCACTCAGGACTACAGGGATATTGTCAAAGGGAATTACACATTTGTTAGTAAGGGAGATCTAGCTGTCGAGGAGGTACAGAAAATGCCTGTTAGTTTCCATTCTCTCAACAAGCAAGTTTTATAAAAGAGCTGTTCCCCCTTGGGGTAATTAAAGAAGTTTAAAAAGATTTCGAGAATGGCTCAAGGAAAGTTGTAGTCTTCAGGGTTTAACTGCATTAGCTTCTTAGACTTGAGGTTCTTAATCCATCAGATTTTTAACCCAGGGAAGTGTTCATGGCCACTCAAGGTTTTATTTCAGCTGTTTTCCTTATGTGCCTGGCTCACTGCCCTACCCCAAAGAGAATTGCAGGACTCTGCTATATTAATTCTCTTTCACATTCTCTACAGTCATTGATGGGAATGTAAGACAAAAATAGGCTGTAAAATCCATGCCAAAACTGAAAATGCCCCAAGATTAATGTCTTGGCAGAAGGATCTATCTTTTAGTTGATCTACAGAAATGAAGATAAAAATAGGCCAAGGAAGGCAAGAGACCAGCAGTACTGAGGAGGGAACTGCCGGTCAGACTAAAGGGAAAGAAGCAAATGCATAGGCAGAGTAAAGTAGGACAGATAACCTGGGAAGAGTTTAGAGATGAAGTTCAGTTGTGTAGTGATAAGGTGAAGAAGGCCAAGGCAAAGCCAGAATTGAACCTGGCAAAGGATGCAAAAATTAACAAGTGTTTCTACAGGTATGTCAACCAGTCAAAGAAGGTGTATCCCCAATAAAGAATGCTAAAAAAGTGGTAATAATTAAATGAGAAGTCTGGGGCACCCAACAGCTTTCTTGCTTCAGTCTTCAATGGCAATGTCTCTTTCCAGACTTCTTGAGGGATGGGACAGTAGGATGAGGACTTGGGGAGCAAAGTCCATTTCACTATAAATAAAAATCAGGTTCATAACGACTTGAGGAACCTGAATATAAGGGACCCTGTGAGGTGGATTCCACAACCCTAGGGAAATTGGCTGATATTAGTTGCCAAGCCACTCTCCATGCTATTTGAGAAGTCATGACAGTCAGGTGAAGTCCCAGGTGACTGGAAGAAAAGCCATATTGTAGCCATCTTTAAGAAGGGCAGAAAGGAGGGCCCTGGGATCTGCCGACCTGGATTGCTGAATCCAGCTCTGGAGACACCAACATAGGAAGGACATGGATCTGTTGGAGCAAGTCCAGAAGAGGCCACCAATATGGTCAGAGGGATGGAGAGCCTGTCCTCTGAAGACAGGCTGAGAAAATTCAGATTGTTATGTTTGAAAAGAGAAGACTTTGAAGTGACGTAATTGCAGCCTTCCAGCATCTGAAGAAAGCTTGCAAGAAAGATGGAGACTGTTTACAAGGGCACGTGGTCACAGGACAAGAAGTGGGTTTAGATTAGATATTAGTAAAAAGTTCTTCTCTGTGAGGGTAGTGAGGCACTGCAGCAGGTTCTGGAAAATTTCCCATCCTCGGAGGTGTTCAAGGCCAGGCTGGATGAGGCTCTGAGCAACGTGGTCTAGTAGGAGATGCTGGGGAGGTTGGAACCTCTGGGGAGGTTGGAACTAGATTATCTTTAAGGTCTCTTCCAACCCAAGCCATTCTATGGATCTGGGATTCTTGTCTATCTTGCTTTTGTGTCATCTTCAATATGTGCCTGATGTTTTTAGACAGCTGTTACTGTCCAAATTCCTTTTTTGTTTTAAAATACTTAACCAATTGCATGTCACAATTTTCAGCTCTCCTTTATATTCTTTCTCTCTGTTTCACTTACCATATTATGTCAAAAGGTTGTTTTTGATAAGTGCTAAACAAACACTGAAGAAAAGATTATACAGTGTCTGTCTTTTGCAATGTGGTAAATCCTGTTTATAGTAGCTGTGTTTGTGTTCCAAGCCATCAATTAGTATAAAAACTGCCAAAACTCATTTTTGCTTTAGAAATATTAATCCTGTTTCTAGGATTTTGCCTCTGTCTGTGGATTTATATAAAAGTAACACAGAGCTAGTAAAATACCTGCTGCTCACTGCCTATTGGGTTATCCTTGCCTTTAAGTAATGGTGAGTCTCTCAGAATATAGGACCATGAAGATGTATCTTGAAGGGACTCATTTCATCGCAAAATGAGAGATACTTTCAGTACCTCAGTTCAAATTTCTCTTGGCTTCATTTTCAGCCTTTGCAGGCTTTCTTTAATGCACTTGTGTTGCCAGTTCCATAGCTGTTTAATATTTCAATTTATAGCATGAAAAAGTGGAATTTATCCTTTCATTATTCAGCTCTTGTAAATATGATTATGTGCTTTGTTTCCATAAAGGAGGGAAAAACTGTGCTGAAAGTGTCCTTTTGGTGGTAACAGAAATGTACAGGTCTTACTGCATCAATGAAAAATGATTCTGTACACACTTTTTGTGTGTACAGAATTGTTTAAAATGTGCATGTGTATTAATGAAATTGTGTCTGTGCAAACTGTATTATTTCACAGTCCAGTTTGTTTTCATTTCAAATAAATACTACTTTGTTTGCTGATAATACTGTTGTATGCTACCGATCATTCCATTCTGATAATGGATTCCAAGGATAAAATGTTCTGTGATTTCTGAGCTGAAAATAGTACACATTGTTGTGCTGTCCCAAGATTGTCCACACAATGGAAATTCTTCTGATATCAAACTTTTGCTTCATCACCTTTTATTTTCTGTATTTTCAGAACTGTGTTCCAAAGTACAACTTCAGGGATATTTCTCATTCCAAGGGCTCCCTTTCACCTTCATAGGGATTGTGCACATTCAGTTCTCTTAGGGCAATGATGGATTTTCAGTGTTGAAATCCTTTGTAATAAATGAGTATTGCTAAATGTATGCCTCTGCTATTAGTAGATTTCCTGGTAAGTTAAACATTTAATCCGTTTTACGGATTACATTAGATGGAAAAAATTGATTCCTTAAGTTTATGTTTGTAGAAGAGGATAATTTATAAAAATATTTTTAGACTAGGTGTTATAGATAGAAATTTTGGTACAGCTATTCATAGAGGGGTGGGTTTTTTAATTGAATTTCAAGGGTAAAATACACTTTTCTAAATACATGTGAAGTTTATGAAACAATTATTTTCTCAGTTGTATAGTTTCTGGCAATCTGCATTATAAATTAAGGATGAAGAGAAAATACATTTTTATCCATTTGGTTAAACAGAAATTCTACTTAGTTTACTTAAGGCATCTGTTGTGGTAATAGAACAACTTCCGTGATGTAGACATGAAGTATATATGAAGTCTGTCTCATAAATTGTGTTATGGGGAGAAAAAGGAAGAGAGGGAAGCCATGCAGATATTAAGTGCACATAGTGAGACCTGTACACAGTCTGACAGGCTTTACATCATGATAAAATATAAGCAAACATTTTATATTAGTTTTTTCCTTGTTTTTTTAAAGTTCCTGATATACATGTACTGTTACCTTTGTATTATTAAACCAGTTTTCTTAGTCAGATTAATTTTGCATCATAATTGTTTGGAAAATGTTTTTACAGCACTTGCCAGTGTATAAATAATAGCCATAGAGATTTACATATTTAAGAAAAGTTTTGTTTTAATGAATTTATTAATTTATCCAGTGTTTGGGGTTTTTGTTTGCTCTTTTTATTTTGTTTGGTTGGTTTTTAATAAGATGAGACTCTATCTTTGTGCTCTTGCTGGCTCCTCACTGATGTGGTGGTGAAAGCAGTAGAAAAGACCTTGAGGCTGTTCAAGGGCTTCTCAGCAGTAACAAAAACATCTCTGTATTAGCAACACTGTTTTCAGCACAAATCCAAAGCATAACGCCATAGCAGCAACTATGTAGAAAATTAACTCTATCCCAGCCTAAATCATTACAGATTGGAAGTCCCAAGACCTGCAACACTGCAGATAAGGTCAGTCTAGGATCAGTAGGTGATCCAGATTCTGTGAAAACATCGGTTTCACTGAAACACCCTTCATTTTTGTTGGCTTTAGTGAAAACTTTGGGCATGCTGCACTTGCTAGTCTGAAACTGGAAGAGATGTCAAATATGAAACACAAGCAGCTATTCAATCTGTAAAGGATTGATTTATGGTATGCAATTTATCCTTAAGGGAAGAATGTCTACTGTTACTTGTGTCCTTATATCAGTGTAAAGTAGGGTCTCTACATTTAAATAAAGGTTATTATTAGGAATTTCCCCATTAAATAGACTTTTTTTTTATATACCGTATCTGTACAACACAGTTAGTGATGCTTTTTTCAGACATTTTAAGAACAGCAAGGATCACCACTGGGTATTTGGTTTTGCTTCAGCCTGACAGTAGATAGCATTTTTAGCCAATGATTCCTATGTCAAACAAGTAATGGCAGATCAGTAAGAAGTGCTGCTTCTGGGAGGACCAAATCTTGCTTGCAAGACTTAGAATGAAGACTGTATTGTATTCTTGATAAGATAATAGTTTCAGAGTTTAACATATATAGATTAATTTTTTTATTTTAATCTGTTTGACTTCAGTGTACAGTCACTGGATGTTAAAACTTTATTGTTTATCAGATAATGATTATTTTATAGTAAGAGAGTTAATCTCAATTACATAGTCACTGGATGCACCTTATCTGCCTTCAGTTGGATCTGTATTGCACTGAGAAAGGGAGATAAAAATTGCTATCCATATATCACAGTTGTATAGTTTGCATGTTGTGACCTTAAAATGTGCAATCACATTGTGTGGGTATTGTTTAGGAACAGCTGTTTGTGACCAATTCAATTTCTTTAAGTGAGATAGATTACAGAAACAGCTGGCTATCACATTATTAGAGATTAAGTCTTAAAGACACTGCAATTAAAATAATTATGTTATTGTTTCTTTCTGGCTGCAGAAATGCTTCTGGGGCTATGGAGATTAGTCTTGTTCACAGTGACTCTATATTTAGAGATGTCTGACTTGTTTAAATGGTGAAAGAAAAATATGCAGCTTCAGTATAGTTTTTTTAATAGAATCATTACCTGAAATATTTTTTTCTTCCTTGTTTGCTGTTTGACTGAGGAAGCATGCCACCCTTGGATCACTTTTAAAAGTCTATGTTCTGGTCAGGTGTGGAGCCATGGAGAACTGCAGTTTAGGAAGCTTTGACTCTTTTCTGCTTCCACGAAAGTGAACAGAAAGAATTTGGATTATATCATGAGGTTGTTGGTGCTATCTTCACCGTCACGTTGGTTTTAATTGATGTCAGATCTCAGGTACTTTCACTAACAGTCATGAGGAAACTTATCTTAAAGCTTACATAATCACTCAGCCACCATCCTCTTCTGTGCTGCTCATGGGGATTGAGTCATACCCCCAAAATAACCCTGCAGAGATCATGTCTCTTGCATCCTCAGAATTCTTTGGGACAGATGTGTTGTTTGATTTTTCAGTTTAAATGCAAATATTAGACACACACCTCTCAATATGGATAGAGGCGGTTTTCTTTACAGGGCCAGGCAATTTACATTTCCCTTAGGAGCTTTGTCTTCAGCTCTACCTCTTGTTTTATTTTTGGTACAGCCCAAGACAGTCTGTAGTGTGCTTCAGAGGGAGAAGGTGCAGGAAGAGTGTTTTCACTCTGGTTCCAGGTAGTGAATAAATTATTTGATTGTTCCCTGGAGAGCAAAGCGGCATGGCCTGCCAGTGAGCTTTGAGTCGCCTGCAGGACCTTGGGAGTGAGAGCAGATGGGCTGGGAACCTTCCCAAGCCCTGGCTCCCGTGCTCTGGCTGCTCCCGCCAGCCCGCCTGCTGCGCCCGAGCTCCCGTAGAGGCGCGTGAGGATCCTGCTCCAAGGCCGGCCCCTAAGGCAAGCCAGCCTTTGAGCCTGTTTCTAACAGGCTAACTAGGCCCTTGGGTCTTCTGGCCATACTTTGGGCTTTCTGGAACACTAAGTGAGGGATAAATCATTTACAGAGGTGAAAGCTGCTGCTTCTCTGGACTGGTAGGAGAGGCTGGTTCTAAAGCCCTTGTCAGTCACAAGGGATGCTGAAAAGTGCTACAATGTCGTGATTTCCTGTTGTTTTGAATTCTGATGTAGGGGTCTTATTAGATAGTCTGGAGGGGAAACAGAAGGTAACAAGGACAAAAAAAAATCTTACGAGCAAAAGAGATAGCAAAGGCTTTTTGAATAACCATCATGATTTTTCAGATGCAAAATGTCAGTATTCTTTGTGTCTGTGTTACCAGGCACATTTTAGCTTGACTGTTTAGATCAGAATGTTTGTTTGTTTGTTTGTAGCTCTGAACTGTCACAGAAATATGGGATCAATATTTAGCTAGTGCAACTCTAATTCCTCATCTGATGAAAATAAAATTATAAGGAATTAAATATATTTTACTAACTGGAAATATTTTCCCTTGCCATGCTAGAAGTCAGTCTGCTACCAAGGCCCTTCTCACAGGGCTCCCTCACGACCTCTGGTTGCACCTGAGTTACCAAAGCACTTTGGTTAAGCTGGTATGATGATGGCTGTTCAGGGACAGTGGGAAGCATTACCTTCTCTGTCACAGTCATATTTTCTGGAAAAATCCCTTTGCCCAGGATTTTTCTCCTGGGAAGATGAGAAGCCTCAGAGAAAAAGGAAAACAATATTATCTCATTTGCTTATCTTGTATTTTGCTGCTTTGGAATGTGGTTGGAGATTGTTTATCCAATAGGTGATTGTTTCATTGGTTTTATGTGAATTGTTTTGACTTAATGGCCAACCAGGGTCAAGCTGTGTCGAGGCTCTGGGAAAGAGTCATGAGTTTTCATTAGTATCTTTTTAACCTTCTGTAAGTATCCTTTCCGTATTCTTTATTTTTTTTCCTCTTTGCTTATATGCACACAAAATTTTGCTCTTGCTTTAGTAAACTGCTTTATCTCTGGCTACGAGTTGTTTTCCATCTTATTTTCTTTCTCCTGTCCAGCTGGGAAGGAGAGTGGTAGACCGGTTTGGAGGGCATCTGGTGTCCAACCAAGGTCAACCCACCAGAATGGTGTATGCAAAATAGATAAAGTAACAGCTTAAATAACTGTGACACCAAGTCAAATGATTGACCACCAGAATTACAGAAAGTGCAGTCAAAAAGAGGGGAGGCAGTATTTAATGATGGAGTCAAAGCACATAGGAAATAAATGCTGGTTCCACAAGTCACAACAAAATTGCATGGGAATGCAGTAGTAGAGCTATTCTTAAAATTCTGCTGCTATTTCTGCAGATAAGGAACAGTTTTGCTCCAATTAGTCTAAAATGAAGTAGATGCCTAAGACAATATGGTGAAAACTGTGGATATGTTCTGTAATTATCCAAGGATAGTCATATTTAATAATTATTGAAGTAAACAGTGGAAAATATTTGAAGTGCTCCTGTGCAAGAAGCCACATAACATATGGCACTCATCACCAAGGCACAGTTGAATGACTGTAGGAGGACTGTGAACGACACATTTTGTGTCCTTCTAGGATAACATATTTTCTTTATACATATTCAGTCCTTTGGGTTTTTATGGGATATGGAACCTGAATATCAAATTAGAGGCTGAAGGGTGCGGGTGCATCATTTGCCATGAAGTGTTCTAAGGATTGTTAGCACCAACATGTGTAAGCTGGTGTGTAGCACATCTGTGCTGTACAGTGGGTTCATGGGGAGAAACCTTAAAATAATCAGATGCCAACTGATATATATGCATGCTACCACACAGAAAAAGTTATACTGAACGTGGCACTGCCTTGCTGTGATCAAGGACCACATAAGTTTGCTGTGTCTTTTCCATTGTACTATGTAGCATGCAGAAGCATTCTGTAAGAATGTAATAAATTTGGAGCTATTCACGATCCTTGAAGGAGCTTGGGTCTCCAGCTAATAACCTATGTAAACTAGATGTTAATTGCTTCAGTATTACTGCATTTATTGCACTGAGATTTGTCCTTGCTGATTTTTTTTAAGCCAGTTTGTGTGCAATATTTACAGAATGGCTTTGAGTATAAACAGAAAAGCTGCAATATTTATACTGAGACTGAAGTTAAATATAATGCACCTTTGTGTTGTCTGTCTTTCCACCAGGTCATCTCCTTCAGCATTGCATCCAGTGGATGTACTGTTAGCTGTCTTTCACTGTTTTCCTATCTCGCCCGCTCATGCACCTCTGTAAACCTGCTTCAAATCCCAACCTGCTGCAGCCTCATTCCCTCTCCAGGCAGGTGCTTGGCTCCTGCTGAGGTGATGTGTGTGCTGAACAGCCACTGACCCTGGCAGTGACCTCAGTGGTGATGTATTGTCTCTGTGAGCAGTCTCTCCTGCCTGCTTTTCTGATCCTGAATAAACCAAAGCTCAGGTACAAACTTAGGCACCCCTTTAGGCACCAAAAAGTCTTTCAGCAAAAATTTTCATTTTGTCTCATATGTAGATAGCTTTTAAGAAGAGATTTTTTTGGACCTGTTAAACATAGCCTGTTTCCTCAGAGAGCATAGATGCAGGGATCTGAAGAAAACCTCTTTTTGATTATTTGGTAGTCTTTTGTGACACAGGGAAGACAGTTTAAAATGGGAATCATATCATCTGCTCAAAAGAAAAGAAAACATGAATGAAAATGCAAGGGAGCAGCACTTCACCTACCTTAAAAACGTGAATAGTCCTCTCTTGTTGGGTTCACCTCATTACAGATTGAGTTTATATTCTTTTTGATTTATGTTGGCTACTTTGGAAATAGACTTTTATGTATTGCCTTCCTTTTAGGCAGAAGTCTTTCCTCCACTGGGTAAAACTTGAATCCTATTTTTCTGCAAATGCTGACAAGATAGGAAGTAGTTCATACTTGGGTGAGCCATTTTGCTCTTTATTCATGATATCATGGTGTTCTTGCAAACCTGAAATACTATTTTAGAGCATGCTTATAATAAAGGAAGGAGTGCTCAGAATTCTTCCTGCAGTGACCTGTTGCCTTTGGCGAAACTAATTTAAAAAGGCTGTGAACACCTTTACTTGAGAGGCTCTCTCTTCTTTCAAAAGAACATGTTAATCAAGATGTGATGCTACTCATTTTTTGGCAGAACTCTCTTTAGATGTTCCTGGTGTTGAAAGGGTTTTCCTGCTTTAATAATTTGCAGCTTTTGAAAGTTTTTCTCATCTCAGTCAGATAAAATGTCAGACATAATTTTTTTAACCAACTGGTTGGTTAGAATAAAGAAAAAAGCATTTTGTTTTCAACCTTTAATTTTAAACTGTTGTATAAACAGAAAAAGCTAAATCCAACTGTTTTAAAGTTAAAATATTCCTGTTCTGTTTTAACTCTTTAAGCATAACATTTCAACAAAACTGTTCCCTTTCCCTTGAAATCTAAATGTTAATTGTAGCACACAGAACAAAGGATTCTCTGATAGGGTTTTAGTTTAGACTGTCTGATTTAAGTTAGGGTAATCTATGGTGGGAATTTCTGGTGATGGGGTACTAAGCAAAGCATAAGTAATTCTAGGTTAATGTGTTTGGCACTATGTGTGGCAGTGATTTCAGAGAAGCCTTCTCAAGATGTGCCTCTGGAACCACAGCTGTGTAAGTACTTATTCCTTGCTTAGGAATAATGCTTAGGGTACAAGGCATAGAATAAATGATAGTTGAACTCTTGGGTGTAGAACAGATAGAAAACTTGTTTCAATTCCATGTTGTAGGTCTACTTTTTATAAATTAATGGAGATCAGAGCCAAGCAAGAAAAAAAATAAAGGAAACCCAAAAGACTTCTAAAAATTACTTCTAGTAATTATCACTAAGCATTCTCTGCATCACAACAGAGAATTTAACAATACAGAAGTAAATTCTATTAAAATCTTTCTGTTGTAGCATTCAGTAACCATAGTAATGATCAGAGTATGACTTCCCTCATCATCATAGTACACTATACTGGCAGTAGTATGATAGTAGATGTTGGCAGCTGCTCTTCAAACATGCAGCAGATAAGCAGGGAGCTGGGGAAGGTTAGTTATTCTATAGCTAATAACATCACCAAGTCACCAAGTTTTGTGCTGTGATTCATGAGGTATGACAATGATTTCAGGGAAGTCTTCTCAGTCTCCTCAAGACATGTTTCTGGAACCATAGCACAATAGATACAGAAGCAGCATATGTCCAAGGCAGTAGGTTGCCATAGTGAATGTAAATGCTGAACTGGTGTTTGTCCTCAACTGGTGTTTGTCATCAAGCTGCTTTAACGTTTTTACTCACTATAGAAGTTCTATATGTTTTTCCATATACAAAAATTACAGCATGATTGTTCTTTGTCTTCATAATAAATCAGATTTTAAAGACTCTGTATTGCATGGATTTTGACCATTCTCATGTATTGGGATGAATTATTGGTGTATTTTTTTCCCCCTGAGTTGTGTGATTTCCAGCGCCTTTAATGGTGCAGGTCTTTAGCCCTGATAGAAAAGAACATGGAACAGCTGCCACCACGGAGCTAGGTCTGTGCTCCCTGGCTCCTGCCAAGACCAGAAGAACAAAACTGCTGAGTTTATGCCTGTTACCCATGACCCAGCTGAGGTTAAAAGTGCTGCCAGTGATTGTGCTAGTAGCAGGGACCTGAGGTGACAAAGGAGTTGTCATAGAAACTCCAAGCGATGAAAATTCTGACTTTGTTTTTCACACTCAAATTTAAATTTCTGATCAGGCTTCCTGGTTATGTTTGACCTTTGGAACACCCTCTCTCTGTTTTATTGTACAGGGGAGCTACAGCTGTAGATTGTTCTATATATCCTGTAATCTTGTTTCACCTTTGAATTGTTGGTAACCTGGTGAGTGCTGCTGTCAAGGTTCCCTGAAAATGTCAAAAACAAAAGAAAGAGAAATACCTTGGCTAATGACTAGTGCCTGCACATCCTGCCTTCCTGCCTTTTCATCCTCTTTGTGTCTCAATGTCTGTCGGGTTTTATGTAAAAATGTTTCTGAAAACCATGTACTTGACTAGAAAAAGAGCAAGATAGCACATTTTTTCCGTAGTTTTGTAAATTTGTCATGTCTGTTGCTTTTCCAATGTGAAGGTTTGGGGTTTAGAGGAGAGAGAGCATTACTACAAGAGAAACAGAAATGCTATTTCAGTTCTGAAATACTTGGTGTGTTTCAACTTCAGTTGTTCTCACAGTCACATATCCAGCTGCATGGAAACTGATAAGCATTCAAATTAAATGCAAATACAGGTTGTATTATTTAATACCCTTCGTTGAGTCTCTCATCTGGTTTCAGTGGTTCTGTGTCAAGGGGTGTATTTTTTTTTGTTCTTGTTTTCTTGTTGGTTTTTGATTTTTAATAAAATATTTAGCCTTCTTTGTTCTTTATTTCAAGAGCAAATCTAAATAATGTCATCTTGAGGCACTTGTCTGACAAGGCATTCATGTCCCACTTTTTACTGGGCTGTTTTAAAATCTTACCCCCAAAGAATCCAAGTATTTACTACAGTTAGGCTTTCTTTGTTTTGTTCCAGTGTGGTCCTGAAGGCTTTCTGGCTTTGATGGATTTGTCAAGGTTAAATAAAGGAAGAGTGATTCTCAGGCATTATGTTGCGCTGTTTCTGAAGACACTGTGTGGATGTTTTATTTGCCAGCTTTATAACTGCTTTTGAAATCACTCTTCGCATTTGTCCTGAGCAGCTGTATTAAAAGGCTGAGATAAATTTCATTACAATGAAATATTGGCAAGATGGAATATTGGAAACAAGAATAAATTAAAAAAATAATCTCAATGTCTTGGGATAATGTTCACCTTGTAAAATTTTGCTTCTTTTTTGTCACTTTAAACTGATTGAATGTGGTGGTTACAAAAGCTCCCTTAAACTTTCAAGCCTGATGAAATAATTTGAGAGTGCTAGCTTGAAGAATTTGGTTATGAAAATGAATGACTATCTACAGATGGACAAAAAAATTTTGTGATGCAGATGTTCTTCTTTCACTGCCTTTCACTGTTGTCTCTGCTGTATTTCAAGGATACAGATGATAAAGAAATTTTGCTCTTTACTGAATATCACTGGGCTGTCTTCAGTCTTTTGGGGAAATGGAAATCTCTGCTTTCAGTAGAGGGGTGTTTGATGCTGTGAATGCGAGTGGTGAATGCAAGTGGGAGTCTAAAATTACTAATGGGAATCTTCTGTGAATTGCCTGTATTGATGTAGACATGAGCTAAATCACATATCCTTAAAACTGTGACTTGACATAGATTCTCAGAGGAATGTGCACATAACTGCATAAAATGCCTGGAAAAGAAAGACTTTACTAGGATGCAGAAAGAAAAGTACAGTGGAAGTAGGGGTGGTAGAATGAATTAACTCAGTGCTTTCCACCCTGCAGGTTCTTCATAGAAACAGCTGCAAACTTAGTATATCAAAACTTAGTATTCTAGATGGTACTGTAGAGTTGAAACCTGGAAATCATTTAGTCTCAAAGAAATCTTGAATTCTTCTGTGTTAACAAAGCAATAAAATATTCTGGATTAGCCAGCCTCAGTTGAAGGTCTGTATATAGCAAGCTGCCTCACAAGCCTTTCATTTTCTCTTGATCCCACTAAAGCAGAAAATGGAATGAAAACAGCTGTTATTTTGTATTTAATCTTTTAATTTGTACTCCCAAGGTGCAAAGGAAGATAAGAATTAAGAAAAAAGGAAGAGATTGGGACAGCCCAGGAGATTTGTTTGTTTTGAGATCTACTGATTCATAGATACAAACAAAGTTGTAATTGTCAGCTGTGTCAACTGATGTTTTTAATGTCTATTTTGAGGACTCTAAATTAACACTACAGATTTTTCATATGAGAAGTTTTGTAAATAAACATTTTTGTCCATTTGTTCTTGAGCAATGTGAACACTTTGAAAAGCTGTTTGAGGCTACCTGAACCTCACAGTCCAGATGAAAAATATTTGTTGGTTTTTTTCCTTCTCCTCTGTGTAAAGGTTATGTTGCCAACAAAATAGGTTTTGAAATTAGGTGAGTCCATTGCCTTTTTCTTTAAAATAAATTCAACTGAAGAATCTCTGTTTTATTCATAAATCTTATCCCTAGTTCTTAATCAAGATATTTTCTCTGTCTCACCAATGCCTGGGTCTTTTCAAAACAGTTATCAAAGTCTGAGTACAGATCAAGGTTCTTTTCATTTTTCAAACCTGATTTTTGTTGGAGTATGGGTAAAACAGGTATAAGGTCATAATACAAGTACAACTTTTGCAGTTCTCCTAAACTTAATGGACTTCTTCTTGGAATAGCTTTCCCATGATTATATATTCAGTTTTGATAGCAAATTGGCAGTTTGTGGAAGTTTCCTTTTCTAGGCCATCAGGAAACAAGCTGCGCTCTGTCTTTTCAAAGTTTATAGGAAGGTAAAATGTGTCAAAATTAAGCATGTATAATATTTCAATATTTTCAAAAGATTAAAAATTTAAAAAATAATTTCATTTGTTTTTGAGAAACTGTTTAATGTAATGAATTTCTGGCATGCCTAGAATTCTTCCTTGCATTTTTTAATTTCAATTAGCTTGTGTTTCTGGCTAACACTGGAAAAATAAATGAGTCAGATGAGTGTGCTTGTGGTGATGAGTCAAGATTGCTGTCTAGAATGCAGGCTCAAGAGAGTAGGAGGATAGTGGTGATTTCAAAATGGTTATTAATGTATTAATGAGTAAAACTCATGACTCATTTCATCTAAATCAAGAAAGACCTGTCAGATAGTAATGTATTTTTGGTTTTATTCCACTTGGGCAGAATTGGACATGCTAGTAGCAATGTGCTCTTTATGCCTCCCATATTCTTTTTATGATATTTCATTCTTTATAGAAAAGTGAAAATTGGGGCAAAAAACATTACATGCTGTTATAAATGATTGATTTCTTGGTCTTGACAATCGAGAAGTGATCATTTGTCAATTTATATGACTCAAAGTGCAAAAGTAGCTGAATTTGCAAGTTACATTTTAATATAGCTGCCAATCTGGATTGTCAAGACCAAGAAATCAAAGTGCAAAAGTAGCTGAATTTGCAAGTTACATTTTAATATAGCTGCCAATCTGTATGGCATTCAGGTCCCTTTAAATAATACCTTTCCTTTTGGTACTAAATGGAAGATTCCAGTAAATTCTATATTTGCAAAGTTATTCTGAAAAATGAATACATTAATATATACATGTGAACATGTCAGTGGATATAGTTGTGAGCATCTATGTAATGTGCATAGCACTGTATTCTTTAGTAGACAAATAAGAATGCAGATGAATTTTTGTTTTTTTTCCTCAAAACTATGAAAAAGACAATTAAAAAATTTAAGATTGCATGAATATGTAGCTTGTCTCTTGTATTTATACAAGCTCTACAATTAATCCGCACACACTGAATTTCACTTTGCAGTAGTTAATTTCTTCACTGAAGACTGATACATGCAAATGTGAAGAGTATTTTCCACTTCAAAAATGTGGTATCAGGAAGGCAAATTCTGTTTTTTTAGAAACGTAGTTTATAGAGACTACTAGTGTGGAATCTTCTTGCTTATTGGTGAAAACTTCACTTAAGAAGGCTTTGAACAAATTAGCTTATGTTGAAGTTGGATCTGACATCATAGCTGTCCCAGCATTGAGAAACAGTTTACTAATCCTTCAGACTCTCCCTTCCAACCTTTGTACGACTGTTGAAAAAAATGGATAAAAATGAAAAAAATGGATAAAAAAGCAAAAAAACCGAAAGCAAAAGTCTTATAAAAAGCTAGAAAGCTTGCTCTGTGTTTACATTCAAGATATTTTAGCTTCTTTCATGCACTTTTTTGGGCAAATATACAAATCCTTGGGTTTAAATTGCACTGCAAAGGAAAGTGAGTATTATTATTTCTAAGTCAGTTATTTTGTGATAGTTTTCTAAGAAAATACGTCTTGCCTTTGGTGACCCTAGGTAAGTATAATCTCTTTGTAACAAATATAATTCTTGAAATTAAATCACACTTGATTTCCATCTATGCAGCCATCAAATATACCATGTAGAAAACTGTGTTGCACTGTCTCAGTGATTTATTCCTATTTCTGTGATAGTAGAAATAAAATTCTGAAAGAAGGTGGTTTGTCCATGGTTTGTAATATAGGAAGTCTCAGAAAAACAACTAAATTTTATCTCAGTAAAATTTTATGTATGGTGAATTAGTAGCCAAACATGCTGCATAGGAACACAGAATGCTTTGAAAATGTTTTCTGATATTTTTGTGGTTAGAACAAACATGTAATACACTCTCAACATTTAGCTGAGACTGTGTACGACATGTTTGGAGCTCAGCATTGCAAAGATTTCAAAAGATGTGGCCTCAGGTGTCTGTGGGCAGGTAGTGGGAGACATGTAACAATATTTTATTCTTTAAAAGCTGCAGGGGAGCAAAAAGGTACTGTGATAGACACAGCTTAACAAAAAGAGAGGGGCAATAGAGCCAGAACTTCTTTGTCAAAATAGGAGGTGAAGGAAGCACAGTCTGTGGGAAAATGTCATCTGAGTGCTTATTTGAGTCACCAGCCTTTGTGTGTTTTGAATCTGGGTCCTGGAGAATTAAACAGGTCCAAGTTACTCTTCTGTGTCACTTGAAGTAGATAAATGAGTCTCTGATGCGAGAAACTCAGTGCCCCCGAGAGATGGGAGGCACGGAGGACGGGATCCTGCAGAGGGTAATCTTCAGATAACCCTGCTGGAAGATGCTGTGTTGACAAAGGAAGACAGCAGGTATATTGGAGGTATTCTGTTGAAGTGGGAAGCCATGTTAGCAGATGCAGAAACTCATTTTTCTGCAGGTTAAGTTGGAGACATGGAGACATACAAATAATGTCACAGATTCAAGCTCACTTGAACTGTCAGCAAAGGTCAGCATGCACACAGCTGTGATGCTGTTAGTGAAGCCTCTGTGAACCTGATTCCAGCTGATGGGGAGACGTGGACTGGAGAGGTAGGAGTGTTCTTACAAGGTGTGAGTCTCAGTGCCATGAGCTGCTCAGATCCTGCATACCAGTACTACCCAGATAGCATAAAATAGAAAGAAATGAAATTTGAGTAAAAAGGACAAAATGATGGTATTGACAAATTCCAGTTAAATCGGTCATGTGGGAAGACACATAATCTCAAACCAAGTGTAATGTGCTGACATATGACCTTTGATCAGGGGAAATCAAGGAGAAATCTCAGACCATTTACTGTTTCATATGATGACAGGAAATAAATTGCATGCTGCATTTAGGTAAAATGAACAGTTGGCACAAAGTCTGTGAGACTGAAGCCATGTTCTCTTTGTAAGTGTGCCTATTTAAGGCTATGATACAAGGTAATTGTGCACATTGTGTCTGTTATTAAGAAAGGTCTCTGTTAATGGAAACTTGTAGGCTTCTGATTCAGCATTACACTTTCCCCTTAGGAATTCCATTATATTAATATATTAATGATAGAAAATAATAATTAGTGGATGTCCTTGTGAACACTTAAAGAACTAGAGAGTCCATTTGCTACTGTGTATATGCTTCTTGATGAAAAGACACATGCTCAAGTTGTTATTTTTGCAAGACAAATCCCTAAAATTCAAGAAAAGCAATGATGCAACTCAGATAAAGTGCATAAATATAATGGAATTGCCAAAACTATATTCAGGAGACATTGTCCTTAATATAAAACTCTATTAATTCATCAAATGAATAGAGGGTTTTACTCACTTCATTGAGCAGGAGGCAAAATTACAGAAAAAAGTTATTGTGAAACTGGGTCAAAGGAGTCTTATGAAGATTAAAAATGAACAATGGAGCTGAATTAAAAAGAACCTTAGTTTCAGATTATGATATTTACATCTTAATTTCTGCTTCAGCTTCTCATTTCTGACTACCTGACAACAGGGAGTTAAGAGACGCAAAGATGTCTTGGAGACAGGATTTCTGAAATAACTTAGAGGTCCATGAAAACTAAGGAGGGCATGATTTAAAAAAAAAAAAAATCCTGATCTTGAGACAACTGAAACTTTATTAGTGTTTTTTACTAACTTTGGAAGCTGTTAATCATAGTGGACTAAATCATAGACTCAGAATCACTCAGATTGGAGAAGACCTTCAAGATCATTGAGTCCAGCTATGCGCGTAACACTGCCAAGTCCACCACTAAACCATGTCCCTAAGTGCCATATCTACACATCCCTCAAAAGCCTTTAGGGATGGGGACTCAACCACTTCCCTGGGCCGCCTCTTCCAATGCTTACCAACCCTTTTTGTGAAGAAATTTTTCTTAATATCCAATCTAAACCTCCCCTGGTGCAACTAAAAGCTTCCCTGTTGAAACTGAAGGCTAGAATGGGAGAAGGAACTGGAAGATATTTAAGCAGTGAAGGTAATTAGGAGGGGAATTTGAGAAACAACAAAGCCAGTGAGTTACCTGCTGCTTTCTGTGCAGTTATATTTGGTGCCAGAGCACAGCTGGCTGCATGTTAGTCCAGTACTTCAGTCTCATCTTCCCAATTCTATTCACTAGAAACCCAGATACAGGCAGATAAAAGCAAGGCAAGAGAAAACTCCCAGGGTAGGGAAAGGGGGTGTTTTATTAAAGGAGACCCAAGAGGATATTCCTGCACTCTGGAGGAGTCCCTGCCTGAGGGTGCCTGTGCACAGCCAGTAAGGGTTGGGCAGCCCTGCCCTCTCCCAGCTATGTCCATTGACTCTGCTGTGTTGGGTCAGCTCTGAGCCACAGGCACTGAGCTTTTTTGGGGTACCTGTGTCAAGTATAGGTCTCTGTGTGTCGGTGAGTCAGGAGCTGCTTACTGGGTTCGCTGTTCAGCACTTGGGTAGAGGCTGTGTTTAAAAATATATCAAATAACTGCAGAGAAACAGGGTTTAAACAAGCCAGTTTTGACACAAGAAAAGATTTATTGAAAACTTAGGAAGGAAAAAAAAAGTGGGAGAGTGCAGTTCTGAAACATTTTTTAATGAAGGAAGGAACAAAAGACAGTTCAAGATGTGTTTGTACGATAGTCTTGGGCACATGGCGAGACTCTTGGAGATGGTCAGGGCCAGAAGTTGGACTCAATGATCCTTGTGCATCCCTTCCAACTCAGAATATTCTGTGGTTCTGTGAAAAGCTCAAGCTTTTGAAGTGGTGCTTGGGATAATAAGAAGTTGGACTTGATGTTACAGTGGCTCCCTTCCATCCCTGTGACCTTTGCAACCTATGTGTGAAGACTGTGCACAATGAATACTGGAGCAACTGGAGCTGATAAAATAAATCATTAGTATTTCACTGCCTCTGTGGTGGCTAGAGAGAGTTTGTTCCAGACAGCCCAGCTGTGGGAGTGTATCTGTTCTTCTGCCCAGTTCTGGATGTGGAGGCACCTAAATTTGGTGCAGGAAAGGACAGGCAGCTTTTATTTAGAAATTTTTCTGTGCATAAGTGCTCTCAGAAGTGAGAGGCTTTTTAAAAGTCATCCAATTTTCAAAACCTTCTGATTGAAATAAAAGGTTATGATTTGGTAAGCAATCGTATTTTGTTGACTAAATGCTAATTATTTTACCTGTTTGCTGTCTCTGCACCTAGCTGCCAGACAAGATGCTTGGTGGGTTGAGGGTTTCATTGTTCCTTCTCCTCCAAGCGGTGATAAAGTCCTGGCTGTCTGAAGAGTTTGTAGGAGCAGTGCTAAAGAAGAGAAAATGTGGAATAAAGATCCTTTTCTAGGATGTTTTCTGCTTTAGAGAAGAAGATTGTAGGGAGTGCCTGGTATGTTTTCTATTAACAGAGCTGTGCTTTAGCTTCTCATATTTTTCTGTGCCTATTGTCCTGAACAGCAATACCCATTTTTCAGTTTAATGAGCACTAAAACTCCTGCCAGTTTTCTTTAAAAGAAATAAAATCTTGAAAATATATTTATTTCAAGGCGTGCAGATTCCATATGAGTCACTTTATGTTGACAAACTTTTCTCTTTGTGTGTGGATGAGTAAATGTTTTATGCACTTAGCTCTTCATTATTTTAATGCAAGTTTCTACTTCAGTTTTTGAAGTTCTTTTCCTCTTTTGTTTTTCCCCATGGTAGGTGGAAGATACCTACAGTAGCTTTGTAATATAATTATTTGGGCTTACAGTAGCACTATACTTCCAGATACATATACTCATAAATGCATATTGCATGTTATAATATTGCATGTTATAATTTTCAAGAGAAAAAAAGGGAATTTTGAGGATGTTATGGTGTTCCTTTTAGACAAAGACAATAGCGCTACTCAACCTGATTCCATAATGGTGTTATGGTAATCTGATCATCAGACTGTCAAGGGAAAAGAGTCTTACAGAACCATGTTATGTGGGAACTAATGAGTGAGAAACTTCAGGGGATTTAGTTGCTTTTACAATTACAGGTAATTACAATGAATGAATTAATTACAATTAATTAGCTACATAATTGGGATTCACGGACATGACAGTAATACAGTTATTTGTAAAACAAGCACACAAAGCAATCTTCTTCCCAAATCCATTTTAAAATCTGAAAATTATTTAGTTGGTATTATTAAGATTATACCCAGGCTTAATTTCTACTTTTAATCTCCAGTGTCCTCCAAGTGTTAGAGGCTTTTTGATAGTTGTGATTTCCCCCAATGTAAGATTAAAAAAAATCCATCATGCTCATTTTGTGTTCATGTAAGGCCACAGATGTTCATAATAAGCTGGATATTTCCTTGTTTCTAGAAATTCTTTGGTGAAGTTAGATAAACGAAACAGAGCTCAGTTACAAAGCAGCTGAATGTGTTGCATCTTACTGAATTCACTGGAAGATTTCATAGGAGGGGATTCACACCTTAATTCATTAAGATTGTATAAATTCTTTCAGAATATCAGGAAATAGAAATAACAGAAGAGATAGCTGTGGATGGAGTGATTTGGACAATAAGAGGTGAGAGGTCTCAAGAAAACTTTATGTTCTATATATGATTTATACATGGTTTATCTTCTTAAATACAATTAGAAAGTAGCAAGTGTTGTCTAAATGTGCCTTCTTAGACTGTCGTATTTACAATTCACTACATTCTTCTTAGGTATCCGTGAGGAACTGTGATGTTATTGCAGTGTAGTACAGAATTCTATAGTGGCTTTACAATGCTAAACCTGATTCTTCCTGGACTACTTCTGCAGTTTCCAATTACAATATCAATAGCACTTAAGGCCTGTTGCTACTGCTGAGTACTTACCAGAAGCTGATAATTAAATACCAAATGTGAGTTTCAGCATACTGAATTTACCTATTGATTCTATTAAAAGGATATAGAAATTTACTAAAAAACTAAGTACAGTGTTGACTAATTAACTTTTTGAACAATTTCCTATCTTGTGCTGCTAAAGAATAGCCAAAAGTATTTTAATAGTAGCTTAATGCTTTATTGATGAGAACCATCATCTCTTGTTTTTCTCTTGATTTTCTTTGTCATTGAATCAGGGAATGGTTTGGGTTGGAGGAGACCTTTAAAGATGATGTAGCCTTTCTGCCATGGGCAGAGGCACTCTCCTCCACTGGACCAGGTTGCTCAGAGCCCTATTCAAAGTGACCCTCAGCCTTGCCCAGGGACCTTGCAAGCCTCACCGTCCTCACGGCATGTGGCAATTGCTGCTGCTGCTGGCACTGGCTTCCTGCTGTTTCCCAAACTAATGCTTTTCTCTGCTAACTGTATTGAACAGCTGGAAGTTCATAATAAGATCCAGCAAAAAGAATGTAACTTCTAAAGTCAGCAATAATAAGACATTGTTATTAATAACAACTTGTTCCCAAAGGTGTTCCTGCTTATTTTCCAACAAAGAGAAAACTTTCAAAAATACATTTATTTCTAGATTTATCAAGCAAATTTTTGTCATAAGTGTATTATTACTCTCATTTGTTTATAAGGAGAAAAATAAAAATTATTAATCTTTGTGGGAATTAAAAAGTGACTGTAAATAATAATGTATTTTCTAATGAGGGACATGAAGTCTTCTGCTTTTACATTTGCTGGTACTCATCCTCTTATATAATGAGTAATTTCTAGAGGGAAATAATCTTGTTCAGGATATTTTATCATGGTGATTGTCAAAGAATGTTTTTCTCCTTTTTATTGTTAATATTCAATAAGAAGTATGTTAAAAAACAACCACTTTCTCATGAGTTTGTAGGCTGAAACTCAAATATAATGTTGCCAAATGTTGGCTGAGGGTCTTTAATCTTTTATACATCAGAGTGGCTTTTTGTTTCTCCTATTAAAACAAGCTCCCTAGAATGAGATGAAATGTGTTAAATGCTTCAAGTGGAGATCATGTATCTATGTTACTGCAGCACCCCAAAAAAGTGAAATTTTTGTGTTTACATCTATACTGAGTACCCTGTGATATGCCACAAGAAACTAATTTCAATACTCAGTTTTATCTTGCCTCTGGGAGTTTGGATTGTGGTTCACCATGCTCATTAATTTCTGGTGCTTTTATGGTTCCTTCAGCCCAGTGGAGCTGAGTGGTTGAGCAGTGCTTTATGAAATACTGTTTTTGTTGTTTCAAAGCCAAGCTTCTGATTTGTATTAAAAAATAACAGTCAGGGTAGTAAAAGCAGAATATGAAAATAATATGATACTATTATTTGGATTAAATATTTTTCAGCATTTATATTTAATGCTCTGGGAAAAAAAAAACAAACTTGGAAGTTAAATGAATGCAAGTGTCTCACAACTGAAGTCATGGCATCTGTTCAACACAGTTTTAGACTTTAAATTATAGATTTCTCTTTTTTTCCTTGCTTAGATTTGACCCTGTGGAGAAAATTGCTGCAACTTCATCCAGCTGTTATTCCAGAAATGGATAAATAATGTCCTTCCCATTTGTTGAGAAAATGACAAATTTACAGAGATCTGGGCTCATTTCACAGTGTATGTTAATCTGCAAAGAATTATTTTGACTTCTACTACCAAGTGAATGTTTTTTAGTAACATAAATGAAAAATTTTTTGTTCATGCAACAATACTTCGGCAATTCTGTTGGTTGTATATTTATCCTGAGTTATAGTTCACAGGTGTTGCCTTACTGGAAAGAGATAAAAAGGATTTTGCTGCATATCACATGGGAGGTTTGTGTAGCAGTAGGAAATGGAAAGCAGATCTCTGGAGTGAAACTCCTTGTGCTGTGCAGTAACCCCTCCCTGTGTAAGAATGAAGGATGCCAGAAGGATCTAGTGCCTACTGGCACAGCAGATTATTTGATGTGTTAAAAAAACCCATCAACTCCAGAAAACAAGACATGGAATTTACCTCTTCAAAGATTATCTCAGATATTTGCCCCCTATTGTTACTCTCTTAGTTTACCTTCTGGCATCAAGTAATATCTACTAAAGATTTTATCTCAAGATGTCAGTAGTGCTTGTCTCATGTTTTAAAGATTAACCAACTCAAATCTCTGAATAGATTTGTCATGTTAATTTTTTGAGCCATGTAAAATTGCTAAATTTTGTTCCAAGTATTTTTTCAAATAATTTTGTCAAAATGTAGGAAGACATAAATTCTTTTTTCCCCTCAAAGACCATTTTCTTATCTTGTAATTCCAACCCGATGTTTGAGTAGGATTATTTAAAAGGAAAATTAGACTGATACAATCTTTCATGTGCTAATCCTACGAAAGCTACTGTCTTTGAAGTTTTTCCTGAGTGAAATCTCACCTCTTCCTAACACATTTGTTTTAAAAGAGAAGTAATTTCCTATCAAGCATTATGAAGGTGAACTTCTTTGTTATTTTTAACTACCAGGTTTTTCTAGGTCCTTTTCCATACTACAGGAGTTCCCAACCTTAAGGCAAGGTGGGGACAGATGCCTTTGAATGTGTAATTAGGAACGGGGACTTAAATTTTCCTGTATGATCCTGCCAAGTGTATAACCTTATGCAGTTAAGTCTGGGGGCCTTGAGGAAACATTAGTCTCTGGTAAATGTTAAGCTGATGCTATGACTCCAAAGTCTCTTCCTGGGCGAGGTGCCCAAAGGAGAGGAAGCTGTAGGGTGCTGGAGGGCTTTGCAGAGGGAGCCCCATGCCTGAAGTAAGCACCACTGCACCTGGGGTTTTAGCAGGGTGTGTGTGAAAGCCTCAGAGCTGAAGATCTTCTCACTTAGCAGGTAATGCTGGGACACAGTCTGACAAGATCTTGCTTCTGAGAGTGAAGAGGCGCTTGATCCTGCGAGGCTCAGGTGCAGCAGGATGGCTCTGTTCAGGGCTGCGGCAGAGAGTGAGGCAGTCTGCTTGTTCCGTGACAGGTGTGTTTTTCCTCTCTAAAAGGCAGCAGTTGGGAGATCCTAATGAGCTGGGAGCTCAGCTGGAGATTGTGTGAATCAAGAGCTCTTGTTTGTTGCAGTGGCAGATGTTGTTTCTGCAAGCAGCAGACATGGTTACTGTCTGAATGGTCTTAAGATGTGACAAGTGTTATCTGCTTAGAAATTTGTCATGCTTGACCCCAAGCAAAGACAGACTAAAGCTTGTCAAATAGGGATAGCTTACAGATGTGTTGGGTGCTTATCATCCAAAATCACAGAGAGTTTTTTTAGTAAAAACGGAGAAGAATGAGAAGCAGTTCAGTCATTTTGAAAATGAAATGCTCAGTAAGGCTTAATTGTCTTCAGTTGTAATAAACCTGTGGAATAAATGGGATTTTTAGAAATATAATTGCATGTTTATCTTCGGGAAAGAGATTTTATTAGTTGATGTTGCAAAAGGAAAAAAGTTACAAATTCATTGAAATTCACCTGGCTGCTAAGATTTGCATAGTCCTTGTTTAGAGTTTCCTGAGAACTCTATGTTTCAACATACTTTTTTTTTTGCTTAGGAAACCCCACATACCTAAGTATACCTGCAGTTAGTTTAGCTGCATATCTTCCAAGTGGTGTTGAAGATTCTGGCCACACATTTGAAAAAGCTGGTGGAGATATGGTGCACCTGTTTCTGGTTACATACCCATACTTGGAGTAAAGAAAAGTAATGTAAGAGACAAGTACGTCAAAGAGAATATGGGGTTCCTGTTCTTCCTCCTAACTCACACAAGTGAGTTTAATCTAGAAGGTCAGAAGTGACATACCATTTTTTTAATTGCTATGACACTTTACAAGTTTTTATGGACAATGGGATGCTTAGTTTTGGTCAGTTGTTAGTGTGATGCCTGTGGTCCTGAGCCCTTAGTAGTCACATGGAAGACACAAAGTCAAGTAAGCTACGTTTCCTTTAAACAAAAAAGTTCCCAAACAAAACAAACAAACAGAAAACCAAAACAAAGGGACAGAAGGATGGGTAAGGGAGACATGTTAACCAAAAAGTTTGAGGAACCTGCTCAGTTATAAGACTGATGTATTTTGGATCTGGGGTAAAATTGTGCTCCTTCATTTCTTCTCTTTAACCTGTAACAGCTAAACTGAGATGAAGAGCACATGTTTTTCAGGCAGGGAGTAGATGCTGTGTTTTCCAGGCAGACTGTTCTGCTTCATCAAGCCGTGTCACAATAGTATATTTTTGTGTTACCTTAAAATCTTCTTTTAAAGTTTCAGGAAGTTCTAATGAAGGAAATAGGTTCCATGACAGTAGTCAGTAGAGCTAACCATGGGTGTTATTACCTGTGATTCTGATGTTTTTTTCTTCCCTGTTTTCAGTTTTAGTATAGATTTTCAGTGGCAATATCAGAACTTTTACTTGGCTACTTTAGTTTGTCTGCCCTCTAGATAGAATTTTTCTTCTGGATGTGTTTTATCTTTGTATCACATACGTTATTTGCACAGGATATCTTTACTCCTACTAACCTGAAGAAGAAAAGTGACAGAATTAGAGTAGCAAATCCCACATTGTTCTTGAAGTATTTATGTCTGGCTGTCATTAAATGTATATAGAGAAGTATTATGTATTAGTATTTACTTCCATTGTAAGTATTTATTGGTAGAAGGAGGCTGACTTTCCATTGGAAAATTAAAGCTTGAGAAAATATATAACTGGAAGCTAGATAATAATAATAGAAATACTTGAGGTCTCCAAGCTGTCCAGCATATTAAACCATACTTAATGATCTCTGTCCCTTTTTAAGTACCAAATATGTTGAAGAAATTTCCCTTGCACTGAATAAAACAATGTAATATAGGGCTAATACCAGACAGAGATCTGAATGCCTTCCAAAATTGATTTCAATATGTAAAGAATCCTTGTTTTGTGGTTGTGCAGATAATTCCACATAATTTAACATATTTGTCTGGATTTTTATATATATGTGTATATATATATATATACATATATATATATATGAATATATATATACACACACACACATGTGTGTATCACGCTGATAAACATCAAGAAGATGAAAGGTGATGATAGAATATCAGTGACTTACTTTGCTGTCCACTGCCCAGATGAACAGTAAATCTTGAGTGATAGTAGATCACTAGAAGATAAAAAATCTCACAAAATTAATCTAGATACCTATTTAAAGACTGATTTTTAAAAATTTGCGAGCTGCTGGAAAATCCATGAAAGACATGAGTCAGTAGAGATAGCAGTGCACTCCACATTGAAGCTGACCTCTTATGCTACTACTGCCTTTATATGTGAAGGAAAGTAAGTATGGTTTTCTTTATATGCCACCGTGAGAATAACTATATCAGCTGTCCAGTGATCACACTGTGATAGGAAATAAGATAATTATTTCATGATGATTTTCATCGCTAACAACAAGTAGACAGCAATGCACAAAACCTAAAAATAACTTTTTCAGGTGTAATAATAATTAAAGAAATATCAGCCTCTACAGTTTAATGATGATTGAATCTCAAAAGACTTCTAATACTAGGTTGCCTTTATTGTGTGGGATTAGTTTTAAATATTGTTAATTTGTTCTTGAGCTTCTCTGAACTTACCTGAATATAAAAAACTAATATATATTTCACACACAAATATATATATATATATATATAGGATGAAAATAGTACAGTTGATGAAACAGAGAATGGGGGAAAAAAAAGGCTTGTCATAGACAGTGTGGAAGGAAAGATCTGGGCAGGGAAGATACCACTTATGGAATACATTTACCTATAATTATGTCAGCCATAGAGGCAGTAATGCAGTGCTGTATCACAAAATAAAAGGGTATGTAATGAGTCTGTGTGGAAAAGAACCACCCAGGAGAAATTTTTTCTTATACCTGATTTGAGAACTCTAGAAGGTACAGTGGGGTATTAGAACTGCCTGTGAAGTATATAACAACATCCTATTTTATATAAAAAGGTAATTTTTGCCCATCTGTTTGTTTAGTATATCACAAGAATCTCTGAGAGACAGAGACATGGAAGTCTCCCATAGTGTATTCAGATTTATGTAGAACCATTAAGTTAAATCATTGTGCTGTATTAAATGCCACAGTCTTAAGTAATTTCTCAATACATTTGTAAATTATTATACTGGAGTGTGTAACTAAAAAACTGTCTGGGAGACTGAAAAGTTGCAAAATATATTTTGTGTTGTAAAGACTTCTTGTAATGAAGCTTCTATAAAACCATTCTCTAATAGTAACTCTTAACACAGAACACAACAAAAAAAAATTAATAACCAGCTGAGCTTAGTAAAAATAAAGATTGTCTCCCCAAGAAGAGATCTTCAAAAGACTCATTATGTGTAGTAAGATTGATACAATGAGTCAAGACCAGACTATTGGCTAATGCTTTCTTATGTCTCTTGGGCATTGTCTCTGGATTTCAGTGCGGCACAGAACACTTAACCACTGTTATTTCCTTCTGCAAGCCTCACTTGAGATGCTGTAATTGTGTAAAGAACATTGCTGACCAAAAAGACAAGAGTCTCAGGGGCTGATGTCTTAGAAGAACAGCGTTTTAGAGCAAATTGAGACTTCTTGACAAGAGCTCTAGGCTTTCTATTTCTGAGATACACAAAGTCTATAAACAACTTACATATGCCACTTGCTTGGTACCAGATGCTTGCAGCCAGGTTGGTTGAGTCTTGAGAAGCTGAAGGGAAGAAAATGTATCCTGATTTTAAAAGATATTTTGTCTGTTTGTTTCTTTCATTGAGTGTTATTTTTCTCAATGCCATGGGAAGGCTTTAAAAAGGATTGGTTCATGTGAAGGTTATTAAAAAAATGCCAGTATGATCCATTAGACCTTATTTCCTTTTGCTTTTTTTCCATAATGAAGAAGCAAATTCTGAAAAAATCCCTAGTCTGCCTTATAAATCAGGGAAGAGTCTATTAGGATGAGTGTGGTAGGCTTTAAAAAAGAAATATATACATTTGCATTTTATTGTGATTCACAGCATATTGATAGAGCACAGCCTGACGATGGTTCTGATTCTCAGAATTTGATCTACATCATTAATTCTTAGTTACCTTTTGAAAAGCCTTGCTTTTTTTTTTTTTTTCTGGAATGGTATAACCAGTGTATTCCATGACTTCTCAGTGCTGCTTTCCTGTGTTCACTTGTGCTAACCAACCAATCTCTGTTATACCTGCACAGAAAGTTGCACTTGTAGAGCACATATTCCATATTTTTGTATGACTACCTGACATCAAATCAACATGATATATACTTATTTCCTTGCAGCCTATTAATTTTTAGTTTTAGTTATTCACTTTGATGTAAGAAATATTAGTGAGCAGGAGTGAGGTTTAGAAGAAACATCTTTTAGCCTTAAATCCAGATTGTGCTTTGTATTTGCATCTCTATAAAGAAATAAGCAACTTTCTTCCTTCTGTGCCTTGTGACAGCCTTGTGAGCCATCTGTGAAATCTGCTGGAAGATCGCTTAGGCATGTCTTTCTTTGCATCAGTCCTGGAGACAGTCACTTCTAAAAAGTGGTTTTCTCTAAAGATCATTTATGTAATACAACTCAGATTACTAACGTGTGTTTGAAATATGAACGCATCTCACGCAACATAGATTTGTTATTAGGCTCCTATCAAAATTGAGCCTCACATAAGCTAATTAGACATTTTTAGTGTGGTGAGACTATATGTTTAACAACTTCAAAGTTATGACTGAATGCTACTCATGTGAAGGGGAAAATATAAATAAAACATGTAATTTGGGAGTGAGGGTCTTGGGGTGTGTGCAAGAGATCTTTCTGCAATAACGTTACAATGGAATCACAATTTTTCAAAGTACAAATTATTTTATATGATTCTAATATATCTTTTTTCCTTCTAACCTCTGGTTGGTCTGACAGCTTTGTAAACAACTATCTATTACTGATGAGGATCTGGTCTATAGTATTGCATCAGTTCTGGGTTATGATACTGTTCATTTATGGGAGAAAGGCGCAACTCTGATTCTCATACTTTTGAACCCTATCATACTTGGAATATTTCTAATGTGTTTTTCTTTATCTGAAAATAATATTTTTAGTGGAAAACCAAGATATTGTCCTTATTTTATGTGCAGGGTTGTAGTAACAAATGTGCTGATATGGATATAAACCGGTGAATCCACCTGTTGAATCAGATCTTTCTCTCACCTCCATTTCCCTTTTTCTTGACTGAATAATCATGTCCTTTGCTCACACAATGATAGGAATTCTTTCAGAAATAGTTAAAAATTATAGATTGAAAGGCAAAAACTTGAAGTCATAACATTTTTTCCTGGTTTAAATTCTATATTTTGGCTTTCTTGGGTTTAGCACATAATTCCAATGAATATGAAAGTCAAATATGTATTTAGTGGTTTATGAGTCAATAAAGACTTAGACATTTTGTAAAGAAAGACATAATGCTGTTGGAGAAGAGCTGGTGGTCCTACACCCAATTTCCCTCTGCATTGCCTGAGTAGATCTGTCATTGTCTGTTTTCTGGAATTACCCTAACTGTTCTGAGAAAAGATTTGCTTAGTAGTGAAGAGTTATGTTATTGTGGCTTTATTTTTAGGTCTTAGTGGACTAGAGGGTTTTCAGAAGTGTTTTGTGGAAATATAGAATGTCATTAGTGATGACTCCATGCAGGTAGGGCTTAGGGGTGCCCCTGTGTGTGCATGAGAACTGTTAAATATATGCCATTTGCTTAGATTTATCATGGGGAAAGAGAACAGCTTTATTTAGTAAAATCTAAAAATTATTAAATTTAGTAGTTACTTTAAGTGTTTGGTTTTTTTGTTTTCTGTTTTTGTTTTTTTTTTAAATGAATGGAATGTCTTTTGCCAGGCTGTCCTCCCAGATTTGGCATACCAAGGACATGCAGGAAGCATGGCTGGTCCCATCTGTGACTCTGTGCCATTTCTTGGGAAGTTTCCCATGTGTGAGAACAAAGGGATGAAGTTTCTCCAGTACAGAATTGCTCTAATTGATGAGGGCTATGGACAGGGTGAGCCAAGACCGACATTAGAAGTCAAGGAACATGTAAGGCTTCACCTTTAACTTAGAAGCAATTAATTGAGAAAATTGCCAGACTGTCTTATATAGTTTGGTTTTGCCTGGTTGTTATATGATTGTTTGGAGTTATTGTTCTTGTTTTCACATAAGATTTTCTCAGATGCTTTTGCTAGTTAACTTAGAGTGAGTCTCCAGTCTTTATTTAAGAGTAAAACACCTTGAAATGGCATGAAGGTTTTGCAGATATTTTCACCTGTGAAGATTTAAAAAAATCTTAGAGGGTAGGAATAAGAAAGGGTGCTTCCAACAGATTCTTTCTTAAGAAAAAGCCTTTAAGGTGTTTAACTGTATTCATTATTTTCAAAAGTATTGTTACCCATTCCAAACAATGAATATTCATGATTCATTTATTTTTTTCCATAGGCTATTTTCCATGCATTTTAATATTAAAGAAAGTCAGTATATTAATTAATTCATTGCCATTATCACTGTGTATTCTCATTGTTTTTGCAAATTACAGACTGTAATGTTTAAAAAAAGTCATGGCAATAGAACCAACAAAGACAAGGAGTTTGATTACTCATACAATGAAGCTTGATACATTTACAGAGAATTTTTATGTGCTAAGGCTGCTTGCAGTTGCTGAAATTTATACTCAGTAGCTGAAGTGAGATCTTTCAGCCTTATATCCTATAATCTGCTCTGGCCAGTGCTCAGTTCCAGACACCAGACTGCTTGAAAGCCAGACTGCTTGTTTATGTGATAAATAATAACATTGGTGTGGGGCGATGATTCTTTTATTTTTTTTAATCCTTTCTGAACAGGTTAAGTACATAGTAGGCTACAGTAAAATTGTAGTGGTGATAAACTTTGTCAAGTACCTGGCTTTTTTTGCCTTTCTCACTTCTAAGTGCCATTCTTTGATTCAGAAGGGTCCCTCCCCTAAATTCCATGGTTAGCCTTTGTTATAATTTTATTTTCATTTTCATCTATTGTTTTTTTCATAGTCTGCTGTCATGAATCTTGTTTAAAAAACCAAAACCAACAAAACAACAAAAATCCCAAACAAAATCCCTGAGTTTCAAAAAGAATTCCCAAATCCCAGGGACTTTGAATCATAGTGGCTGTAGAGTTTGGAAAAATACTGTGTTTCAAATGTTGTGTGAGGATATAAAGCATATATATGTGCTTGCCCTCTTGGACCAAACAGATTTTCCAAAATTGGTCAAGATTGAGAGATGCTTGAGTTGAATGATCAAGACTTCCAATGTCAGTCTTCTGTTCCTAAATTTAAGATTTCAAAAACTTCAGCTTGGGTGGGATGTCTAGTTGTCCATATGGAACAGTTATTTTCAATATGTTGCCCTCAGGAACTGTTTTAACCAGCCTACATTTTGCAGTGTTGTCACTTAAATTAGGAGCATGAATCAAAAAGTTTCTTAGATTTCTGAGTACTGGATACAAGTGTTCTTGGATACATTATATTCCTACACATGGAAACTTAAAGAAGAAGTTGTCCCTACAGTGTAAGATACTGTGTTTTATTTAAAAAAACCTCTGCTGCTTGAAACTATTGTTTTTGGAAGAGAGGAGAAAATACCATCCATTAGACTTCATCAGACACTTAGAGTATCAAGATATAAAATAAAATGCTCAAAGCTGTTGTGACATTTTTCTAAGACTGGTTTTAATTCACAATTTCTGAACATTCCTTCAACAACAACAATAATAATACTTCAAGATTTATAATACTTCTAATCATTTTATCACTGCATCAAGTATCTGAAAAAAATTTTGCGCTCCATTCCTTTCAAAAGTATTAAATCCAAATGTGAAAGCAGGTTCTCAACATATGCAAATTATTAGGCTTGTTAAAATTACTGCCTTCTCTAAAAGAACTATGAAAAAAACCCCAACTAACACTCAGGACTTTGGTGGCTGTCAGATTTCCATTTTTTATATTTTTGACATTCATATACAATCTCAGCTTGCTTTGCTTTCAGTTACCTGGAGGTAGGGCCTCCCTAATCTTGGATTCATGTTGCTACCGGCTAAATTTCAAGTGCTGTATTTCACTTGCTGTCACAAGCAAAGGAAAAGGGTTTTCCTAACATGAGAGCAAGAATTGAAAAACTCAGCCTTGCTTTTCTTTATGCCAGTATTATCAAGGTTTGCCATGCTTCTGGTGTTCTTCTGTAGAGGTGTATTCTGGTAGCTGAAAGGAAAAGGAGCTCTTTATTCTTTGTACTTTATTGCCATCCACCGCATTTGGGTAAGTAAAAGCTTGGACTTGATTTTCAGTTTAAAAAGGAAAACAAAAGAAAAATAAGTGCAGCTATAATATACATGCTTATATCCAATTTAACCTATCCTGTGTGACGAAATCTTAGTTGTAATGCTAACCAAGGAAGAATAAGTATTTAAAACTTATTTTTTGTGTGTGTTGTACATCGCCATTAATAATATTTAAAATGCAAGCCTCTTTCCCTCTTTTTAAAAAAACTGTGACCTCCTTTTTAGAGGCTGGATAGCAACAAGTGAGAGAAAATAAACTAACAGCTTGCTTTCTTCACTGTCAGCCTCTAGGTTGTGAAGTCTACCACAACTTTCCCAACTGCTTGTCTTTGGTCTCATGCATTTCCTTCCTGTAATAGGCTACAGTGGTTATTTTGGTCACCCACCTAAGGGACCGAGTAGGTCCTTGCTGTGTGACAGGGTTGTTGGCAGTGCCAGAGGTCACAGTCATGTACAGCACAGCTCTGCAGTGGACTCCTCTGTATTCATCAGCTGTTGTTCTCTTGTCAAGGTCTGCCTCTACCGACCCCTGTGGTGTCTTCTCAGACCTCTTATTTTTTCTAATGAGAAGAGTCTTTCTCCTTCGCACATAGGCTTTAGGGCAGACTCTCCTGTTTCTTTGTTGTCCACTTATGACTTCAGGATCCAGCTGAGCTGTGTTTAAAAACCATTTCATTGTGATGGAAGAATGGACAATGGAGAGGTGAACCTGTGTGATAAGCTTTAATCTAGAATTTTCTTGCATTGAAATGTCTGCTAACTTAGAAAATTGGAGAACATAAAGGGACAGACTTTTAAATTCTGTATGCAATGTGACTTTTATGCCTGCTGCAAATATGACTTGTTGCTGAAATTCTGTCATATATCTAAATTAAAAGGTTAAATTAAACCTTTGTTTCAGGAATGGACCTTAGAAAGCAATGTGGTTTCAGTCTCCTAGAACATTTAAATTGAACTGCTCTTACTTGAAAAATTGGCAAGTAATGGTGATATACAACACACACAAAAAATAAATACTTTTAAAAATTTCAGGTTATTTTCCCAAATTGCTGCGTATTTTGCATCACTTCAGGCAGTATCTCCTTTTCCAGATTTTCATTCATTTCAATATTACTGAAATTACTTACTGCAGGAAAGACGTCACTTGGAATCCAGTTGTCATACAAAGGTAGGATAAAAAGTTCTCTAAGTGAATGGGCAAAAAAAGAATTTATGGGCTATGGTCTGTATTTGACAGAAATCAACCTGGGATACAAGTCACAATCTTCGAATGAGGCTTGAAGTGAGAACTTGTGATAGAAAGTTGAAAGAAAGAATTGCTTTCTGTTGTGAAGAGGTTACACATGCTGAGTACAGCATACAGAAATAAGAAAGTGGTTTAGCTTCACCGAGCTCATAATGATGGGAAAGTTTGTGAGTTAAATGTTCTGCGAGGTTTTGTCTGTTTCACATTTAACCAGCCTGAAGATTTCAGTTCATTTCATTATTAATGTAAATGTGTATTTTTGTTAGACCAGCAAGTATTGTTGCAAGAAATAGCATGCATTGAGATGCAGGGTCTTTCCCTTTAAATACAGCAAAAGCATGTTAAAAAAATGGTTGTTATTTTAGTCTAACTATGTTAGTAGTTGGATAGCTTAGGGGAAATGGCTTCTGTGATCTAGAGATGTGTTAGCTGGAGATGGAGGTAACTGCCTTTGACTCACTGGGACAGAAATAGAAATAGCACTCAGTAGGGTCAGCAGGGAGATTTGACATGGAAGTCCATTTTTCTGTAAAATCACTGTGAAGACTTTTGTCAACAGCAAAAATAGCCTGCTGAAAACCCTAGCAGCAAACAAAAGAAGGCTACCATAGCCTTCCATTCTATGGTAGAATATGGGTGGGTAAATCATTAAATAGTTACATTTTCTAGGAAAGAGATAAGCATGGTGTAAAATAAAATTTCCAAGATCCACTTACTGTGTATTTCATATAAATTTAGTGAATTGAATATTTTCCTTCACAAAAGGGGACTTACTAGTTGCAAATTATTTTTGAAAGCTGTTTTATTTATCTGCCATAACTTGTTCCATGGAAAACTGTAGCAAACATTCCGAGGATGTAGAATAATACACACTGCTGAACTGTTTGATGATGATCCTGCATGTGAGCCTAAAAAAATCTTTTCCTATCTCCATTCACTCTTCTTTGTATTACATCACATGCATATACTTCTGGAATAGATGGTACAAGGATTTCTTAATAAAGTATCTAGAGAGAGTAATCCAATTTCCCAACAATCTTGCAGAATTTGATATCAACTGAAAATAATTTGATCATCCATTACATTTGAGTTTATGGTGCCAGAATCACTGTTCTATATTTGTGGTTAAAAAGATAAATCCTTAGCCAACTGCTAGTATGTTCAGCTCTTACTACAATAGAAAGTGATGTCAAATACAAACAATATATGCCTTTAGGATATCATAACTTTATGTTGACTACTGTTTGTTTTTCAAATTATGCTTTTTGCTTTATTAATAACATATCAAAATTATTGTGGTCCTTTGATTTCAGGAAATGACATGGAGTGTAAAACAGGTGTGAGCAAAAGTCAGAAAATAACTCAATCCAGGTTGAAATAAAGTTCACAGAAGTACTTGCATAAAAGCAAATTTCAGTTTTTAAAAAGTGTTTTTTAGATGTTTTATGTTGGCTTAATTATTTCAATATCAAAATATCAAAATATTTATATTAATTACTATATATTGCCATATAAAAATAACTTTAAATTCAAATAATTACAAAAATTTTAAATGCAAGCATGTCATTTCCAAAAGGTAATGACAAGCCCAGAAGAGTTAAGTTTCTAGGTTATATTTCATATTTTTTAACAAGTGATTTATATGATGAGAGCAATGCAGTAAATCCCAGATTGTCTTAGGGGCTATTACTTTATACTTTAGAAGATGTTGGACTTGCAGGCTATGTATAGTAGCAAACAGGAGCTAGAGTTTAGTTGTTGGCATTATTTACTAAGATGCTTTGGCTTATACAATTAACAATTTCTCAAACAGTATTTAGGGACAACTTAGGACCTACCGTAGGTCACTGGCAATTTCTGATAACCAGTGTAGATAAGGCTTCTCTGTTCCGAAATAGAAGGGATTTTTGCATGCATGCCAAAGCACTTGCTCTCAGTGGCACAGAGCAGACTTGACACATTTAGTCTGTCAGAGTTCATGTAACTGCAGAGTTCTCAACTGAAGTGCTTCCAGAATCACTTGTGAGGTTTAGATGAGGCTGAAAATTGCCATGAATGTAGAATTTCACCATATCATGTTAAACAAAAATTGAAATTATAATTGCTTGAGTTATTTCTTTTTTCTGTCATTATCATAAAGCAGAGAATTTCAAAGAACTTCACATGGTTTCAAAAACCTAAGTTTAATTGCTGGTATTCTGCAGCAGGTGGGACATTATGAGAGTTTATTTTCTATTTTTAAGAATTGTTTTGCAAGTCTGAGTATCGTAAACACTGCTCACATTTATAGAGGATGGTTTATTCCATGTCAAATGAATCTGAAAGTTGGTATGAAGAAAGAATAAGGAACAGTACATTAGAGCCCTGGAAGGGAGAAAAAAAAGAAAATATTAATTGAAACAGAATTGCCTGAGGACCTTGCTTTGTGGCTTTTCTTCTTCTGTGCCCAGAAAGTTTTAATAATTATAAAGTAAGTGTTCGTTTTGTCCTTATCATTACTGCAGACAAAGTGCTATTTGAGATGAAGCTTTAAAGGTAAGGACAGTGGAGACTTCCTAGCATCTGATGTACCATAGTCAGGCTGCTTCTTTTCGTGCCAGGTTTGGATTTGGACTATTGGATAGATTTTTCTACCCCATAATATTTGACTGACTGAAATGTCAATTAAATCACAGTAGATTTTTTCCATAAAGGAATATTACCTATGCTCTGTAACTCCTAATAATTTTTTCAACTATGTCTTCTGGGAAGTGAAAGTTGAAAACAGTTGATATGTCATAATTCCATAATTCTTCTGGAATAAACTAATATTCAAATAAAAATAAGCAGTAAAGTTGCAAGAAGAATATATAAACCATATGACTATAAATTAAAAAACCCAGCATTATTTTTGCACCTCTTGCTGTTCCCTGGCAAGATTGCAGAGTTAAAACCATCATCAGTTGCAGTTCACAATTCACAGAGTGGGATTCAGTGGTGTTGGGATTTAACCCAGTGACAAAATTCATTGATTTCACTTGGTTAATCCACTCAGTAAAGAATTTTTAAAACAAAATGGCTTTGGTTTGTGTTTTTTTTGGGGTTGTTCTCTCTGCTCCCCCACCCTCAAAACCCCTGATTCAATAGTCTATATTTATCACAAACTAGCTTCTTAAGTGTAGAGACAGAGGTGCTTAAAATAAAGAACATCTTAAACTGCTAAATATTTGTTTGTGCTGAATTGGATTGAATGTGAGCTCCAAACAGTAATTAAAGTTGTTTAGTGAATTAATGATTTCTTGTGAAGGGGAGTAAGTTAATCATTGAGGAATTCAGCTCTAGTCTAGTCCAGAGTGCCAAAATGAGGGGAAAAAAATTTCAGAACAATTACTAGCAGAATTCTTTTGTAGTGAAATGTTTGGAAGCCATCCACGAACTGCTTTAAATTTCTCACTTCTATGAACTCTTTTAACTCAGTAAAAAAAAAAAAGACGTACCTCTAATAAAAATTGGAAAACAATGTTTGCATAAATATGGGAAACTTGAATGTCAAGTTCTAGACAATATAATTAGTCTCTAAATTGAGACTAAGGTATACACATCTAATGTACTTATGTTCTGCTTATGAGGCCTGATTGAGTTTTTAAAAATCGTGACAACTTATGCTAGAAGTCACAGAAAGAAGCTACATTAAAGATATTTTCCTTTTCTTCCTCTCCATACTTGGGAAAATCTTTTTTGTTTGTCCTTCTGTGTTCACACAAGCCAAGCACAAATCAATGCATAGATGCGAGTGAGATATTATGAATAAACATTTCAGCTTTAATCTTTAACTTTAGATATGCTAGGTCTGAATTCTATCCAGTTTCATTCAGGAAATAAAAAAAAAAAGTGCTTAAAAATGTTTTAGCAGAGGAGAGGAACAACTTAGGTTTTTTCTTTAACTTTAGGCTGCCTTAAAAATAACTTTTTAGTAGTAAGAAATACAAGAATAAAGAAATAACCAGCACTATAAAGAAAGCTATTTTCTAGCTTTATTTGTTATGATTGATTTTGATGCCTAAGCTTTTTTAACTGTGTTCATACCTCTAAAGGTATAACTTAAATGTGTTTTTCTTGTGTTGCCAGAATTTTTACATGATTAGCACCTTGTGCACAGTAGAAATCTCAGGGTCTGAGATAGCAAATAAAGAGTTTAGCCACTGAAGGCATTAGATACCACAGAAGAAGCAGTCTGAACGAGTGCCCTGATGAACAATTCACAGAATGAAGATTGAGATGCAAAGGCCCACTGCTTCAGGGCTTCACCAATATCAGAATGTTTCATCATATGCCATGCATTGCATGGCGTGTGAAAAGACAAAGCTAAAACACTAATCTCAAATATGTCTCTACTTAAAATCAGTAATTTGAGTAATTCAGTTGAGCTTTGGGAAACTAAAATGTTCTTAAAGCCAAGCATGAAAACTGTGGAATAGGAAAACAGACTCTGATAATCTGAAAGAATTAATAAATATGATACACTAAGTGTTAGATTGGAATTATGTAATTGTTTCATATGTTTTTACTGCATAAAGCTTGAGCAATCAGTGCTGTTTTCTGAAAGTTCCTCATTATCTTGAAATTCTAGAAGCAAAACAATGTGATACCATAAATCAAGGTGCAATAAATGGTTTGTCCTTTTTGTTTGCCATTTATGAATGTCTGGTTTGCATTTGCCGTGCTGTGAGAATCACAAATGATACCTCAGGGCACAAAAGGAATTAATGGAATTAAAACTTGCTTCTGTTGTGGAATCTTGCTATCATATTTCTTGTGTCAGTTCTGTTACTGCTTAGTGCTGTGTGATTTTCCTCAGCAGGTGGAAGAGACTCTTGCCCTACAAGTGACACTGTTAATACACAGATGAAGTTTTAGGTAGAATATTAGTGTAAGGAAGGTTTAGAAATTCAGATGATCAGCCATGCCAGCTTTGAAATTGTCACAATTAAAGGAAGCAACATTATTTTTTGAAATTAGAATTAGAATTTAGATACAATTTTCCTGCTGTTGAGAAAGTTAGACAAGTAGAAGAAACACTTTAGTTAATACAACTAAAGTCTGATCTAAACTACACAGCTCTTGTTTATGGATGAGTGGAGCTTAGCTGTTCAGTGCAATAGAGTGGGTCCATCTGATTCTTGTGGATTGTCAGAATTTATTATCGGAGCAAAATCTTAGTTTTCAAATCTCAGAATTAGATCTTGGCTACTATGATAAAGGACACAATATAAAGATCTAAATTAATCATGGACACTATGTCTCTGTGGAACAGAGAAAAAGGAGAAGAATGAGGTTTATGACTGCTGACGTTTCATGCAGGAAGGGAATGACTTGAAAGTTGAAGTCCTGGGCTAGAGGTGTCCTTATGTATCCTAAAAAGTCATCAGAAATTCTTCAGGAAGAGACACCACAAGTCAAAATTGTGTAGAATGATTTGATTCAGAAATGGGCCCAGAATCTCCTGGTGTTTTCATCTTGTAGCTGCTATTTATTGTCTTCTGGTGGTACCTCCCCAGCTTCTGCAAGTGAAAATATGTGGTTTATCTTACTTCCATGTAAAACAGAGCATTTGGATTCT
This sequence comes from Passer montanus, assembly GCF_014805655.1. Lineage (NCBI taxonomy): Eukaryota > Metazoa > Chordata > Aves > Passeriformes > Passeridae > Passer > Passer montanus. Next base: position 12,798,215 of record NW_024363160.1, on the reverse strand, counting down.
AGCACATTGATTCCCATGTTTAGCTCCTGTCAGCTCTATGTTCAGCTTGGGATTGTGGGAAGTACTGTGCTTCATCACATGGACTTCCATCAAGTACTTGACAATGCTCTTCTTGGTCACTCATCAGCTGTCATCAGAATCAATGGGTGCAACTCGCTGTTTGTACTGCAGTCAGAATTTCTTCTGCTAAGCTTTCTACTATTCTGAAATTGTAATCCCTCTGGACAGATTATGAAGTGTAAGTCTAATTCATCAGCTGGAGAGTTGTCTCTTGAATTTACAATTTGTAGTGGACAGCTGCATTTTTGAAGTTCAGTGAAGACGTGTCACATTGGCTCATCTTAATCTCAGTTTGAGATTCATTTGATTTGAGGTCCTGTGTCTTTCAGAAGGAAGAAAAAACCCATCATCATTGTCTACAGCACTGAAGCTGGGAATGTGGAAGTAACTCCTTGTAAAGTGGCTGTTTAATGCCTATAATAATTTCAAAATTAATCCTAGTTTTACAATGAAATAGCATCATGTAGGATTTTGAGCCTAAGATTTAGGATTTAAAGAAAATAATTTATTTTCAGTCTAGATTATGAGAATGGTCAGTGATATCCAGAATTTGAAGGTTGCTTGTTAAATATGACAGAAAAAAATTGAACTACTTAACTTCAAAGAATTTTAAGACTCTATAGTTTATTACATGTGAAATGAAATTTCTAATTTTGGAAATCTAAAATGAATGCTTTTTTTCTGAAATACCAGCATCTGTGTGATCTTGACTATACTACTTGTGGAAATTTGTAAGATAAATATGTCAGGTATTACCAACAGGATTGGTTTTGATGACTTGATTAAATTAAGACAGTCTTGTCACTTAGATGTTGTCAGGTTTAACAATGAAGTTGATGGGAGTATCTGAACTATATCTAGAAATTTTTCTGGATCCATAGAATTCAATGGCATTCCTGAAATCAGTCTAACGAGTTCAGAATTTCATTTTAGAGTTAGAATTAAATAAATTTAGATAAACCCTGTAATCACATTGTGCTTTCTTCACTTCATATGGAGTTCAAGTATTGTCAATCATGTTTTAATTTCTGACTTGTATGACATGTGTGTATCTACAAGTACCTCCCACAGGTATTTTTTGTTTCTTTGACTCATGTCCCTTTGTTTCTTGTCCCAGTTAACCATAGTCTTTTCACCAGGGATATCCATTGGCATGTTTTCCTTTGTGAAATTTCTTGCGAATTTATAACAATATGCATCCCAAAGGTTTTACACAAAATATTTTTCTCCTTTAAAATGTTCAGGGACATTAGTTGTAATGAGAGTGTGAAGCATTGCATCCTGTAAGATGTGTCAAATTCAAAATCCATACTGGCAGTACTGGTCTTTTAACAGGCTACTTGTATTTAATGGAAAAAGAAACAGAGAATGGCACAAATTAAAACTGGAACAAATATTACTTTGTGACAGATGGAAATGAAAACAATGTGTACAATTCAAAGCCCAAATAAATAAATAAGAGAAAGCAACCTGTGAAGAAATGCTTAATCAGTCTGTGTTACTGAAAGCTCTTCTACAGTTCTAAAATTATTTTTTTTTCTTTTGTGTACTTTTTCATATCACATCTGGATGTTTAGAACTTTATATTTTGTGCTATGAATCACCTTTTGATAGGTTTAAAAATTGCATGTTATATGTTAGATATGTCATAATCAGATGATACATCTTAGTTGCATCTTTTTTTTTAATGCAGATGAAAATTGAAAAATGGAGTTTGAACCTCTACCAATTTTTAAGTAAATTAGTTTATTAATCTGGAAAATATTTTTGTATTTCATGAATCAAAACTCAAATTATGGGATAATGCTGTAAAATTTCAGAAATGGTATAAATTTCTGCCTAGTCAGCACTCAGTAAATCGTGGTAGACATTATTAAAACTTCTCTTAATTATTAAAAAAAAACCAAAACAATTTTACTGAGATGTTGAGGGAACCTAAATTATACTCTAATTCTGTGCAGGACTGTTCCCCAAATGCTTATTTTTGCATTATGTTGTTGTTTCGTATTTTTAATTTGTTTTTGCATCGCTTCTTTGTATGGTGTTCTCATTTGCCTTGATACTTTATTAATTTTCTTCTGTGTTTGCTTTTCATTCTTCAAAGCAAACAGCATGGAATTTAGTAAACAAACAGGAGAAAAATGAATACTCTGAACATTTGTCTTGAATTATTGGAAAGCATGCAAGTATATTGTTATTTATTTGCTTATTAAGAAGTGAACAGAGAAGAGCCACATGTCCTCATATTTCTGATCAGCCCCAGGTTGTGCACCAACTCTACAGGTTATATGCAGCAGGAAATTATTCACAGCTTTTGTGGCCAGTCTGTTCTTCTTTCACCCTATTCCAGTACCTTATTTTTTGTCTCTGTAGGTTCATATCATGGCAACAGTTTCTCCCAACAGCTTGAATATATGTGTGGCAGATATGGTTGTGTTAAACAATGTGATCCTTACCTGTGGCTATTTGGATCAGATAGAAGGTCTAACTTTCATTAGGATACTGAACCTTCAGCTTTCTGGGATCCTTGGGATCACTTGAAAATGATAGAGCTGAAATTTGTCAGGGTAGGAAATGTTATAAGTTCCACTGCTGAAAATGAAATACTTCTGAAATATTGTTCAAACCTTTCTTAGACTCTACCAAAACAGAACAAAAACCTGCAAAATACAAAACAGCATCATCAAGTACTTAAGGGTTATGAGAAATAATTGCCATGACTAAATTGTGCCATTACGTTAAGGTTACTGTCTTTTTCCAGAATACTTTACTAATTAATATAATAACAGGCCACAAGCCAAACAGAAAAGTTAGGATTGATTTCTGTCCTAGTCCAAATATATTTCACTAATGCAAATTTTTCCTTATATGAATATTCAAAGTGCATATGAATAGCTGCTTGTACACATATACGCAGATCTATCTATATATATACACACCACATATAGAACAATTGCTGTACAGCCATTTAGTAATTAACACTAATTTGTAAATGAAGATTTTAGAGTTAATTCTGTACATGCTGTACAATGGTACAACAGTGCTCACTTTCTAATGCATCTGAACTGGCCTTGGTTGCAGTCATACCCAGAAGATGTCAAAGAGGATTTGATTCCTTCTTAAGGATGTGTCTGAGCTAGGTGGGATGAATCACTCTTGGGATGCTAATGATTTTCTCTGAACTAGGGGAACCTTCTCTGAGAGGGAAGCCAAGGCTAGATGTCTACCTGTTAGGTGTTGAATCACAGTGGTAAATTCTATCATAAAAGCCCTGCATCAGTTGTCTTGCCATCGTTGTGCTGACTATCTTCTGATTAAAGACTGATTGTACATTTGTCTGTTTTGATCATGTAGTATAAAAATATCAGTCCATCTTCCAAGGAGGAAGCGTGACTTGTTTGTTAAGCGGGAGAGACAGCAGTGTCACAGAAATGACTGAAATCATCAGAAGGGAACCTGCTGGTGAGGAGTAAAACAGCTGAGATGGCAGTTGGGTGTTTTGTTTGTCTGACTGAAAGAAAAGAGTTGGAAGCTCATGGGAATGACAGACCACTGTCAGCAGTGAATTGCTCTGAAGGAGAAGAAGGGACATTTTCTATCTTACTTGTCATGATTTCCTTGACTAGAAAGAACAGATCATCAAAGAAAATGCTTAAAACCTTAAACATTTCTCTGTTAGTGTTTTAGTTAATGATGATATTCTGTGGTAGAGAGATTTTGTGATAGAAAAGGATAATTTTTCTCATTCAAACTGTCAATTTGAGAACCTTTCCTTATAGCTATGAGGGATGAGGAGGATTTGATACAATCTCTAATATTTTAAAATATTTTTGTAATAGTAAAGATATTTGTTTTTCTTAGAAATTTTTGCTAGTTATTTTCATTACTTGATATGGATAAAAGGTGTGTCAAATATAAGAGAATCATTTAGTGATGTAGATAGCAGTTGTTCCTTGGAAAAAATCTCAAATTTCCATAATTTAGTAGTTTGCTTAACTTGTTTAAGTTAACCACCTTAAGTCTTAACTGAGCATAACTTTTAACATTTCTGTTTACTGAAGTTATTCTAAAAATCTGAAAATACTTAAAGCACTTTATTTATCTTACACTAGGCTTTTTAATCTGTAAATCAAGTATTCTTCTGACTCTGATGTAGATTATTAAAATATACCCTCCTTGCTGTAAATACAGTAACAAAACTGTTGTTGATTATATTATGTTTGCATTTATTCCTTCTGGGAGCCACACTTACTGTACTACCTATCAAGTAATGCATATGGTTGTATTTTCATCTGAGTTAATAATTCATTCCAAACAACTTGTTTTTCCTTTCAACTTTAGTGGGCTAGTTATCTATGCTTTACAGCCATGGTCAGTAGATCAAGTATTCTTCTGACTCTGATGTAGATTATGATTAAAATCTACCCTCCTTACTGTAAATACAGTAACAAAACTGTTGTTGATTATATTATGTTTGCATTTATTCCTTCTGGGAGCCACACTTACTGTACTACCTATCAAGTAATGCATATGGTTGTATTTTCATCTGAGTTAATAATTCATTCCAAACAACTTGTTTTTCCTTTCAACTTTAGTGGGCTAGTTATCTATGCTTTACAGCCATGGTCAAGATAATTATTTTGAGTCCCTGCCACAGAGAGAAAAAACCCAGTGCACTGAGGTGACCATGCTTATCCTTGTGTATAAAGGGATAGCCTGGGCTTTTCTGACTTTTTTGCTGACAGTGTGATGTTTAACAATGTTTCAGTGTGTCACTGTTATAAGGAAAGGTTTCCTCCACATCTTCCTTATTGATGTGCCCATTCAGACAAGAAACAATTTAGCATTCATTTTCTTTCACCTTTAAGCACTGTGTAGGATATTGCAGAACCTTTTCTTGGGCAGATCCATCCATTGTGGTAAACCCATTAACTATGATACAACAGAACAAGAATTCTAATCCAGAGAGAATGAAGGAAGATAGCAAAACACTGAGGCTGGATTAGTCCTCTCTAATGGTAAAAGTTTGAGGGTGTGTGTCTACTGACTACTCTGGGCTTCCTTGCAGTAGGAGGAGAGAGATCATCCTCTGCGGCACTCAAGTTTTGGATGGACTTGCCTGTGGTGCAGAAGTTCCTGTCTCTTCACCAACTGTAACGGGAGCAGAAGGCAACATTCCTGTATCCCATATGGCTGTGCACCCACTAGGGTTTTTTTTTTGTGTAACCCTTGCAAGCAGAATTCACAACAAAGCATAATTTTAGTGACCTTCAATCCAGTCTGTTTCCAAAACATATCTGCTATTCCTTTTCCATAAATAATACATCTGTGGCTTGGGACTCCTACGTCAAGATAGCACTAATCATCAGTTGCTTTATTGTAAGAGGTATTAGTGCTATTACACCAGTGGCAAAAGAGACAACGTCGTGCAAATCTACCTCACAGCAGCCAAATTAATTACAATGATGAGCATTACTGTGTTCCTGAGGATCAATAGTCTACTGGAATAATCTGTATTCTTAACAGCAAAGTATTCTTTGAAATCCATTCAAAAAGCCCAAAGGAAAAAAGTGACAATTTGAATAACCTGCTTCAACATCCATACTACACACTTAGTATAATTAGTCAGTTGTGGTCATCCTGCTTTAGTAATGAAATCTGAAACACCACAGAAAATAGAGATCTGCACTCAACTGGTTAGTCATCCACAGAGCTTTGTCCTTGTTAACTTATCTGTACCCTGTGCTTATTATAGACGTGTTTTAACCTGATTTTGCTGTTTGCTGTTTGCTTTAATTGCTTCAAAGGCATTAATGTAAAATCATTAAGAAATAATGTAAAATAAACCTTAAAAATAATAATAAAAAAATTTCTCTTTCTCTTAGCAAGCACCTTTCTGAATGAGGGAATTCCTGCTCACAAGAATAAATCAGGTGCTTTCTGACTCTGTAGATCCAGAAGAATTCATAAGTTGTTCAACTAATCTGTGACAGAAGCATGTTAACCTTGGGCACTAGACCAGAGCTATCTTGAAGGAAAATGCAACATATGGGAAGGCAGAAGAAAGTGTGTGCTGTGGGAGGTTCTTTTTATGAAATACGGAGTCTCTGTGAAAGCTGCCCAGAAAATTAGGAAAATGGAATTGATCCAAACACAAATAGATTAATAGACACACTTCAACTAGCAACAGAGTTGACAGACAAATTAGTATGTAGTTGCTACAATGAAAGATTCAGCACCCAATTTCCATCTTGCATATTGTAACATATAGTTATATATATATAGGCATATAGTTGTTTGAAGAATTGCTTAATGAAATTAAATTGGACTGTACAGATCTTGTACCTAGTTTAAATTCATTTAGATGGCCATGTGGTTCCAAGTGAAAGGTCACTGCATGCTGTATTTTCTGCTTAACCCTGAAAAGTGATGCCTCTTGCATGCTGTATTTCTTTATCTGTTCCCTAGGTATTCCTCTGATATCCCACATATTCTGTAGCTATCTACCTGTTCTTTTTATGTTTAAAATAGATTTAAATTACATTCAGTCTGAAATAATAAACCAATATATTTTATAATAGAATATCACAAATCAAATGCACAAATTGGTACTTGTTAGCAAAAATGTTCATGTATCAGGAACTTCTGTTGTGAAATAGAATGCAGTGGGATGAGTGCAAAGATACAAGGCATTATTTTCTCCATCTACCTGTGCCTGTGTTTCCTCAGAAATCTCTTGTGGAGCAAGCCTGGCTGGGACAGATTTCTTCACAGCAGTTGGTATGGTGCTATATTTTAGATTTATGACCAAAATGGTACTGATAGCACACTGATGTTTTGGCTATTGCTGAACAGCATCAAGGCCTTCTTTCTTATTCATGCTATAGTGTCGAGCTCAGCAAGAGAAAGATGAAAAAAAGGGGTTTAGTCCATCTTAGGACAAGCTGTCAATCTGTCTGTGAGAAGTGGTTAATGATCAGCTTTGCATGACTTGTTTTGTTTTGTTTCTCTCTTCTTGATCTTCTCTTTCACTTATTAAACAGTTTTTATCTTGATCCCCAAGTTGTCTTGGTTTTACTCTCCTCTTCCTTCGTCCCACTGTGGGTAGAAGAGAGCAAGGCTGCGTGGTTGTTTAGCTGCTTTCTGGGCTTAGCACACAACAGTTTGCTAATCTAATAATTCACTTGCCTTTCTCCCATCCCACATGCTATTAAGACCTAGGAACTGTAGGGTTCAAAAGTGCTAAATGATCTGTATGATATTCATTACAAGTTGGGAAAGTGTATGTCTTATTTCTTACTCAGATAATGTGTTATGTATCACTCAGTTTTGCTGTTTAGCTAGAAGTCTCAGATTTAGAAAAGGCCTGTTTCTTTTCAAAGTGACATTAGAATATATGCCATTATTAGAAGATTTTGTACCTGGAAACTATTAGAATTGGTAGGTTTTGCTTGCTGGAATATGCAGTGGATCTTGGGATGTTCAGAGTGTGGAAAACAGATTACTGGCAGAATGGGGGAAGAAGGTCCCCAAATGTTAGAGGACCTTTCTGTGCATTTCCTGCAACACTACAGTACAGTGTGCTGTGTCATCTTATATTTATAAGAAAATAAAACCCCATAAGCACTTTCAACCTCAGATTTTGAAAGCAACTGTTTTCCATCACTAACAAGTTCACAAAATTTGCATAAATGCTTGCAGCCTTATCTCACTTTCTGCTGTTCATGTCGTAGTTTGTGAGTGGGGAGTAGACCTGTATAGAAGCTCTGTAGATGAAACTTCAGTATTTAATGCTTCTGCTTATTTCATACAGTAGCATTGGTGGGAAGGTACTTAGCCCTTTTTGGGTCCACCTGCCACCAAATCAACCTATAAGTATGTGGCTGATTCTGCAATCTTTATGTTACTTGATTCAAAGCTTTGCCTGAAAACTTTAGCTTGATTGTAAATAGTTATGATTCAAATTTCACCACATTAGGAGCTCTGTCAAGGTTTCGTTACTTTCATTTATTAGAAATTAAGAATTTGGACATCAATGTAGCTTACTTTCACCATTTACTTACTTACTTGTAATAAACAAACCATGTGAAACCATGAGACCATTAGAGCCCTGAACTGTTGAACATCCAATTAGAGAGATAAGTTTTAGTATTCTAGGAAGATTTGGAGGAATTTATTTTAATGAGAAACATAAAGCTTCTGAAGTGTGGTAGGGACAAAACATTTTCTTGGTCTAAATCTAATTAACAATTGTGTAGATTTAATTTGTTCATTTTCTCCTTTCTTTCTTCCTTTTTTCCTTGACTAGATCCTTTCTCCATATCAGTAATATTTTGTGAATGCTTATTTTTAAGACTGTGGCAACTATGTTGAGATTCACCCATGTGAAATTGGTTTCATGTCTTGTAGTTAAAAGGCTTATAAAGACCCGTGGACCTTGAAGAGCTGTCATAGTTTTAATAGTTTTAACTGCCCAATTCAGAATATGTTGTTATGATAGAGCAGCAGGAAGAAGTTCTCTTTTAATTGCTTTGTGGAAACATGAAGAGCATTTTGCCCTACTTTTTGAATTCCACTGCTCTAAATAATTTTACATTGTAAATTTATCCACCATTCCATGTTGTAATGGAACAGAACTATTTTAAATAGATGTGTGAACACATAAGCAAATTGAATACTCTATTTGTTCTTACTAAACTGTCAGAGGTAAACATTTCACTTCTTAGTAAAGAAATCTCTTTTGGCTGCTGTAGAGGACTTACTTAGCCACTTTAGTTTTTTGGTTTTTTTTTTTACCAAAAATATAATGTCAGTGTATGCAATGGAGTATTTTGAATGAAAAATCCCATGAAAAAAATGTAACAACTATTAACTGAATTTATGTTCATTGGGTCAAAAGCATATTTTGAACATTTTGTGCCAAAATTGCTTGACACTGAAAATAGATGAAATTCCCACCTAAAGAAGTAAAAAAACCCATTGATTTTTGAAAATTCGGTACTTTTTTCCTACAATTTTGGAGCAAAATTCTACACTTGAGAACTTGAACAATTCATTTTAAATAGACATACATGTTTTTTGTCCTATATGCACCCATTCTAAAGGTTTGATTTATTTTATTGCAAAGTTTTGTATTGTGAGTTATTTAATATGTATTTAATATGTATTATGATTTATTAGTATTTTTCCAGCACTGCTTTTACTATGACACCAGTTAATTAATTAAAAGTTTCTCCTTTGATAGAAAAGTGGAGTACTTTGCATTGTTGCTGTTGCTGTGACAGTGGGAAGAGCACTGTTTCCTGTCATGCAAATAAGCTCTTCAAACACCTTTCATTTTTCTCTGGAGTCTTTATGCCCATTCCTATTAATAGAAGTGCCTTATTTATTCTCTCACTGTGTAAACACAGTCGTATATTCATCTTAGTGAAGGAGCTAAGTGCATGTTTTGATTCATTATGACTCCTATCCAACTGTCATCTGAATGTGTTTGAAATTTCTGAGAGTCCATAGGATTAACAGGTTCATTAGTATTACCAATTTTACTGTTTTTTAAAGTATCTGTTGTGTGTAGGAACTTTAAGGTCAGCCATTTGTTCAGGAGAAGAATTCAGAAACCAACAGACCCTTGCTTAAATCTGTTGAAGATATTCTAAAATGTGTCTAGCAGAGCTTACAGCTATGCATCTACTGTTTTTTAGCTTATACAGTTGACATGTATTGAGTTTTCAGTTAATTTCCTTTGTGAAGCAGAGGAAGGGTCTCTACAGCACTTCATTTTACTGCTTTTTTTAATACATATTCTGCTGTTATGTCTTTATTCTTCCATTTAATTAATATTTGGCTGTTATGCAATAGCACACCCATTTACTGATAGATTGGGTTTGTTTGTGTTGTTTTAGAGCTTAGGAGTAGACTCATGGAACAAAAGAATGGTTTAGGTTAAAAATTATCTTTAAAGACCATCTAATTCCAGGCTCCCTACCATGGACACCTCTTAGACCAGGTTCCTCAAAGCCCCCATCCATCAATTTGGTTTCATGATATAAATGTGGTGAATAAAATTTTAAAATTTTGCAATTTAAATTTGTTACTCAGAAAGATGATTTCGTCCTCCTGTGCCTTTTATTACCTGCCCTAGCCTTTACTTTCATCTCTTTTCTGTTACCCATACTTTTAATCTTCACAAACCCTTAATTTATATTTTTTTCTCACTTCCTTTCTTTCTCCTTCCTTCCTTCACATTGCAGTTTTTATTATTTTGATATATTAGGGATTTGTATTTCATACATTCTTTATTTTTTTCTTTTTTCTGCATATTATCCCTAGCCTTCACCTAATTGGAAAAACTATTTCATTATCAAATTTAAAAAATTAGGTGAAGGAATAAATATTTTTTCCCTTTTTCTGTTAACATAGTAAGTTCATTCCTTCTCTTTGCCTTCATGGTTTGGTTTTTTTTTTTTTTTTTTTTTTTTTGTGTGTGTAAATGAAGGATTCCTCCTTCAGCCACATTCTAAGATATCTGCAATCAGGCTTCCCTGTATTTTGCTCTTTAACATGCATTTTTAGTGTTAAAAATTGATTTCTCTGTTATTTCTTTATACCTTTTCTGCCGTCTCAGACATTTTGTTGTAGCAAATGACTCACATTCCTCATCCAGTTTCTCCCTTCCTGAATTATCAACTTTATGCTTCTTTCTTGGTTGCATTCCTCCTCTTTTTTTTTCCTAATGCTTTTTCATTTAGTCTCTTCATATCTATCTATCCCCTCTTTATTCTCTGCCCATCTACCCATTCTGTTTCAGTGTCCAGTCTAACAAAAATGCTGTTATTGACAATTATATTCTTCTAACTACATTAGTTCTCTCTTTAAATCCTTTTGTGTTCTGTCTTTTACCTTCAGAGTTAAGTTTCTTCTCTGTCCCTTCCAAACCTTGCTGTAGTTTCTGCTCTGTGAACCTCTGCATCATGCTCCAAATATCTCCTAATTATATGGTGCTTCACTCTTGTTTTAGCTTCACTAGCCTAAGGTTTGGTCTCCATCAATTCTGTCTTTCATAACAATTCCCCATTTCCCCTCCACTATGGGATTTCCTGTTTTCTGAGCACCTAAATTCAACCTCAGAAAAGCAGGTCTCCTTCAATCCCACTGAATCACAGAACACCATCTAACTTGTCTTCCCAGTAAGAAATGCATACTTTCTTTACTGAAGGTATATGCTAGCCTTTGAAAGGTGCTCTGAGAGCTGATTGTAAAGGGCCATGTAAATGCAGTGTTGTATAAAGGGTGATGAATATTACTATGAATTAATATTATTTCAGACAAATTTAGAAGTCCTTCTAAGATACCTATGCTTTGTGCTTTTCATCTCACTGTTTTTGACTCTCACCTTGTAATGTACTTTCTGCTTCACTAAAAGTATGATAATGAGGCATGCATAATTGAAATGGAAACCTCTTCAGAACCCCTTCTGATTGAGTCTGTTGAGAATCATAATCATGCACTCCTGAAGTTACAGAAAACTAGTGTATTGATGTGCTCTGAGTTCCTTACCCAGCTGACATGCTGTCCTTTGAAGTAATCTACTTTCAAAAAAAGTATCAGGGGTACACTAATGGGTTGTAAAAGAAACCAATAATCTTGTGTAGGCATGATGAAAGGGCTTTATAGATAAAGTAATTAAATGACAATGGAATGACATAAGTAGCTATTGGATGCATCTTGTGTAGAGAAATCTTTTCCAAAGGAGCAGAAAATCCACATAAATAAGGAATCTTTATGTTTAATACACCCGAAATTTTCTCTAAAGATGGATTTTTCCTTATTGTAAATGGTTATTTACTTTGATTGCATTTTGAAGCAATTAATTTCTGACTTTTGGGACAGTGTTTCATGACTCTAAATTTTTTAATTCTAATCACAAAAAAAAATTCTGACAATTTTTGTTCAGGAGGATTTTTTAAAAGAGATGATTTCTTTCTCTGTATTATGGATAATACCAAGTTCTATAATATATGCCTTTTTTTTGTCTGAATAATTTTATATGTAGATAGTAGGAACTAGAAATATGTTTAAAATATTAATAAGAAAGCTGGGGCCTAAAAAGAAGTGGAAACACTAAGATTCTCTGAGAAAAAATAACGCATTTTCTAATCCTTATTTGTGTGGATAAAACTTCAAATTTTATTATGAACTCTTGAAAACCAAAGTCTCTCATTGGATCTGACATAAGACCTTATTGCTCTCTACAACTACCTGAAAAGAGGTTGTAGCCAGGTTAGGAGTAGTCTCTTCTCCTAGGTAACAAGTGACAGGACAAGGGAAAGTGACCTCAAGTTGTTCTAGGGGAGGTTTAGACTGGATATTAGGAAGAATTTATTTACAGAAAGGGCTGTCAGGCATTGGAACAGGCTGCCCAGGGAACTGGGTGAATCACCATCTCTGGAGGTAGTCAAAATCCATGTACATGTGGCACCTGGGGACATGGTTTTGTGCTGGATTGGGCAGTGCTGGGTTTATGCTTGGACTCAATGACTTAGGGGTCTTCCAACCTATACAATTATATGATTATATCATTCTAATTCTTACAAATTTGTGTGCTGTGTATTTCTACTGAAATTAAGACATATCCATGTCCTACAAAAATGTCTAAAGAAAGAGTTCTGATGTAAAACTCAATTTACTAATTAGTTCCCTGTGTTCCTGGATGTTATAATACATCATCTCAATTTCTAAGGAAGTGGTTTTAGCATGAGGGAAATAATTTTCTCACTTTCACTCTTAGAAAGAATGGCATTTTTTACAGCTGAAATTTTCCAACAGAAAAAAAAACAAAACAAGGGAGAGCCAAAAGACCCACTACATTTTCTGTCTGCAGTATTCTCTGTGTTAAAATGAGTGCAAGTGCTCTGCATTATAATTGTATTCTGGGTTAACTTGGATTTAATACAGATCCTTCTGTTATAGGCAGACTTTTAAGCTAAGGACTGCAGCTTTGGACATCATCCAATTCTTGCAGTTAATTAGGGCTGTAGACAGTGTGCTAAATTTTGAATCTCAGTTGTATCTGGAGTGCTGCTTCCCCTGTATCTGAAAGAGGTTTGGCTATTAGCAGAAGTCTGTTGACTGAGATTCTGTCCAGGAAGTCTGAAATTATATTCGTGATCTGAAGGATTAATTTAAAGAAATGGAGGTCTCTTCAGCATAGAAGAGACTGTCTTTTTTTTTATACTGTCTTTTTTTTTTACAGGAAAGTATTTTTCTTTTATTTCCTGTCGTTATAGGCAGGTACCTTGGTATCTTTTCCATGTAAGGCCAGTCTTAGGACTGTCAGCTTTCCAGAAGCTGCAGTTTTTCTGCTGTTCATTTGCTCTTTTGTCATGTTCATAATTGTTTTCTGGAGATTTAATTTTAAAGGTTGTAATCTGTATGACCTGGGGTAGTTATAAATAATAATAGAAAAAAACACGTCATGCATCTTTTCAGTTCTGTTAGCAGTCTTAAGGATAACTTTTACACCACCAGTTATAGGAGCTGTCTTACCCTTCTGACTTCTCACACACTCTATTAATTTCCAAGTCAAACCATGGTGTATTCTTAGCTGTCACTCAGTCTTTGAGCTTCCTTCAGTCTTCATGTGACTTATGGTTTGATAAGTCATGCCCCAGTCCTACATTTGTTCAATTACGTTTTTAAATTGATGTTAAATGTGATTCTTTTTTTATCCAATCATTTTTATGTAAATGGCATAATACTGTGTAATATCTAGTATAATATTAAGGCATTTTTAATCTTTGTAATAAAGTTTTATATAAAGGAATATTAATTATGGAGAAAAAAAAAGATTCAGAAGTAGAAAATGTAAATTCAGGTGTGGAAAATCATAAATACTCTTAGAATATTGCCAGTGTGCCTTCTTATGTACCCCTGATACAGAAAATGTAGAGTTTAAGTTCAAAAGAGCATATATTTTAAAATAACTGTGAGAAACAGGTAAAATACTTGACTATTCCCCTATCACTGCAAAGTTCTACTTGCTAAATGTTAAACATTGTAGAGTTTTGGTATTCTCAATGCTCAATACTCAGTATACTTAATTGGTGGCTCCCAATTACCTATACCAGAAAATTACTGTTTTTCCAGTAGAGGCAAAGGTTTGTTGGATTCCTTTCCAGCCTTGCAGATTTTCACCCACAGTGACTGCAGGACTGGTCTTAATTTCTATTGCTCTTTACTGTGTATTTAATAGTAGTTGTATTTCAGTTTTGATTATCTAAGGTTATGAAAGAGACAATTTTTTAAGGAGAGATACTATAAGCCATGTTGTCAATTAAAAAAACAGCCTAAAAGGGCAGCAGATGACTATGAAGCAAATTAAAATTCCCATTTCCCTCTCAAGTATCCTACAATGCTGAGACTACTCTATTTTTCAATTCCAGATTCTGATTAATTAATTAAAATTAGAAGGAAGAAGGAGAATGGGAGCCATAATCACAGCAGAGAAGCAAAACTTAGGAAGATTAGTTGCAAGGCAAATGTGTCAAATTAAAGCAGTACATTTTGAGTGAAAGGACAAGCCGTGGGAAGTGAACAGACATATCTGATGGAGAATACTGGAAAAGCCAAAGGCTGAAATGTGAGCATTCAAATACTGAACAGTCATATTTAGGATATAAGTGTATAGATGAAGGCTAAAATTAGCATAACATTATTATTATTGACAAAAAAGAAAGATGGCATATTTCTTTTATACTGTTGTGAGGTTTTATAGATCTCACTTCAGGAAACCTTATGTTAGTAGAGTGAAATGAGGAAGAAGGTTGGTAACTCTTGCCTTGGAAAAAAAAGTGCTTTGTATAAAGTGAAAACATAAAACTATGTTCATTATGTTTCTGCCCTGCTGTAATACATTTCATAAACTAAGGGCTTCCAATCTGTGTCTGTCTCCCTTATGAAGGCAAGAAACAAATGTGTGAGAAATGGATATATATAAAAACTGTTAGGACATAGTGGCCAAGACAGAAGAATAAATATCATGCCTCTAATTTTGGTTGTACAAATCTTTTAGGGATTTTTCTGTACTAGGAAAACCAGAGCCATACATTTTGTGACAAATTCTCAAGTTTTACTGCAAGTTTTGTCACAAGGATTTTTTCAACCTTTAATTGAGCCGCTGGATTCCAAAAGTAGACTGTAAGAGACTACAGCCCTCCGTACTGTAGGACCTTGTCTTTTTGCCAACATGAGCCTTTATCATGTTGGTCTGGAAGATGTGTGTGATCAGATAAAAAGGACATCGCTGCACTCTAGGACTTAGTGTGGGAAGACCTGAGGGTAATGCTTATTTCCGTACCATCCATCTTTAATCTTAGGAATGATGAATAAAATAAATCAAAATAATGTGCTGGAAACCTGCACATTATGGTTGAGCTCAGACGGATAAAAAGGGTTAGTCCGGTAAGTAACTGCTTTTCAGGAATGAATCCCAACTTTGTACCTATGCAGTGTTTTATTTATGGGGTTTTTACTTGTTTGTTTGATTTGTTGAGTTTTGGTTTGTGGATTTCTTGTTTGATTGGTTCAGTCTAGTTTGTTTTATTTTGCTTTTTATAGGTTTTTGTTTTATTTTGCTTTTTATTGGTTTTTGGGGTGTTTGTTTGTTTGTTTGTTTTGTTTGGGGGTTTTTGGGGTTTGTTTTTTGGGGTTTTTTTTTGTTGTTTTTTGGTTTTTTTTTTTTTTTTTTTGGTTTTTTTTTGTTTTTGGGTTTTTTTTTTTTAACTTAATGGGTTAGAAAGGAATTGTCTTTGGGCTTTGGACAATTTGGACTTTGCATTTCTTTTGTGTATGGAAAGAATTGTATCTATTGAAATAGTCGATGTTGTGTAGGCATGTGGGATATAGAGAAGAATGAAAATAATAATTGGCCTTTGGGGTGCAGAAATAAAGAAGAAAATGAAAAAGTTTTGAGTTTTTTATCAGTTGATTATGCCAATGAAGTAAATGACAGCTATCCTGAGGTAAAAGATATTTTTTACTCTTAGAAAAGACTACTGCCAATGCTTAGTTACTGATTCTTTTCATGTACTCTGATAGAGAAAATGGCAAACTAAATATCATATTACAAGATAATAAGGTTTCCTTTGAATCAATAGATTTATTGAAGCCATTGGGGTTAAAGTTTTCTGAAGCAAAGCTTATAGAATCCTTTCTGAGCTATTTAAGCAGAAAATCATTCTATTGATATCTTAGTCCTTCCATGTTCCTCTAGGGTCTCATGCTTTGTTCCACTTTATATACTTAATGCTGCTGTCATTGTCTGCATTTCCCCCTTAGTTCATTCCTTTTGATGTGCCTCTTATGTCTTTAGGAGAAGAGAAGTCTCTTCTTATGTACTAAGTTTTCACCTAAAATCTCCTTGAAAACTCACAGCTTTGGGGCTTATACTAAGCTCCTGAGGTGACTGGACTGAGCAAAAGAACCTTGAGTGTGTCAGCTAGAAAATGCTTGGAGGACAATGCATGCCATTCTCCAGCAGCTGCCCAGCTGAAAAGAGTTCACAAACCTAAAAATTTTCATAAAGCAGCAGCCTTGGAAGAAATTCAGGTTGCATGGCAGAAGCCAAGTAAAGATATAGCACTGTAACAAGAGTTGGAGGAAAATGAATCCCAGGATTAACAAGCTGCAGAATTTATGCTTAGTGAACTGTTAAAAACCAGTGAAGGAGGAAAATGAGAGCTATCAACAGCTGCAGAGTATGAGAAGCATAAGAAAATGAAAGGTGCAGGCAAATAGAATGACTTAAACAATTACATTTTGGAGTGGAAAAGGTTGGAAACATAATTTTTCAGTTTTTAATTAGACACTGATTTGAAAATTGAAATAAAGCAATCAAGAAAAGCTGTGACAATCTGGTGTCTTCTGAAAAGTCAGTTAAAAATTCCTGTGGCTAGTGTGCAAATTTGAGATATTCTTTCCTAAAATGGTAGGAGAAAGACACCAAAAATATTATCTAGGTGACTGGTTTTATCATAATCCACATGTCTACACCAGCATGACAAGTGGGGCAAGGAAAGAAACACTTACTTGTGAAAAGGGGAAATTATGTCATAGTCCACCCCAAGTTCACTTGGAGTAAAGTAAAAATTACAGAAAACAAAAAAAATCCTTTTCAAAAAGTGAAGTGACAATGAACTGAGTTAGTAAATTGTGACCCACTTCAGTAGGTTTTATAATACTTCAGTGGGTTTTATAAATGTCATCAAGAACTGCTTTCATACTAGTATTATAAACAATTATAAATAGGTCTGAAATCGATGCAGTCTGATACTCTCTTGCTGTACATTAATGTTTGGAGCAAGTGATTGTGAACATATTGGTGAATACATTGTATTTTGGTTCTAATTTTTGTGTTCGGGTAGTTTAATCAACAAAAAGAGGTATTTTTTTCTGGGAAAATTTAGTATGAATGTGCTGTATTGATGAAAGCATTTGAACTCACTATATATCTTAATTAGTTTGAGTCTTATTTCTTTATTCAATCACATGGTCTTTAAAAATTTGAAAGTTGTAAAACAATGCACTAGTCATCACTTTCTACCTAAGTTAATTTTTATGTTGTAAAACAAATGGAAGTTTGGAAGTGGTATTGGCAATACTTAGCTTGTTTTTTCTACTGTTGTCTTGCCACAATATCAGCCAAGATTTCTGGACAGAAAGGTGTTCATATATGCTGGACAGTGAATATCATAAATCATAAAATAAGCTGAGTTGGAAGGGTCTGTGCTGGTTTTGCATTGGAGCCACCCACAGAAGTGACTTTTTCTGCGAGGAGCTGCTGCTGAGAGCTTCCTCTGTGCCTAGCAAAACCAATTGCTGACTAGCTTTGAGAATAGACATGTTAATGAGACAATTAAAACTAGGTCCGCCTCTGTGAGATTCACATTTTAAAATGAACAAACCCTGGGAATGCTCTCTTTTCTTTCAGGCCTGGGAGGAGTTGACAGGGTTGGCCCAGATCCCCATCTTGGCTAGGCCAGCCCGGGCGGGCTCTGCTGCGGGGCTGGGCCCCTTTCCAGGGAACCCGCCAGCCCCATCCCAGCCGGGCCGAGCCCCAGCGGCTGCCAGGCAGAGAGAGGGCAGGCGGCAGGGCCCTGGTCGAGGCAGGGCTGGGTTGTGGCTGCTAACACCTTGCTGCCAGGTCCCCCTGCAGCACTGCCGCCACGCAATACCATGTGGCTGAGGCCAGAGGCGGCCCTGCAGCCTGCACGGAGCGGCCCTTCGGCTGGAATTGAACGCAGCAAAAACCAAAGAGCAGCCATGCGGCTGATCCTGACACAGCCCCCAGTACAGCCTGAAATACATCACTGTAAATGCTCCAGCCACAGCTCAGCAGAGATCACGATGACCCACAGGCCTGGGTGAGATTTAACTTTCCGGTTGAAACTTGCAAAGCATTGATCCTCTCTCCAGTGAAAGGAAAGGACAGAGTGAAGACATGTAGAGAAACAACACGGAAACACTGAGGTGAGTAAAGAAAAGAGTCAAGTCCCAGGTGGAAGGAGAAGGAGGAGCTGCCATAGGTGTGGGCTGAAATCCTCTTGTAAGGCTATGGAAAAGAATGTAATTGACACATTAGACAATTTTTCCCTGTAACTCACTGAAAAGTATGGGGACATGAAGATTCAAATTGTAGATATGAGCAAAGGCATCTATGCTAAATCAAGCAGATGTTGAAGTAGCTGTGATCCCATGGGAAGTTTGAACAGACAGAGAGAATGATGGAGACCCTTTGCCCCCAGGGGAAGAGGAAGAAGACCTCTGTTCTCAGAGATGAAGATGATCTCAGAGACAGATAAAGAGGACGTTTGCTCTTGAACAGCTCATCATCACAACAGTGCCCCATAAGTTGATGTGGCCCATAAATGCAGCTGTGGGAAAGCTGTGAAAGATGGGAGGGACTTCACGATTTCAGATTCCCAGGAGGCTGCTATTCATGGAAATTAAAAGCCATGAAAGAAATGTTTTCATGTAGAGAAGTCTCCATGACGAGACTCCTCTCCTTAAGTGAACTGCAGAAAGAATATTCTAGAGGTGATAAACTGGCTGAATTGTTTCTGTATGTTGTGAGTGGGAAAGGAAAGGTTGCATGGGAGAGGAGAAGTGTTCTGAAGGTTTTATTCTGATTCTTTTTATTCTTTCTTTTAGTTAATTTTAATAAAGTTTTTTCTTTATACCCTTTTAAAGTTTTGAACCTTCTTTGCCTTCCTTTCCCCCCAGCACTTGAGGTGAGGTCGCCCCAGTGCAGTGCAGAGCAGAGCAGAACAGGACAGTCCCCTCCCTTGCCCGGCTGGCGATGCTGTGCCTGATGCCCTCCACATTCAGCTTTCCACTAGACAGGATTCCCGTATCCCTTTCTGCTTCTCTGCAGCATCTTCCTCCCCAGTCTACATGGACAGCCAGGGCTGCCCAGGTGCAGAATCCTGCACTTGCCCTTAATTTGTTGAAGTCTTTCCGCAGTGTTGCTCTGCGCTTGAGGGAGTTGACAGCTCCTCCAAGTTTAACATAGTCAGGAAACTGCCTTAGCATTCCTTCAAACCCTGCATGCATGTGGTTAATGAAGATGTTGAAAACAACTGGGCCAAGGATGGAGCTCTGCAGAACCCCACTAGTGACAGGTCACCAGTATGATGCTATCCCATTCACTATAACCCTTTAATTTTAAATATTTTGTTCTCCCTACACAGACTGTACAGAAAACTTTGAGACTCTAAATTCAGTGTATTACGCAGTCGTTGGGACCTTGCATTGCAAGCCTTTGAGGATGAGCAGCTTTGCTGCTATTTGAACTAGCTGTTCAAAAATCCTAGAAAGCTGACCTGAATATTCCAGTTTCCAGGAAGAAAAAAGAATATGCACAACAGTTTTAAGGGGTTTACTGAAAACAAAGTGCGGCAAAGAATTAATGACTTCAAGAGGATAAGCAGTAATATGTGCTTCTCAAAAGCTTCATAAAGCTTTGCAAGTTAATAGAGAAAATACAGAAATGGTGATGAGATGAGAGTGAGTGAATGAATGTCATCTGTGAGGCAAAGCATAATAAATGTGTCTGGAAGCATATACTCGTAGGGCAAGCATTTTGAATTAAGATTCGGGTAATGATGTGTAGTTGCTGCTGTATGAACGTTAATAAATGTGTCTGGTAGCATATACTCGTAGGGCAAGCATTTTTAATTAGATTCGGGTAATGATGTGTAGTTGCTGCTGTATGAACGTATTTGTTGAAGAACCATAGCCAAAATGTACAATACAAGCTGTAAAAAGACTTATTATAAATCCACTGGTTTCAGATCTGTAAAATTAATATTAGGGAAGTTTTTACTACAAATGTCGTGCTAATTCATTACTATGTGGGTGGACACTTAAATTATACTATGTAGCACTCATTTATACAGTTATTGGTACCATTTGTACAGTAGTCTGTTGAAGTCTTTCATGATGCAGAAGTGTTGAGATAGTATCTGAGACCAAATTTAAGTATCTGCTTTGAGCCTCAGATTGTTAAATTCTGCAAGATCAAACAAGACTCAAGAGTACCATAACAAAGCGAATTGTAATAATGAAGTCAGAAATAACTTGGAACATGAATAATAATTCAGACATAAGAAATATAAAAATAAAAGCAAACTAAGTCAGGGTTGGATAAAGGAGAGGTTGAAAGAGTATAAATCTAAGTGTGATTTAAATAGAATTATTGCAATTGATACTGAAAAAACTTTTGTAACTCTTTCTGCTTGTGACAGTCTGTGCAAAAATAATTGCAGTGTCTAAATTAAAGTAATCAATCAAAGATTAATTATGTACCATCAGATAGTCTGCTGCTAGAAGTATATAAATTTATTGTTCAGCATGGGTTCTTGCCAGAACAACTTTCCTTTCTTGTATTAAAATGTAAGTGAAAAGGTAGGGTTTGCTGATGGAGAATTCCCGAAATCTACTTACCTTTTATTTTTACCTCCTGGATGAACTGATTTTTAATTGTTTAGTTCTGCCAATACATTTGTAAGTGTGAGAATTCAAATGTATTCTAGAATTTATTGACTTGGCTTTGTTTTTTTTGTTTGTTTGTTTGTTTTTGTTTTGGGTTTTTGGGTTTTTTTTTTTGATTGTTTGGTTTTTTTGGGGTTCTTTGTGTATAGGAAGTTGAAGAAACAACACAACATGTAGTTGAGGGTTTGGATTGGTTTTTTAATCGTGTTTCCATCACTATAATTTGAATTTCTGTTTGCCCAGTCAGTCTCTTTGAGGCCTTGCAGGTAAGTGGAAAATAAATTGATTACATTTCACCAATGAACAGCTCATTACAGGATATGTATTCTGCTGAATTTAAAGTTTTTTATTTATGAGGATGGAGAGCAACAGCTCAGGTGTTATGGCAGATTTGGCTTTATCTCCAATTCCTCAGAAACTCTTGCAAAGAACAAGCATGTAACTTTATAACTACAAGTTATATCACTATTAATGAGCTGCTATTGAGTACCACTAAAAAAGCATTATTATGTCTCATAATTTCCACTTAAAGTCTCAGTAACATGTATCGATTATCATTTTAATCTTCACTTAGAGTCTTAGTCACATATGTGAAATAGTTGGTGTTCAGTTTCTTCATGTTCAGCCTCTGTTGTAGTAAGAATTTCATATCTTCATTTAAGATATATTGATCAGTGTCAGCTGCATTATTTTCATTAACTTACTGGGTTTTGGTTTAGGATCAAAACATTATTTCTTAAATGTATACAGGAGTGGAGTAAAACACATCTATTCCCTGGAGAGTGCATTGCTAATAATGATGATGATGATGATGCTAATAATAAATGCTAAATATTAGCATTTCTATTAACCCCTAAGTCATCTGAAGCCAATTAAAGCCAAAGTAATTGAAGAAGGTCTATTTATTCAGTGTTTGAAATAGAATAACTCAGCTCTGCATAAACAATATAAACTAACATTCAGGAAAAATTATTTATCAGGGTTTCCCATCTTGAAAGCTTTTGCAAGCCTATCAGCAAGCCCGTCGTGAAAAGCCTGAGGATTGTTTTGAGGCACTGTAGCAGGACTGGCTACCCTGGGCTGCAGCCAGCTTGAGCTTCCCAGTTCTCAGTTTTGGAAAATATGGTGAAATTTTTGAAGGTTATCATTAGGAAGTTTTTTTCCTTGAAGATGCCAAAAGCTTTGGTAATTTTATGTTAGTAACTTACAAAGGCAGGAGGGGAAATGAAATGGTTTAGGTCTTCTTGCTGAAAGTAAAATAGACTTAGTGGTAAGTATTAAATTTGGCATGTGTTCTATAAGTTTCCTTTAGGCAACAGTGTGGCAAAAGACAAGTCACACTGCCCATCTACTTGTTCTTTGTATGTCTTTATATTTATATTTTATAGTGTATTTATATTTTGTACTTTTAATTCAAGCATCAGTCCATGTTAGCCAGTCAGTAGATGTTGTGGAAGCCTTGGGCAGAAACAAAAAAAGGTCAGGTTTAAAAGTTGAGTCCGTATTACTCCTTAGTGCAGTCTGAGGTATAGCATCATAGAAATACAGAGTGGTTTGGGTTGAAAGAGATCTTTAAAGTTCATGTAGCTCCAACCCCCTGCCATGGACAGTGATATCAGTTTGCTCAAAGCCCCATCCAGCCTGGCCTTGAGCACTTCCAGAGATGAGGCATCCACGGCCCATGCCACATGGACAACATGTTCCAGTTTCTCCCCACAGTCACAGTACAGAATTTCTTATACGTAATCTGAATCTACACTCCTTTTAAAACCATTATCTGTTGTCCAGTCACTGCAGGCCCTTGTAAAGTCTCTCTGCAGCACTGACTCCACTGTAGAGGAGCTAAGCCTAAAATCTTTTATCCCATACTCTCTTGGAGACACATCCTGTACTTGACAAGGCCACAGTTTATTGGGCTACTTCCTAGAGTGGAACAACACCACATACATTATAAGAGATTAAATGTGCCCAGGCTTCAGGCATCTTGTAGGGTATCCTGTCATTCTGTGGATTTTCAGTTTACTCTTTTAAACATGCTTAAGGCTGAATCTTCACTTAACAGTATCAAAGAGCAGCTAATGTTCTGTGTTGCTCTTCAATAATTTTTTCAATACGCCCTTGTTTCAAAATGTACTGCAAATTGCAAAATACTTATCTTTGCTGAAGAACATCTGTAAGTAATGTGTGTGTACAGCAAGAATGAACCTTCTTGTGCCCACCTACTGCAAATTTGTTTCATTTTCATTTATGCTGAAGTGTCTTATAAGAGTAGATTTTAGGAACATTATAGTGATTTAATATGGCAGCTTCCCATGTATCCAGCAATAGAGATCTGTGGAAATGACGATTACTTAGGAAGAAAAGAGCTTGAAAAAAGTCTCCTGAAACCTCTGGTGTGATCTTCATGCATTCCAAACAGCTGATTTCTTGAGTCATTTCACAATGAGAATGATTCTGACTATGTTGTTGGGTTAAGGAATGAGTCAGACAGCTTTCTCTCACGATGTATAAAAAGCTAGCATCCAAACAAAAATTCTTTCTGACAAAAGCTGTGACTTGTGTCAAAAGTGAAAATTAAATGCCAGATGGATAATTCAATCCAAAATGACATTTTAGCCTTGAGGACACTCTACTTTTTTTTTTTTTTATTGTTCAGTCTGTAATTAAAAACCAGACAATATCTCAATATCTGAACGTAGGGTGGTAAAGAAAGAAAGATGCACTACTATTTGTGAAATAAGAACATGCTAAGAAGTTTCACTATTTGTGAAAAAAAATGTACTAAGAACTCATCACGCTACTGATGAGTTCAGATTTTTATTAATTTTGATATAATTTACAGGTGTTGATAAGAGAAAAAATCTATTGGGATAAAATTCTTAAATTAACACTTCTTTAAAACATGCATATAAAAATACATTTAAATGTTTTCTGAGGAGGAAGGAATTAGGAGGAAGATAAGTAGAAGATATATTTTCTGCTTATTTTTGTTGCTCAGTTTTTTTTCTTCTCTAGGATTGATTTTCATGGTTGTTCCAGTATAACTGAATTCAGTTTAATGGGAAAATATATCA
Source organism: Passer montanus (assembly GCF_014805655.1). Classification (NCBI taxonomy): domain Eukaryota; kingdom Metazoa; phylum Chordata; class Aves; order Passeriformes; family Passeridae; genus Passer; species Passer montanus. The sequence goes on along the minus strand of NW_024363160.1, from coordinate 12,774,033 downwards.
AGCAGTAATAGGTAGTTAATCTCAGATATTTCCAAATCATGGTTGTTAAACTTTCTGTTAAATTTAAGCAATACAATACTTTTTTTTTTTTCAGAGAGGTGTTAGTAAAAGAAGAGAAGGAATGCAGCTAAAATAAGCAGAAAAAAAAATCTTTTGAAAATCACCAACTAAATTCAAACAATTATTGTATCTGTTCATTATTTGTGGATTAGGTTATTTACTTAAAATGTTCATATGTAAAAACTTTGATCAGAAGAGTACACAAACTGTTGTGAAAAATTAGTTTTCTATTTTTTAAAGCTGCTAGACCTAAATCCTTATGATTCTCAGCTTTGTGTGAAAACTTAAATGCTGGGCTTTTAATCATACATTTTTGAGCTCTAATGCAGCTGTAAGCCATCCACAAAGGCAGGTGCTGTAACAGTTCTAGACTGAAGCAATAACAGAGATACATAGCATTCTTTTTCCACAAGCAGGTTCATTCTGTATTCACCACTTAAAGAAAACTCCAAGTGCATTCATTAAGAAATTGTAAGTCCACACCTTGTGCTAGATTATAAAGTGTTCAGTATGTGAAAACATCGATTGTGTTAACAAGCTGCTATACTTAATTGGTACAGCAAAACTATATGTCTAGTCTATTTTTAAATAGAAAGAAATGGTAAATATATTACATTTCTAGTTCTCCATGCAACCTTCTCAGTATCACATACAACAAAGAAAGTAAAGTATTGTTCACAAGGATGATGGGTACATTACTGAACAGGGAGGGAGGGAAGGACAGATGGAAGAAAAGGAAGAAAAGGAAGGGAAGGGAGGAAGGGAGGAAGGGAGGAACAGGGTAATTTTCCACATTTCTTTACCTGTCTGTATGTATGGTATTTAAATGATGTTTATTGGCATCTGTGGGAAGTTGGGAGGTCTTGGTCATTAAAAACAGACTGACACATTTTTATTTTTGATTGTAGTGGTGTGGACACACACATAATGAAAAGGATGGGTGATGGGTGACATCTTAAGGGAAATGTGGGTACGTCGAACACATGTTTCCCAGGTCTATAATTAGGCTGAATTTGTAAAAATGTTAGTTCTGCCCTACTGTGGTCAATAGTGGCAGTGCTTCTTAGGGATTTCAGATATTTAAAAATTTCAGAGCAAAAATTGTTATTAACTTTACACCCTATTCATACTAAAATAGCTGAGAGAACAGTGTTCTATGCTCGTTTGAGTTTACCACAGCTTTCCTAGCATAGCATTCTTTTTTTCAGTCTTCTACTCTTTCTCAAAAATATCCATGTATTCCACACATGGACATAATCTGTATAAACACTGTCTGTAGAAAGGTTTTGATTGGAATGTCCCTTCCCTCTTAATTGTTTTCTTTATTAATACCTGTACATGTGAAAAGTACAACAAACTATGTCATATCCAGTTAGTACATGTTTTCTTGTCTTGTTTTTTTGGGTGTTCCAAAAACCACAGTTTTCATTTTGTGTGCCCAAATCCATCAAGGAATATGTAGCTTAATTTAATACTAAATTATTAAATGCTGTATTGTAAAAGCCATGCAAGTTTTGTTTGCAGATGTTGACAGTGGGCCAAATTTAAAGCTGTAACAGAAGACTGGCTTCAGGCCAAATTCTCTGCCACAGCTTAATAAAAACCAAACTGAAGATTTCCTGATACTTCTTTGGAGCTTCGTTGCAGATGGCTAAACTTATCCTATGTGATTAACTTCAACAGCCTCCTATCAAGTAGAATGGAATCTAGTAAAAATATGTATTTACGACATAAAGACATAAGAATCAGTACAGCTTAATTAGCCCTGCACCTACTTTATCCAATTAGTGTTATTGGAGCAGCGTTTGCCAACAAGTTTCTCAGTGATTAAAATACTGGATGCTAGGCTATTTGGCTCAGTCTTCTCTAATGCTGGCAGTTCTTGTGGCAAGCAGTGGTCACACAAAGTTTTAGGTACATTGTCTAGGTGACATACACCTGTGGAAAGATTACAGCTGCAATATTCTGTTATAAAATAAATAGAGATAGAGCTCTCTTATTCCCAGAGTAAACTCTGAATTTTGTTGTTATGACTTTCAGTGATTGTACCACTGAAAAGGACCTCTGAGTTCATGAGTCATAAAATGGTGCAAAACTTTCTATTTCATGTAGTAGAAATTTTGCAGAGTCTGGGGCTGGTCATAGATGGATGTCAATTATTTTCTAAAGTGTTGTCTTCTAGCATCATCTGCAAGACCTCCATGGCAAATAAAGTCCTGATGACTTTAAAAAAAATCTTGGGTTTTTTTGTTTTTTTTTTTCTTCTAAGTGATCATGTATTTTAAAACTAGTTTAGATTTTAGATCTATCTTGTGCATCAAAAGGAATTTGGGAATTGAAGACATTCTCATTTTGGTTTTACTTCAGGTCTTTATCTTCCTCATAAAACTGTGTTGATAGATACAGAAATAAAAAGTTGAACAAGATACAATGGTCTGGCCTCTCTGCAATTTTATCTCAAACTTTAATGTAACTTTAACTACTTTATGAAGCAAAAATTTGCTTTGTAGAGATTTTTTGTATCTCTCAGTTGTAGCTTTCCCCACCTGCAATTCACAGACCTGATGCCAAAGTTTTATAAGGGTTTTGGCACATCATGTTTATGTGGCCATCTAACAGACTGAGCTTCAAGATTGTTATGGGTTGACCCTGGCACAGTGCCAGTGCCCCCATGAAAGGCGTATTTCCAAAATGGTTACTGTGAGATGTGACCCGGAAACAGAACAAAGCAGGCTCCAACTTGGGAATGGAGGGAAAAGACAACACTTTAATAATCTATAACCCAGAAACATAAGGGAAAAAGAAAAAAAAACCACACAACAATCCACAATGGAACACTCCCAAAACCCTCCTCCTCCCCCCAGTCCTCTAACATTCAAATCCCCTCTAACACATCAATTCTCAGTCCAATACCCTCCTTCACTCAAGCTCCCCCCAGTTCATCAGGAGAGAGGAGTTTCCCTCTTGCACCATGGGCCTCCCCAGGAAACACAGTGGAGCCTCCTGTGCTTCCATGTCACACGTGGCAGCTGTCCGGAGAGAATCTGCCGTGGTGACCATCTTCCTTCCATGTCCAGCGCTCTCACCACCAGCCATGGATCCAAACTGCTCCTTAGGTCCTTTTAAGAATGCATCGCCCAGTTCCAAAAAGTGGCCTTCTCTCACCATTTGGAGTGCCTGTCCCCCCCATATTCAGTCCCCTGGGGCCTGGGTCTCAGGAGCAGAGATCCTTCGTTGAAGGCAGAGGGCTCCACCACACCCATCCCCTCTGTCTCTGTTCCCTCTAACTCTCCTCACGGCCTTATCATTCTTGGCTTCCGGCAAACCGCCTCCCCCAAGGCTGCAGTCTCTGCATTATCGGAAGAAATTGGTTTTGGCCGTGGCTATGTAAGAGAAAAGTCCAGCCAAAGCCACTCCAATCATCTCCTCCATATTGCCTCAGGCTGCATGGCCTCCTCCTCCCCCACCCAGACGAAGCTGGGCAGGGGAGAGGTCAGATCAGCTCACCTGCCAGACTCCAAAGAGGGAGTTCTCTGGGAATGCTCTGCTTTTAACCCCTGTGTGTTCTCAGAGGCGTATCCAAATCCTCAGTGACCACCACAGGTGCCAGTTTCAAATCTGGCCACTGATTGATTTGACCACAACTTTTCCAGAAACTCACTTCCAGGTCAAACCAAGACAAAGATGATTCAGGTATCTGAGGGGGATCTACCCTGAGACAGTCATGCGTGCAAAAGATAATGTAGTGTGTAAGCCTCTTTTATGAAAAATTGAATGCTTAAGCAGTTAGGAAGGAATTTGGTGCCTGAAAAAAATCTTTCTATGCATTCAAAAATATAAGCATCTAGGTCATGTCTGTAATGACTTGGGGTTCTATGTTTCATATTCTGTCTTTCAGTAAGAAACAAATGCACTATTTCATTTTGTTTCTCCTTTTTAAACTAAGGACCTTAAAATCCATATGTAGGAATAGAGTTTGTACCCCTTCATGAGTGGAACTATTCATCCAGAAATGTACTAGTGAATGAAGAAATCTCTCTTGTACTGGATGATTTGCCTTAGGAAAGACAGTAGAAATAAGCCAAATGGAAGCAGCAATATTACATTCAAAGCAAAGCATCTGAACAAATTCAGAGAGCTTTTATGTGAACATGTAAAGCTAAAACATTCACAAATTAGATCCTCATGTTTTAATATTGTTATGCAATGTATTGTGTGGAAAATGTTTGCATTGCCTTTTCTAGTATAGGTTTTGATTATTTAAACTAGAGATTCCAAAAATCCAATTTTCTTCTCAGTGTTTTATAGTTTGATTTTAAAATTTGTTTTAATAAATGAAAGGCTCTGCAGTTAGTTTCACAATCAGACTGAGGTTATTTAATGATGTTGTGCAGTGGAATGAGAGTACAGGACCTAAGCTTCTCATATCTGGTAAGAAAATTTTAATGAGTCCAATAATAATGTGAATGCTTGAATTTTCAATGCAGCAGCAGAATGCTTGTTTATTTGAGAACCATTTTAATGATATTTTAAAAACACTACAATTACACTGCAATATATTTTTTTTTAATCCACATTTTGGGCCAATACAAAATTCAGAGTTCCTTGTTTAATCAATTGTGTTTCTACAAAATTAAGTTATCATTGTATTGAATACTCAGTGGTCTTGGTTATCTTAACTACATTTTAAACATAGCCCAGACAGTATTTAAGTCCCAAAAGATTTATGTCATTTCAGCTCATAGAAAAATATGTAATGAACTGCTTTGCTCTTTACTCGGGACTGCCAGTCATTCTTTGCAATTACTCCCTAGTGTTACAATGGTCTGACCTCCCTGCAGTTGTATCTCAGACTTTCACATGACTTAACTATGTAATGAAGAGAAAAAAAAAAAAAAAAACCCACAACAAAGAAACACCAAAACAACAACAACAAAAAAAACCAAACCACCAGATTTTTTAGCTTTCAGCTTTAGTTTTCTCATCTATGGACCTGCTGCAAAAGTTTTATAGAAGTGTTTTGATGCAGTATGGTTATGTGGCCCTTTAGCAGAGCCTGAAGATGCTTAAGGCATCCAGAGGAGAGCTAGTCTGAGATAGTCGTGCATGAGAAAGCTGCTTTAGTGCATAAGTCCCTTTTTTGAAAACTTGTGGCCAGGAGGGCCAGTGATATCCTGGGGTGCGTTGGGAAGAGTGTGGCCAGCAGGTTAAGGGAGGTGATCCTCTCCCTCTGCTCAGCCACGTTGTGTCCACTTCTGGGCTCCTCAGTACAAGAATGATGAGTAGTTACTGGAGAGGGTTCAGTGGAGGGTCACAAGGATGATGCAGGGACAGGAGAATCTTTCTTATGAGGAGGGACTGTGTGAACTGGGCCTGTTCAGTCTGGAAAACTTTGAGAGGGGATTTCATTAATGTGTATGAAGGTAGCTGCCAAGGGGATGGTGCTAGATCTTTTTTGGTGGTGCCCAGCAACAGAATGAGGAACAATGGCCATAAACTAAAACACAAGAAGTTTCACCTCCGCTTGAGGAAGAACTTCTTTAAATTGAGGGTGGCAGAGTACTCGTACAGAATGCCCAAGCAGGTAATGGAGTCTCAGTCTCTGGAGACATTTAAAACCCACCTGGACAAGTTGATGTGTAACCTGCTCTGGGTGACCCTGCCTTTGTAGGGGGGTTGGACTAGATCATCTCCAGAGGTGCCATCCAACCATAAAAGAATAGTGATATTGTGATTCTGTGTTTACTACATGATCTGAGATGTCTCAGAAGTGTGGACATATCTCCAAGTGTTGGAATTCCACTGTGAATGAATGCCAAAAGATGCTCAACATTTTTGCAAGTAGATGTAGGTAAAGGTAGTTTGTGAAAAGCTTTTCTATATTAGTTTTTGCAGGCAACTGAAACATCCTTTAAAGTTCATTTTATGTGCTACAAGGAAAGCTTGGTAAAGAACATATGAACATGTGGTCAAAAAATTTATCTAAGGAGAGCACATGTAAAATTATTCCACATGTAAAATGCTCTAGATATTTTATTGTGCATTGAAGAAGTCCTAAATGTACTGTACATGGAAGAAAACAAGGCATTACATTTGCATTGTACAAGATGAGCTGTTAATGCTGGATGCTGTTTTGACAATCTCTAGTTCCTTGGACTGTTTACTTTTAATAGTTCAGAGGTTAAATCTGCGTTTACCCATTGTGCTTGCTATGTCTGGAGAGCAATCCTACAAGTAAATACAGCTTTTGATATACCTTCTGTAATCTGCTCAGTTCTCTACCATACTTGCACTGGTACCAGGCCAAATATCACTAAAAAAGCAAACACTCTAAGCTGTGCTTTAATACCTAAGTTGCTTGGTTGCTGTTAATTAATGTGTTAGAGGAAAACCATAAGTGTTAAATTGTAGGAAAAAATAAAGTTGTTTTTATACTAAAATATGACTGTAATAAATTTATGTAGAATTCTGTAATATTCATGCTGGACAACAGTGGACATTTCTCAGATGTAAAGAGTCAAAGACTTTTTTGAATGGATTGCCTTTCCTTTGGGTGTTTAGCTCTGAACTCTCTCCAGATTCTCAAGGCTATTTGCCATTGCTATCCTCTGCCAATCATATTTTTCTATATCTCTGATTAAATACCTTAAAAATGAAATTCACCATTTCTTGTTGCATGTGCAAAATTCTTCTGGTCTTTCTCTAAATTCCTAAGGAATTTTTTCTTCAGTTCTTATGTTTGTCATTTCTCATAACCATAGTTAAAATCACCCCACTCTCTGGGCCAGGGCACTTTGTGTTCAGGTGGCTTCCAGCAGCTATCTCTGATGTCAGTCTCTCTGGCAAAACTCAGGGCAAAATGAAATATTAAAATGGAGATCTGATGTGAAAAGAAATATTGAACTCAAAGTCAGAGCCTAACAAAATAAAAAGTAAATAAAGCAGTCACACATGGAGCATGGTAATGTGTTTGAAAGCTGAGGCATTTTTAAGAAGTAGTATGAAGTTTAGTGGCTTGTGTGACTTCTCAAGAGCAAATGGGACATGGCCGTGGCATGGCATTTCGAGTGAAAGGTGATGAAGCTCTGACAGCTTGACCAGGAAGCAATAGTATCCACCTGGATGAAAGCCATGACCTCTTTTAGGCTCTGCACCTGCCATAAGTGATAGAACTGCCCAGGCTGAGCTCCTGGTGGGAAGGAACATAGGTCTGCTCCAGTGCCAGCTATGGCCTGTGCCCTGCTCTCGCAGACACCAGCACCAGCCAGCAGCAGTGAGCAACCCTGTGGCAGGTGTGCCCAGCTGGTGCCAATGGCATCCTGGCCTTTATCAGAAGTAGTGTAGCCAGAGGGACCAGGACAATGATTTTTCTCCTGTACTTGATAGTGGTGAGGCCACTCCTTGAATCCTGTGTTCAGTTTCGGGCTTCTCAGTTCAGGAAAAAACATTGAGATGCTGGAGCATGTCCAGAGAAGGATGACAGAGCTGGTGAAGGGTTTGGAGCAAAGGTCTGATGGAGGAATGGCTGCGGGAGCTGGGGATCTTTAGTCCGGAGAAAGGGAGGCTCAGGGGAGACTTTATCACCACCTGAAAGGAGGTTGTAGTGAAGTCGTGGTCTTCTCCCAGGTAACAAGTGAGAGGACCAAAGAAAATGTTCTCAAGTTGTTCAAGGGGTGGTTAAGATTAGATATTAGGAAAAATTTCTTCACTGAAAGGGTTGTCAAGCATCATAACAGGCTGCCCCAAGGGAAACGATGACTCAGCCCAGAGTGAGTCACTGTCTCTAGAGTAATTTAAAAGGCATGCGGTTGTGGCACTTAAGGACATGGTTTAGTACTGGACTTGGCAGTGTTAGGTTGTGGCTGGATGTAATGAATTTAAAGGTTTTCTAACTTAAATGATACTACAACTATATGATATTAGGGTTCTTGTGGGAGTGGTGTTTGGGCTATGATTTCCATCCTAGATATTTTCCTGAAAAACTGCATCAATTTTATGATGTCTAAGGAGATAGGGCAGTTCATCTGGATAGTGTTTAGGTCTGGGGGAGAAATAGGAGAACAGGACTGGTGACCCTAATTGGGTTTAGAAAGAGCCAGAACCTGAAAAGAACGTGCTGTTTAGGACTCATAAGTTTCTAAAAAAACCAGAGAAAAAGCAGGCTTAATTTTCATGCCTGTTTTTGTCCTTCCTTTCAAAATGCAGTCAGAAGAGGTGGAAATGAAAATAAAGATGGGTTAAATGGCATTGATCTGTCTGTGACTGGCCTTTTCATATGATATAGATCTGATTTATTGTGTCAATCAAAGTTGCTTATTAAATAACCAATTCATTCTGCATTCACCCCTTTAAGCCAAATCCAGTTCTAATAGATCAAGACCTTCTTTCCTCCTTGATGCCTAGGATGTAACTCCTCACCATCTGATTTTGAAATCCTTGTTTACTTCTTTATAACTTCTTTGACCAGATCCTCTGCTAGATCTTTCTATTTCTATGCTTGAAGGAGAGGCAAACAAAAGACTCTGTGAACAATTAGTCCTTAAAACTTTATTTTCTTGTCCTTTTCTTTGATGTCTGTAACATTTTAGATATAGAGGCATTAAGATCTGAAAAGTGTAGAGTCACATGCAAAGACCCCTATATAATAATTGGGTGTATTTATCTTTTCTTGTGACTATAACCCTTCTGTGATGGGTTGGTGTACATGATAGCAGGGGAGATTTTATGTGTCAGCAAGATATCTAAGTGCAGAATGCAGCAAATCATCCTTCATTGTTCATCATCTTGTACTTCATCTGTACAGTAACTGACAGCTGTGGTGTTCTTACTGCAGCCTAGCCTCACAAATTCCCCTAAACTAGATAGACTTTGTCTCCATAGATGTTATTTAGGCAGAGAATATCTTTCTCTTTTGTAACTTTTGTTTGTTTATGCTTTACTGTAAGGCATACCTGGCTTTCATGTTATTAGCCTGGTAATGACCTTTCCTTTTATTTACATCTGCTGTTCCCTTGACCTTTTTTCCAGCCCAGGGATTGTTTTTTAACATAGGCAAAAGTGTTCTTCTGTTTACTGATATGTGGTCATAGACTAGTAGTGGTAGGTTTTCTAAGCAACACTCAATAAAGCAAAGCTATTGGAAACAGTGGAATCTTTGTATGGCAGTGAAATCATCATATTATGCTGGTTTACCTTGCATCTTGTATCTGCAAATTTTCTGGTTGGATTTCATAAAACTTTTATGAACATCTTTTACTGCAGAAAAACCCCAAACCCTAATTGCAATAATTTTTTTAAGTGATGTTTATAAGTTATAGAAATTATATGTAGTTTCTTAGCCTGCTTCTAATTTTTGAAGACACATAACTTTTCAGTTCAGCTTTTGTTTCTTCTTCAACTTCCAGTGAAATAATGGATGTTTGTTTGCTCACTTTCTTGCCTTTTCATCTTTTATGTTATAGGAAGCACGACATCATTGGAGCTTGAGCAAAGCTTTTTTTTTTTTTGGGTAGCTAAGGACATAGGCAGGACACGGTTGGTAAGTAACATCCGTAGTTAGAACAACTAGGTGAAACCCTAGGTATGCAAATACCCTTTTTTTTAGCTGAAAAGTAGAAATACAGCTGAAAGTGAGTTGGAATGAGGGAAGAACCAAACCAACCCAGAAAATCTGGTTGTGTTTAACCTTTCTCATTTTCTTTTTTTCCTTTATTGCATCATGGTAAATTGCATATCTTTATGTTCTGTGTCAAATCATATATTGTTTATTGTCCCATCTTCTCTCTAGAAGGAGATATGTGCACAGTCAAGTAGGAGTTTTCTGCTTGAAGCTTTTTCTTTTAATACATACATATTATGTTTCTTTATATCAGCAAAAGACTGCACCCCATTGTCCTTCATTCCCTGATATTCTGGGGCATGTAGATGCTCTCAAAAACTTTATTTGGCATTGTATGCAAAAACTGTGGTTCTCCAAAGAGAATTATTTTTTCTTAGAAGGTAATTGATTTCAGTCCTTATCGGGTGCTTTAGGAAACTTCATTTATTCTCAATCTCATTGTGGAGGTCCCAACATAAAGATGACAGCGAAGAACTTGATTTCATTACTATTCACTATAGAACTTACGTTTAATAAAGTAGCCTGGTCAAGCTTCATGTTTAATTACTTTTCAGATTTACATATTTATTAGGGAGTTTCCTAGCTACTCAAATATTCCCAATATCTCCAGGCAATTCTTAGCTGTACCATGGGAGGATAATGAGGTGAATAACAGATAAGAGTTTTATAAATGGGAAAAATCTCTTAGTTGAGAGGAAGTACAAATCACTTTAGAAGTAATATATAAAAACTGAGCTTTAGCAAAAAACTCAATAGTACAATTGAACTAAGGCCTTAGTACCATTTGTCACTCTGATCTTTCAATTCAAGGACATTTTCCTATGGGATGGCTTGTTCCTTAGGGGAGGAGGGGAGGAGGAGAATTAATTTTTGTTTCAAGTTTTGGGTGCTTATTCTTCAACAGTGACCAGATTTTCTTTAAAGCACTTGGACCAGTTTGGTGGACTGTGGTAGATGTACTGGGCGGGTAGGACAGTGTTACTTGCCTGTTAGTACTTAAGACTGTGCTGTGACAGTACTTCTTCTGCAAGCAGCCTTTAATTTTTGAAAAGGATGAAAAAATAGTTGCATACAAGGGAGATCACAAATAAGAGGTATTTTAAGCAGTTTGCCAGGAACCTGTCTGTCCTTGTCATGAAGTACAGCCTTACCTTATGGTCAACTTCACTGGAGCCTGCAGAGAGAAATGGAACAAGAGGATGGCCATTTGCCCTTCATTGACTGAAAGGAGAATGTCCCTGAAGAATCTGAAATTCACTTTTAGCTACATCTGACCTAATGTACCATCTTTATCACATAAATTTTTCTGCCAGCCCCAGGTATGTTCATGTCTCCAAATGAATCTTCATCAGCTATCCGTACATGCTGAACTTTTCCACCTCACAGCCTTTCTAAAAAGTTCTGAATTTTACATTCTGAGTGAATGTAAAAATATATCTTGCCATAAATGGTTAAGATTTCATACTGTGCCTGCCACAAGCACTTCTGTTTGACTTCTGAAGACTATAATTTGAAAGTCTGAATGAAACTTTTCCTATTTACAGAAACTTTAAAACAAGTTGCACTTTTCCATTTAAAGCTTCAAGAAAACAACAGAGAATTTATAACATAAATTGCTAGTTTCCAAAGGTACCATTTAATACTAATAATGTCATTCTGAAGCCTGAGCAACTCAGCTAAAGAAAAGCTATTTACAGCATACTGCTGTGATTGTGGTGACAAAATCCCACTGAGAGATGTGTTTGCACATTTTCTAAGTCACAGCTCTGTTCTGTTTCCTCCTCAATTCCCTCTAACAAAAAAAGAATGATGATTTAGTGTAAAAATAATCAATTACACAGTAGAAAATAATGGTCTGCAGTGAGGTTAAAGAATTGGTCTGGCCATGTACACCATCTCTGTACCACAAATTGTACTCTTTATTGAATGTTATGATGTGATCTGGAAGGGTAAGAAAGGATTTATATTTGCTGGAGATTTATCAGAGACTGTGTTTAAATTGGTTTAGCTTATGATGATATAAAAATTTTGTTGGATTACAGAGCATCAAAGTGTTTTTCTGTTACCTTCAGCTTTCCCAGAGTTTTTTGACACTGTTCAGTTAGTGTATCTACCAAGAGCTTCTCTCCCTGTCTCAAGTACTGGGTCTTCCTTCCGTTTGAAACATGGGCCAAAAGTACTGTTGTGTTGTAATAAGATCCATTTCTGCAGTTCTTGTGCACATCATCCCATAGGAAAGATACCTACTGCCTTCCACAAGCTGCAAGAAAAGCCTGCTAAATCAGCAGACTTAATGGCTACATTGTTCAAAAAGACAAAGGTGGCTTTGGTAGTTAGTGGTTTCTTGATTGCTTGAGGTGCTTTGCACTGCTGTGTTAGAGAAATGTGCAGTTGGGTCAGCGATCTGACATCTTCACTATGTTTGGAAAGAGTGAAAAGTAATCCTCCTTAGAAATAAAAAATAACTTTCTATTGTTTTTTGTTCTTTTTTTTTTTTTTTTTAATCATGGCATATAATTTTGCATCTGTCTTGAAAAAGCCAAACTAGTAAAATAAATTCTCTCCAACAATAGTGGGAAAAGGATTTACCTTGAGGTAAGACAAAAACAATGTGGAGTACCAGTTCCCAGGTAAATGTATGTATAGACATGTGATGCATCGCTAAGATGGAACTTACTTTGTACAGTTGGAAGTGGCTTAAAGAAGAAAAATTCAACCTCTGCCACTCCATTATGGAAGGCCTAATACTGCTGAGAAGTTCTTGTGTATAGATTTGATTGATTCCTCTTCCTTATTTTAAAGAATAGGTCTAAGTTAATAAGAAAAAACAAAATCTCAAATTAAAAATTTGTCAGGTATTTAAAAGATTTGATTGTATACTCATCTTTCTTTTCTTTTCAGAGTGAACATTCTTTGACATTGGGTAAATTGTAAATATTTTTTTTAAAAATAAGAAAGGAAAATGCTTATCGTTTTGAGACACTCTATTTTATCACACTGATAAAGGAGTAAATATATGAGTAAACATAATATTCCAGAAGAAATAGTTGCCTGTTTTGTTTTATATACTGCTGTATATGTTTATGTTGCTATTTAATTGCTTGGATGGGAAGATAATAAGTCCTTGTGCATACACAGTGTATCTGTTGTAATCATTTGTAATTTACATTAGAATAAACTGGTAAAGAGGCACTTAGAAGGCCCTGAAAATATTTATGCATCCTGCACTTTAAAAATTTTAAATCAAGCAGAATATTTGCAGTTAATTAACAGCCTTAGTAACAAGAGTAGTCAATACCTTCAAAATGATTCAGCATTGATGTCTGCTTGAATCCAGTGTGATCATCTGGCTTTCTTTATCTGACTTGTTCATCCTTTGTAAACTAAATTATGTTTTAAGAAAAATAATTTATGAAAGCTAAATAACAGATATTATCCCTTCCTAAGAATAATTCACATATATTAACTGTATTATCTAAACTGCTGTCCTGTCCTTGTTTCTGTCCTGTAGTGGAAAATGTACCTTAGAGAACAGAGTCTGTCCACGACTGCCTGAATCAAAGGTAACCTTGTGTAGGTTTCAGCTCTGTAATGAATGAAATATATCACCTGTAAAAGAAAAATCCTAAGGATGAGATGGTGAATAGGATTTCTGTAAGCAACTGTTAGAACAGTTAGAACAGTGTGGAGAAGTTTTCAGTTAATTTTCCCTATCTTGTGCCATAAAACATTTCGTATTCTTCAAAATGGATTGTGAAAGGACTAGCAAGTGTTTTGTGGTTTATCTAAATTAAAGCTAAGATGATTGTGAAAAAAATGCATATCACATGCTAGTCTCTGGGACCTGAAAGAGACAAATATTTTTTTATTTCCTTATTTTATAGATTTAGCAAGGCTGGTAGTAATAAAAAAAATTGATCCTTTACACCAATTAAGGCTTTCCTGAGACAAAATAGCATTTAAAGACTATGCTCAGGTGGACTTTTTTAGCTTGGGTATTTTTTTATCATACATATCTGTATGCTCATCTAGCTTTGCTATGAGAATGTGACTGTATTAAAAAGTTTTTAAAATTCAGTTCAAGATAGGGCTGTGCCCATCTTGTTAAACATTTGTTGGCTTTTTTTTGAGGTGACTTCATAGCTTGGTGTAGGCCATGCTTTGGACAGGTGAGCAGAGGTGGTGGATTTGATACAGATACAACAGTTTTTGTTTTGTTTTGTTTTGGTTTGGTTTTTTTTGTCTTGTGTGTGTGTGTGTGTGTATGTAAAACTTAGGGTAGACATACAACTTGATTCATTGTTTTGTCAATTATCATCACTAGTGCAAGGCTGCTGAAATAAGGAAATAAGGCATCTCTTTAGATGAATACTGTATTTAAAGGCCAATGTTATTGTGTGAGAAATGAAAATCAATTTTTATTCAATGTCGTGCCTGTCACATAAAAGTAAAAATGGAGTATCTCTTTCACCATCTATAGGTATAAACTTAAAGTTCAAATCATACCTGAAATAAAATGAAATATATTTACATTTAGTCTGGACATAGAATAATTCTTAAAAGAAGGATGAGAAATGCCAGTACTTACTTATAATGTTATTTACTACCCATTTGGGTTAACGTATTTTGATTAATTTAAATGTCTCATTTTCCTGCTACATTTTATGCTTTCCTTGGATCCTGATTATTTTAATAATTTTGTGCACAAAAAGTGTACTAAAGGGACATCTAACTTTGCCTGTACTTGTTAGTTGAAGACTTTAATTAAAATCTGCTAATAAAGCACTTGAAGATGAACCTGAAACAATGCTGATACTTTTATTCCGATTGGCTGGCTATATGTATATATTAGCCTTCTAGATATTCGTAGGGACTGTGCATGAGTCAAGTGTAGGACTGAATTGTTTTGCAAGCATATGTCTATCAGCAAAGTGACAGCAGAGCTTTCTGTGGTTGCTAATAAAACAGAGAGTATCCTTCCAGAGAAGTTTATCCACATTGCAAAATATTGTTCTGATTCCATAACATGGGATTTTTTTCTGCTATAGGAGAGGAAAAAAGTTACGCTGAAGAAATATTAAAAAAAAACTCAAAGCAACAAAGCATTTTGCTTGTTATGTAATTCTGGATTGCATCTGTGCTTAATAATCTGATATTTGAATTAACTTGTTATCAGCAGGGCATAATGACTGCACTAGCAAGGTTCATTTTAGGGTCTTCCAGACTTTCCATTCAGAGTGGTTTGGCATCCTCAATTGAATCAATAGGTAGAAATAAAGAAATAGCAGGCCACTGTGAAAACCATTTCATTTTTGATCAATCTCATTTATTCAAAAGAGTCGCTGGTCCAATACTGAAGAGTAGACATAGCTTCCACCTGGTAGCTGCTTACATGATGTAGGCTCCCTGTAGAGGTAGGTACTTAGGAAATGGAGAGGGCCAGCCAGGCAGAAGTGGTTAGACCTACCCTATTTGCAGACTAATTGCATTCTTGGTAGGGTGCTTTGGATCCTTTCCAGATGATTAAACCCACGGCTGGGTATTTTAGAAATCGTGTCTGTATTTGCTGGACAAATAAGAATTTGTTTGGGTTTTTTTCCCATGAAACTTATGTTTGCATCGCTTCTGTTACGGATATTCTCAATATGCAGCACTACTAGTGCTATAGTCTAACTTTATGGACTAACTTTTAACATGGGCTTTGTCATTCTGAAATTACATTTGCAGACAGGCAACAGTCTGCCACATTCAGTATCTTAAGGCTATGGTCTTAGTTTTTTGTGTCATAGGTTTGGGTGTGTCCTACTGATGCTCCTACTATATTTTTTAAGATTTTTTCCCCCCCTCTCAATATACCATAAAAATGTAGCAGTTAATAATCCTATTTAAAACCTAAGTGCAATATTTTGAACACAGGGAGCCAGCTGAATTCCACTGTCAGTTCAGTTGGTATCTGAGACTCCTTTTCAAATTGCTTTTTGATGTGTACCTTATTGACATGTACTTTGCCCTTCCAGTCCCTGCACAGCAGCTCCTCCCTAGAGGCCCATACAGCCAAATGTTCTCTGCATGGAAATAGAGGTTCAGGGTGAAAGGGGAAAGAGGGAAGGAAAGGAGCATTCCTTTCTTGAGGAACTGAAAGCTGCTCAGGATGCATATCTGGTATCACCCATCACCTCAAGCATCACTCACTGGCTGAAATCTCAATCAGGAGAGCTTGTTGCCAGCTCATGGTGTTATAAACAAGGGGAAGAAAAGATCAGAATCCAGATTTGCTACAATATTAAGTTGATGATCACCACTGATACTGAAGAGGTTGGTGTGTACATCATATATGTTTAGTGTCAAGCGTTTAAAAATGCATGTCTGCAACCAGTTGGCCCATAGTAATATTCCATTTTGAGGAATTTTTAGTGGCTGAAGATAACAGTCTTTCTTGGTCTGCTTAACTTAAGGAAACATTTATCTTCCTTGAACACAAACAAGCAAAGAGCAAGATAATTGACATAAAAGAATTATTCTACTTAAATTTAAGTTCTTATTGTTTTCAATTTTGATTCCCCTGTTTCCAGAGTACTGTGACAATAACATCTTAGAAGGTATTTATAAATAATTTAGTCTATCCTTGTAGTTTGAGGCAGGAATATTTTAAAGTATTTATTAGTTTGGACATATATATTTTAAATATATCAAAGGAATGTAATTTCTAAGGCGAGTGTTTACTTGAATCAAGTTAATTTGCTAACATTAAGTCCCCTCTGTACCTCTTCTCATACTGCAGGGTAATAGAATCCTGTCTCCACTTTATTATTTTTTTTGTATGTTTCAGTCTGGACTTCTAAACACCTGAGACTATGTTCATTATGAATCAGACATTTCTGTGCCTTCAGTCGGTTCTTAAATTGTTTTCATGTTAACAGAGATCCCCTCAGCCAGAAGTAAAAATATTTTCAGTAACTATTATCAGGGTCTAAGATCTTTAACTTTCTTCACCATGCTAATGGTCTTCTTCTGTACTGCTTCCTACCTATATTAACCTTTCTCACTATGAAATAATGGCTATTTTGGGCATGCTTCCTAAATCTGTTGGGCTGTAGTTTAGCACTTCTTGTTTCCTAAAGTTATTTTATTTTCATCAAATGGCCTCATATGTCCAAGTAGGTCACAATGGTTGATTTTGCAACTCTTAATTTCAGATCCCAGTTGCAAATTTTTCACTAAAAATTTACAAGGAGATTTCTTTTGTGGGTTTTTGTGGGGTTTTTTTGGTCTTTTTCTTAGTATGTTACATTATTTAGGCTTTTTGTACTGCATTTCTTTACTATGTTGCCTCATGTTTTTCTCTGGTTTATATTTAATACATATAAATATATTCCAATTTAAAATTTAATTTTTCATAATCTGTATTATGTTAATTATTTACCAATTATTTACTAATTATTTGAATCTTCCATAATAGTTTACTGTTACCTTTTTTCTTGATTATCAAGCTATTGTAATTCTCCGTTAATTGCATTTCTTTCACATTCTCTTTCCATATTTCTTTTTTTCAAGATAGTAGTAAAGCATTTTTTTCATGCTTTGTTCTTTTTTAATTTTTCTAAATTACCTGTGCCCCACAGTACTCAGATCTCATTTAATCTATCTTGTTACCACGCAACTGTCATGATGCTTTGAAATTGTCTTTATATTAATATGCTGATGGGTTTTATTTTAAAAGTTATTACTTCTTTTATGAATGTCCATTGTCCAAGTGATTATATCAGAAAATATTTTTCTAGCCTAGATGGGTTTTTTTATCTCTTACCAACTATTTTACTGACACCTAATGTGTCTTTCTTTTGTGATTTTTAAATGTCTACAGTCATTTTAAGCTTTTCCTACAAGCTTAAAATAGCTAAGACTATTAAGGCTTAGCTGCAGTCCATTGTATCTGTTCAAAACCTTCATTCTGTCCATATAAACCAAGTTCAAGGGCACCTTGCTGAGCCTGAAATCTCCAAAATTGTCAATAAACATCATAATTTCTTTCTGCCATTGAAATATTTTAAGGTTTGGCAGTGACAGTAGATTTCTATAATAAAGTCTGCTTTTTGTGAGTAAAAGAAAAAGAGCTTTGCACAATATATGGTGGATTTTTCAGCTGTGTTATAAAGACCTGTCTGTGTAGGTAGTATTACCTGAACTATGGAGTCTACGTAGGTTGCTGTTTTCTGAGAAATTCTGTCTGACTGTGTGTTGCAAGCAGCTCTACTTGCTGGATCTTAAAAGGTCACGGATATGAGCTCAGGGGGTGTTTGCTCATCCTGGTTAATGTAGTGATACCTCAACGTAAAACTTAAGCACTGAAAGAACTGCCCAGACAGAAGGTTTGGTGTTTTCTACTTGCTTATGCTGGCAGAGTTTGGAGTAAGCTGAAGATGTATTTTGGATCTCTTGTTGTAAAGTTAGATATAAATGTTTTCATTCAAAGCACAATATAAGTTTGTATTGAAGAGGAAACTGAATCCAGTTCTGAACATGGTAACCTATCTTTTTATTTTCCTTATTTGTGGAATAAAAATAACAACATAAGTGTATTACATGAACAAGAGCATGTCCATATGATATTTTTCTTGAAGAGGCGGTTTAACATTGTAAAATTGATTGGCATGAGCCTTTTTAAGACAGGAAACTCTGTAGCTCTGCTCATGCTGTTGTGCTGCAAAGCCTAATTACATGCTCTCCTGTCTGTAGCTCGGCCATGTTTGCCTTAGATTATAGATTCTCTGCTGTCCTGTACTGGCAAATTGCTGAAACAACCCCACAAACAGACATAGCCTAAGATACAATTTCCTTTCCGGGGTACATAGATATATTTTTTATAAATGGACTTGGCAGTGCTGTGTTAATGATGACCTTAGAAGTCTTTTCCAGCCCAAATGATTTTATGATTCTTTGACTTTAATTGATACTCACCATGAACTAATGATGTTTGTCTTAAAGTGTTTCTATAAAAATACACATGCTTTTCATCTCACTATTCCTGAAATTCAATGTCTGGAAAGAATTGGATAAAGTGATATATCCAATATATATTTTGATTAATATTATTGATATTTTTATATCAATGTAAAAAACCCATTTGTACCACTATTGAGAGCTGTGGTCCATACATCTACAATGAAACTGTGATTGTAAATATTAGTGCTGTCTCATCAATGTCTAAACAACACTGAGAGCTTTGAATAGAGAGAAGCCAGAGTGAAAAGCACCTGTTGGACCAGGTAAACATGAGGACTATTTGTTCCACTATGTGATAATGTTTATCTGTAATTTACTTTGACATGCTTGGTTCTTTAGAGATTAATGGAGCATCACTGTCAGCAGTCAGTTGTTCCTCTTTAGCACTACTTCTCTCTCTGTCTCCACTTCAGAAAACGATATATGAGCCACTCATTTTATCCACTTTATACTACAGGAAGACAATAAACGGCTTCTTTTTCATATCTCCTAGAAAATGTGCTATCCTGGTCTTCTTCCTTTTTGTATACTTTTGAATATTACCTACAAGATTCTTAAGCAAATCTGTATAGGCTCCTTCTCTTTAACTGTTGCAATGAAAAAGGAAAAGGTTTGGCTTCTAAAGTTGAATTGACTTCTGTACATGTAATAATTGATACTAATAGTACTGCTAAGAGTAATTATTGTTACTGTTATTAGATTATTCAGCTACATATCTAGAATATCTGTACTAATCAGCCTGACAGAGGGAGAGAGTGTTCCTCTTTATTTTCCTGTACATGAGGTTTTCTGTTTCTCTTCAAGCGTATGGAAATTCCTAGTTATAAAGGATGAGCCAAAGCTTCACATTGCAACAAGAAGAGAAAGCAGGTAACTCTGAAAATGCACAGAAAATCATCTAGTTTAGTTTGGTTGGACTGACTATTTCAGAATTAAGCCCTCTTAACTGTTTGCAAAGTGAAGACTGGTATATTTGGCTGGGTCCCCAAGGTTTTTATGGTCAGACAAGTAGTGGGATTCAGACCTATCAGTATTAAGTGCCCTGTCATTTTACTTGAAAGTCAGTATCAGAATTACTTTACATCAACCAAGAGTCATTTGAACGGAGGAACCATATTGAATGAATTTTATATTAAAATGCTTGCAATTAAATTTGCTTCCAGACTAATGTTTTCCCTGAGGATATTTTCAGCTCTAAGGGCAAATAAAATCATAATCTTAAGTATGACAGCAAGAAAATTACATAAAAGGTAAGAAGATTCCTTGTAGAGGAGTCTGTGTTTTCAAATCACACCTGTTTGCCTCTAGGTTGCTATCTAGATCTAGAAACTCAGAATTTACCATTTCTTTTACCTGCAGCATTTTGTTCTTTATCTCTTGGTATGAATTTGCCTTATGTCCTGGCAGTGTGCTCACCATTTTTTTTCTGCCTTGCCTGCAAAAATTCTGTTCACCCTTCAACTTCTGAGCATGGAATCTCAGATCCAGGGAGCTGCTCAATAGGGTCATCCTGAAACAGTGCCAGATTCCTTTTCTTCTTTATTTTCTTTTCTCAGTCCTGCTTTTGATTATCTGAGCTGTACTTTAGAAAGAGAGATAGTATGGAGAGTAGGTTGAGTTCAAAGAAGGAAGTCTGTGCATGAGTGGTAGAGCAGTAAAATAAATTGGTGGTCATCACAGTGGGAGACACTTAGCAGATACTGCTTTTAAGGCCTTAGAGTGCTAATTGACAACAAAATAATGACTCATTAATGAAAAACAAAACATGGTTTTAAATGTCACTGATTATTTTTGTACTGTAAGGGTATTCATCTATGTGAATACCCAAATCTTGTCGCAGAAGGTCTGATAATACTGGATATCAGTATAGAATATGCGTAGGGTACATATGTCCTTGGTTTTTGAAAGATATAAGGGAAACTGTTGGTCAGAATCCTAGTTACGGTACAAGTCCAATGGAGCCTGCCTATCTTAATCACTTTGTCTGCTGTATTTTGTAAGCTCTCAGTCAGGAATACACATCTTTATTTCTTTCTCTGTCAAGAAAATTTCTGTGCAGTTTTTTTCTTTTGGGGAGACCTCATTGTGATCTTCAACATCCTCGTGAGGGGAAGTGGAGGCAAGTACCAGTGTCTTCCCTCTCAGAAACAGCCTGAAGCTGTTTCAGGGAAGGTTTAAGTTGGATATCAGGAAAAGGTTTTCACCCAGAGGGTGTTTGTGCACTGAAGCAGGCTCCCCAGAGAAGTCTTGAGTTTACCAGCCTGTCTGAGTTTAAATGTGTTTGGACAATACTCTCAGGCACTCTCAGATTTGATTCATTTGTGCACTGAAGCAGGCTCCCCAGAGAAGTACAGCACCAGCCTGTCTGAGTTTAAATGTGTTTGGACAATACTCTCAGGCACTCTCAGATTTGATTCATGGGGCTGTCCTGTGAAGGGCCAGGACTTGATGATCCTCATGGATCGCTTCCAATTCAGCTTATTATATGTTTCTATTTGTGTATGAGTTATTGCATGTGCTGGATAGAGGTATACTAGGGATTTTTATACATACTGTGTTGAAAACAGTTGTGACTTTTCCATTTCCTTGAGTTTGTGAAACATGCCCACTACACAGAACTTTCCTACTTCATACTTCTTTCTTGCTTTACATCTGTCTCTGCCCACCAGTACAGGCTCAGATCACATCATACTTCTGACATTGATTTAGCTACAATTAGGACTAAAGAAACTACCCAAACTTTTTACTCCTATGGAGTGGAGAGAAACAGCTTTCTGCTTCAGCAAATGCTTATACATATTTATTGACTAGCTTCTTTGTGGATGTTATGATGAGCTTGCTTATCAGGGAAAATGACTTGAAGTAGTCTCAGATCTCAGTATCTGTGATTCCAATTAGGAATTTAATAAATGTTGAAGCCTTTTAAATCTTTCACTTATTCATAATGTACCATGACAATAAACAGCAGGTGACAGTGGAAAAATTCAACAGGAATCTACTGTCTAAATTAATTTCTTTTTTTTTATTAGATTGCAGAGCCTGCAACTGGGACCATGACATGTCTGACTTCAGAGAACTCATTATTACTTCCATTGTGCTCTAGCAGTTTTCATCCTTCACAGTCAGAGGTGGTGCAACTGCTTTTGAAGAACTTCAGTGCTCTAGGGAGAGATAAACATTCTTCTATAGTTTCATGCCCCAATAGGACAGCCAGGTCTTCTTAAACAGTAGAATAAAAGTACAACATTGTTAGAGAGAGGCATTTATCAGTGTTTCATTTTACCTTCTTACAGAAAGATAAACTAAGTGTTTTCGTGCTTTATGGACCAAATATATTCTGGCTAAAATTCTTGGGTGATTTCTCAGGCCCCTTGCAACATCTGAGGAGTTTCTCTGAGTTTTGCTGATCTGTCACAACTCCTGGTGCGTATTGTGTAGTACTAGGTGAAGGACTGTTGAGTGTCAGGAAATTGCAGTGATTCCTGGGCTTGCACTGCCCAGTTACAGTGTTCAAGGCAGCATGATGGACGTTTCAAGGAGGCACAGACTTGCAGAACAAGCAGATATCAGAAGTGTATGTGCAAGTGCTGCTGACCTCGAGGCTTCCAGATCATCCGGTTGCTGGAGGTATTAAATATATGACAGAGACACTGAATTGAGAGACACTGAATTTACCATAAAAGAAAAAAAATGCAGAAAATGTTGAATTTATGTAATCCATCTGTTGCTCAGTGTATGTGTGTATGATTCTGTGTGAGAAAAGATGGCAATTTTTTACATTTGTATCAAATAAAACTTCTTAGATAACTATGTATCACCTTCAGTGACTGTTTCCTCTATAAAACATTTTTTGTCTGTTTTGTGGTCTATTTTGCTGTAGGAAACAAACAGGAAGTGGTTACCTTTTTTTTTTAAATTATTTTTCCCAATAGGTGGAAACATATAGCAAACTAGGTCATTATCAAGATAATGAGTATTTCTAGCTTTTTAGCTGGATGTTTACTGTATTGCTTTCTTATGTGAGTAGGAGAATAAGTAGAAAATATTTTGATCTGAAGTGTGTGAAAACCCATGAAATTTTGGTCCTGGTTATAAAAAATGTAAATTTTTGTCAATGACAGAAAAAGTGTACTTTGAACATGGCCTATGAGGACTGGGACTAATTTATAAATGTACAGATGGTGCCACACATCATGCTGCATTGCTCTTTAAACTTCTGCAGCATGGGTCCTGTCTTTCCAGTCTTCTTAGATGTCAGCTGTAAGTTTTTCATTCTTATCTTGAGAGTTGTTTCATTATTATATCATATCCCTGAGAATTCTAGACTTCTGTAGCTTTGAAGCACTTCATCCATTATACTGGCCAAATATATTATAATGCCTCACTTGATGCATATTAAAAAAAACTCTCTTACAGTGCTTATGATGCATCAGTGGATTTCTACACTCTGGTTTTGTCAATTAAAACATTGTCTTCAGAGTAAAAAAAATTATGTACATTTGATAATTTGGCCAATGATTATAAACTTTTTCTTACTGGACTTTTTCTAGTCATTTAGGAAAAAAAATCATTTTTAACAGAGCAAATGTGTTATTTATCATTATCTCTTTCTATAGATGCAATTTCCTGAGAAAAGCTCATGAGTAGAAATAATCCAGGCATGCTGGTTTTGAAGGTTAAATGTTTTCAGGGGAGATCATAATTAGAGATACCAGTTTCATAGTTTTGTGGTTTGATTTATTTTCCCTTTGAGCATTTCAGTCTGTTCCAGGCTATTTAGACTTTCTGTCTAAATCAGTAAATCAGAGCTATTTATGATGGTAAATATGAATTGAGATTCCTGTATATCTTTTAAAAAAAATAGTCGTCAACATCATCACTGATGAAACACTGGCGATAAAACAAATAATTTGTACATTTGTAATGTCACATGAAGCAGGCTTTTTTCTGACATAATACACATTTTCCCTCCAGCATTTTTTTACCATGATTGCCAGCTCCTCAGCAAAACTTGTGCAGCTCCAGTAATGGAATTTTTTCTGAGTCACAGGGAGAATTATCTCTGCTGGAGTTCAGCCCTGATAAATTCTGTCAGCACAATGTCTATGCCCCGTGAAAGTCCTGTTTCAAGGGTGAATTTTAGTCTTTTGGATAACATTTACATCTTCCAGCTAGCAAACTACTTGTACTTGAGTACCCTTGTGCATGTGAATCCTGGCACTGGTGGAAGCCTTCCAGTTTTATGAAGAGTAAGGTTTTTGCTAAATGTACATTTTATAATACCACTTAAGCGAAAGATAAGGGATAGAGGTTTAATAAAATAGTTTATTGTTGAAAAAATAATTTTAAAAAGTCCTACTAAGAGAGCAGTACCTTACAAATGTATTTAAGTCTTTTTGTAGGTATTTCCCCTTATTTATATGAATGCAACAACAGAAATTTAACCATTACCATTTAGAAATCACACATAATAGTCATTCATGGCTGTTCTGCACTTTCCTCTTCTTTGGCACAATGGACACCAAATGGACACAAATGGAACCAAGAAATCAATGAATCCCTGCCAAGAAGAAATACAAAGCACATACTGAAGGTCTGATGTTCAATACAAGCAATTTCATGTTTTCTTTAAAGAGATGGTCAGTGGCAACTTTCAGTATTGTCCATAATACCAATAAAAACAAGTAACCTAAACAAATTAGTCCAAATGACCTGAATAGAAATTAAAGCTTGAATTTGTCCTTTTCACACATCTGTGTGTTTGCTAATAGTAAATGAAACTTTTTTTGAAGCTGGTGTCTGGGCTGCACCCAGTTTCAGTAACTTTCATGGCTGAAGCATAAATATTTTTTAATTGCTTTTCAGAATGTTCTGTACCTTACTAGTTCATTTTTTCTTCTGAGTTTCTATATAAAAGCAATACTTTGGAGCACAACTGATTTTTTTTTTTTTTGTCTTGTGCAGTTCTGGTTTAAATGTTAAATCTGCATGCATAACCTGTAAGCAGTGCATTAATATTTGACATGTAATTAATGTAGTCACAGATATATTTTTTGTGAATATAATGCTGGATTTGTTTTTTGTTTCTGTACATAAAAAGCATATAAGGTGAAACTTACTTTACATGAAAATTAGCTTTTAAAAATGGTAGTTTAGAAAAACATGTCAGAATCAGCTTTGAGAGATCATCCCGTACAATCTGTCCCTAGAGCATGAGATCAGCTGTGTTTGAACCAATCCCAGAATACTTTTAATTACTGGATTCTTACAACAAAAGTCCATAGCTTCCTTAATTGATTTCTGTAAACTGCTCAATGGTTTCTACTCCTGGAAAATTCTTCCTTATGTGTAACTCAAGTCATTCTCACTATGAATTAGTCCACATATTTGAGTGTGTATATGTATTTATGTGTGTGTATTTAAAAGTACTTGTCTGCTGCCTTTTCTGTATTCTGGGTTATATGGACTTAAATTCTCATGGTCTGTAGGTCATATTTGGTGTGTTTGATCATTCTTTTTGCCATCCCTGAACTGTCTCCATCTGCTCCATGTTTGTTTCCTTGATGTATTGCACCCAAAACTATACACAGTAGTCCACAGGAGGCTTTTGTAGTGCTTGAACAGATTGGATGAAACAAATGCTCCTTTATTGTAGTTATCTCAAGCCATCCTCCATTGGCAGTGTGAGCTAGATAAACCTTATTTCAGCTGCTGCAAGAGCCTTGTTTCTGAAATTAAAGTGAAAATTCTACTAGTAACTTGTGTTGGAGGACAGAATTGCACCTCAGTTTCTGAAGTAAAGGTAATCTGTACAGCAGCTAATATTCCAGATATTGCATCACGCTGAAGGTCACAACTTCAACACCCTGTACCTCACCCCAAACCCCCAACCCACAACAGTGCGGGGACAGCTGTGTTTTTGCAGTACACTCTGTGTGTTTGTCTGTGCATGTCTGTGTGTTCACAAAACCACTTTACTATTCCGGCTAAGCTTGTCTTTCATACGTTCTCACAAATTAGTAAGTGAAAAATACAGTGAGATTCTTTTGAAGGTAAGGCACAAAATGATGCAGCTCCTGACCTTTCCTGCTCTCTTAGGATCAGTGCCCCATTGTGTTTGGTACTGTCCATTTACTGAGATATTGATACATGGAACAATAAGGGATATTTATTCTTCTTTCAGGGAATGGATGGTTTAATCATGGATGTGATTGTATGAGTTGGACTGCACCCTCAGGAGCTTTTAATGCATAAAATGCATCTCCCTTACAGTTTTCTTTCTTTGATGTGCTTTCTCCTATGGATAAATATACTCTGCTGTAAGGGCAAACTTCTTTTTGGTAAATTCCTTTAATATTTCTCAAAAGAAAAATAATATAATTGAGAAATACACAAACTTGATGAGATTTTCAGTAAAGTCAAACTCCATCATTAGAGTTTTGAGTCTGTGTTGCTCTGATATTTTTGAATTTAGAAAGCCAAACCTCTATGCTAAGCTGCAAAGGTCCCCTCTGTTTGACATTTCAAGCTTATCGAAAAATCTAGATTGATTTTATTTTATAATTATATGTGGTTAGATGAAAGGTAGGAGAATAGAGACAGTGGTGAAGGTAATCTTGCCCCTAAAGAGTTACAGCTGTGCTAATTATCAAGAATGAAGAACAAGCCTGCCCTTAATAGGCCACAGCTGGATCCAATTAACAGGGGTATTATAAAAGAGCAGGTTGGCTGGTCGAGAGGGAGTTTGTTGTCTGTGCTGAGAAGGAGTCAGTGCTGTGAGGAGCTGCTCATGAGAAATCTCTGAGAAGGTATGAAACCTCTGCAATAGGACAGCTGCTATTGGTGACCCCGACGTGATCAAGGCCCCAGGATCGTGCTGGGTTCCCCCTGAATGGCAATGTGTGCAGCAGGATATGAGCTGCGTGATAGAAGTGGCAAATGGCATGGCCACAGCAGCAGGGGGTACTTCAGCAATAGCACGGCCCCTGAAGAATACGGGGGGAGGTTTGCTAGGTCATTGCAACATGAGCACTGGAACAAAAGCAATGTGGAGCTCTGAGAGGCAGAGTCAGAGCTGCACAGACAACATGTAAGAGAAGCCCTCTAAAAATATAGTGGCCATCTCCACAGTAACCCAACATGATCAGAAGTGGGCTGCAGGGCAAGGTGCAGATGGAGATGGAGCCCAGTGTAGCATTGAGAGCAGCAGGGGAAGCTGCCTGATCTGGACCTGACAGATTTTGATACCTGAGGTACAGGTGAGCTGCTGGGGACACAATGAGAAATAACATATCGAGTGCTGAATAGATTGTTTGATATATGTGGAAAGGAAGAAAAAAAAAAGAAACACAAAAAAACCCCCCTGAACTGTGATATTCCATAAGCATAAGTTGTACAGCTGTAGATATTGTCAATATAATGGTTTCTGATTATATGTAATGTAAGTTTGGTTAATGAATCAGTAGAAGATTTTCTGATGGTCTGTAATGCAAGTTTGGGCAATGAATCAAAGTAACTTTGTAATTAAAAGAAAAGGGGGAATTGTGGTTAGATAAAAGGTAGGAGAATAGAGACAGTGGTGAAGGTAATCTGGCCCCTAAAGAGTTACAGCTGTGCTAATTATCAAGAATGAAGAACAAGCCTGCCCTTAATAGGCCACAGCTGGATCCAATTAAGAGGGGTAGTATAAAAGAGCAGGTTGGCTGGTCGAGAGGGGAGATGGTGTTTGTTGTCTGTGCTGTGAGGAGCTGCTCATGGGAAATCTCCGAGAAGGTATGAAACCTCTGCAATAGGACAGCCACAGTTATATATATATAAATGTATTCCAAAATGGGCACATATAATCAGGATAACATGGATAGTGTTTTCAGCAAGTTTCTGAAACCTTTAAAAACTTACTCCTGGGGGAAAAAAAAAGTGAGCTATGTTTTCCCTCACTTTCTGCAGAATATCTCATCTTCCATGTGTGTCTTTCAGGCACTCATTTTGCAGTTCCTTATGTGTTGTCAGATTGCTTTTGCTGTTTGAAAGTGCACTGATTTTGGTGGGATACAATTCAGACACAGTAGCGTATCAAACATTGATCAGTGCTACCTCCCCATAGCAAGGACTACCTTAATAATACATTAGACATGAGATAGAGGTATTACTGAAGTTGATCCTGTTGCACTGCATTTTCATTTAAAGAGTAAACCTGCCATTTAAAATTTGCCTTCATTTTCTCATGCTTTTTCTGTGTGATTTTTTTACAGTGGGTAACCTGATGTATATGTTCTGTTCTAAAGCTCAGAATTACCATCCTCTGCTTAGTAGTGATGGTGTTAATATGTATTGTGTGCTGTGGCAGAGAGCTGTGTTCAAGAACCGAAACACCTGTGGGTATAGATAAAGCAAAACAAAAAAAAAATTAATTTAGTTTTTAGTTCAGAGATTTCAAATTTCCAGGGAATTGTATGAAAGTAAAAATTAATACTAGATTAATGCTAGTATTTCAGAATTCATATAAAAAGATGCTGGTTTTATATACTGCGAATCAGATTTGGAGCACTTTGCAAAAACAAAAGGCTGACAGGAAATTAAATTCTGAATAAGAAATAAATATCAAGACTATTATGATCTGGTTTTTATTCGTTGAGGAAAACCCCAATGAATTCTGGTGATATTAGAATGGAGTGAGTGGGATTGAACATCTCTCACTTGACTATTTTTATGTCAGCTAAAAGGTTATTATAATAAAATAAAGTTGATAAGCTTTTCGTGTTTACAATATCTTGGAGCTTTTGCCCTGGTTAAAGCTTTCTCCATCAGAAGTGGTTGCAAAACTGTAATTTGAAAAGGTTTCAGGTGTTGCTCACATTTTACGAAGTTTAGAAAATACTCCAGAGGTTCAATCATGAACTTTTCCTTATCATGTAGAAAGTGGTGCTGACTGGGGAGCTCAGAGGGAAGTTAATAACCATCTTACTTGTAAGTGGTAGCTGTGGCTGATTGTGCCTTACCTAATAATTTATTGAAAGAGGAAAAAAAAACCAACAATCCACACCTCAAGTGCAATCTATTCCTTGCAGAAAAATAACATCAGAGAAAAGGCCTTAAAGAGCTTTCAAAATGGATACTTTGCAGACAAAGTGGAGGAACTTTCTTGTAAATTTGGAAAGAATGTGGTTTCAGCTAAGAAGAACCTTTCTGTAAACAAGAGATTCTTTAGAGGGTAGGACCAGAACATACACACTTTATATATCAAATCATTAAGCAGCTGGTGTCATCAAAGTTCCTTTACTGACCTACAGAAAAGCTTTGCAAATGTGGTGAACAGGAGAGGCCCTCAGACAATCAGATAAAGCAGATTATGGCCCAACAGTGACAAGGTACTGCTTTGGTACCTTTGGATGGTGATGTAAGGTGAATGTAATTTGGGATAATCATCGTACTACTGATAGAATGTGAGAAAATCACTTTTTTCTTTTTAGGTTTCAAGAGTTTTCCCTATCAATCCCCCACAGCTTTCTTTTTTGTGTACTATGATTGAGGCCTTCTGATTACTTCTATACATTTCTCCCCTAATGGTTTTGTTACTTATTACTGAAGTAAAGAGAGTGACAATGATGCAAATATTAAAAAAAAAAAAAGTTGGAGAGAGTTAAAGTACTGTTTGCTCATCCAAAATTTGCTTGAACTAACATAACTATTTAGCCTCCAAAACTGAAATGGAAAGACAGGTAAAACTAAATTTTTCTTTTCATTACCATGTGACTACTATGAGGCCTTCTGATTATTTCTATATATTTCTCCCCTAATGGTTTTGTTACTTATTACTGAAGTAAAGAGAGTGACAATGATGCAAATATTAAAAAAAAGTTTGAGAGAGTTAAAGTACTGTTTGCTCATCCAAAATTTGCTTGAACTAACATAACTATTTAGCCTCCAAAACTGAAATGGAAAGACAGGTAAAACTAAATTTTTCTTTTCATTACCATGTGAATATAGTTCAGATGTCTGACAATTTCCCTTGCTTTGGTCTCAAAATGAATGTTATTGTACAGATGATAAAACACAGTTTGTAATAGTCACTTGAACATTTTTTCAATTCATATTTATTTAAAAAAATGGGAATGATCTCCTTTTAATGAGTTCAGTTTGTATTAAATTTGGGAGTGAAGTAGACTGTAAGAATTTCAAAACCAAGTAGAAATCATTCAGTCTCCAAAGAGAAGCATATGTCAGTCTATAAATTAAAAAAAAAGCCCTTATAAATAACATTTTAGGGAAGGCAAATGGGGATGGTCTTCTTTTAATGAGTTCAGTTTGTATTAAATTTGGGAGTGAAGTAGACTGTAAGAATTTCAAAACCAAGTAGAAATCATTCAGTCTCCAAAGAGAAGCATATGTCAGTCTATAAATTAAAAAAAAATCCCTTGTAAATAACATTTTAGGGAAGTCAAATCATCATTAGTGGCCATAAAAATGAAAAATACTCTTTATTTTCTTCACATTAGATAATTTATTTTCTGCATTTTCTTTGTTTAATAATCTTAATTTGTGTATACTTCAAATATAGATAATTTTAAAGCATTTTGTTTTAATATTGTCATATTTCATCATTACAAGAATAATAATAAATTACATTTTGTTTTGAAAATCAGAACTTAAGTCTTTTTGCTTAGGCATTTTGGTGGACAGAGTTCTTTTGATGGATTGTAACAGGTGCCCAATCAATGACTGTGAAAAGAAGTGTCATGACTGACAATTATTTTATTGAATGAATTAGTTACATTTATATGCTTTGTGTGAAGGTAGATTTTGGTGCTAGTGAAACATGTGTCACCCAGTGAAGGACAGATGTAGAAGGTTCTTCTCACAACAATAGTCCCTGTAATATGTTCTTACAGTGTTGCTATAAGTGAAATTGTGGGCTTTAATATCATGATTTTATCACTGTATAAAACACTGATCTGTCTTTACAGAACCAGAGCTTCAGGGGTGATTTCTTGCTGCTGTCAGTTGCTATGGCTTTAGAGGTCCCAGTATGTGAAATTATAGTTAGACTCAACATCCTCTTGATAATCAAGAATAATCTGATGAGAAACCTGAAGTCCTTAGTGTCCTTCAAGATAATGGCAAAAATTTCTACTCAAGTCATCAGAGGCAAAATCTCAACTTCAAAACTCTGAACAAATAAAGCCTGGTTAGTGATAGTAAAAGATTTTTGTAATTGTTTAGAGTTGTGCAGAATTAATAAAAATACAAAAGTGATAAATAAAATACAGGGCAAACTGGTTAATTTCCACTTGTAAAATTGTGTAGGTTTTCTCATATTTATATATGCAAGATACTTGGTTATAGATTTTATCTTCATTGTTTAACTTAATCTGATTTCATAAAATGGACAGAAAATTATGAAATATAGTAATTGCAAGAACAATAATCTTTCAAAGTATCTAATACTTAAGATATATCTAATCCTTTCCATATTCAGAGTAAATCTTATTACTTTTGAGGATCTGAGTAAAAAATATCTGCCCACTTCTTTGAAAATTAGCATTAGACATTGCAGTATAAAACTTTAAAACAGGCCATGCTTTTAGCTACATTGCTATAAAGACTTTATTTTTCATATTTACTGCTGTATTTGATACAAAACTTTAATATATAGCAAATATTTACAAAACAATATTCCACTGAGGTTTGGTTTTACTATGCTCAGTCATTATTTTCCCCTCACCCAGTGAATTCAGTCAGCATGTTGTAGTTGCCTCATGTAAGTTTTCATTTGTGAAACCATTTTTCTTCATGTTGCTGATGCAAAGTTTTTGTAACAGCGGTCATAAAGTCAGTGTTTTCATAGAAACAACTTGTCATCCAGTCACTTGTGCAATAGTTGTTAGTGCAATCATTGCATCTCAATAAGAATGTCTCACCCCAATGAGTTGCACAAAACTTAGTGTAAGAAGTGATTATTCATCAGTCTAGGGTGACTGTGAGTCTGTGGCATGTGAGGAAAAGGGAGGCGTGCTTGTGTAAATTAATCTGAGTGAACATTTGGAGGGGAAATGGAATTATTATGCAGCATTTATATTATGCTGTTGCTGAAGGCATTGAGTCTTCCTCCAGAATTGTAGCCATAATTCCTGCTGCAGCAATATATTAAATTTCATAGCACTTATGATACACATAATGAAAAGAACTATTAAAATTATGGTTTTGTAGCATGCTGAGTGATGTATAGAATAGGAAAAAAAAGTTTGTAATTACTAGGTGCAATGTAAATACTATTTATTTGTTTTATTGAGTAAAGGAGTAGCAAAGTGTTCAGTTTCTTATAGGCAGCATAAGGAAAATAATTCCATAAGGAAACTGTACAAACTTGTATTGTTATGCATTGTGGTTGGGTCCTACATCTTGAAATTACCTGGATCCATCTACTGAGTCTTTCAGCTCCTTGTGCATCAGCTTAGGTAGGGTTAATGTGTCATTCACTGCCAAGAGGAAAGGGGCAGCCTTGGTGGCACACAGGAGGAGTGCCTTGGTGTGGCCCTCTCTGCCCCTCTTTAAACACTTTCTTCCTCTCCCATGACTGAACAACTATTAAAATTATGGTTTTGTAGCATGCTGAGTGATGTATAGAATAGGAAAAAAAATAAAGTTTGTAATTACTAGGTGCAGTGTAAATACTATTTATTTGTTTTATTGAGTAAAGAAGGAGTAGCAAAGTGTTCAGTTTCTTATAGGCAGCATAAGGGAACTAATTCCATAAGGAAAATAATTCCATAAGGAAACTGTACAAACTTGTATTGTTATGCATTGTGGTTGGGTCCTACATCTTGAAATTACCTGGATCCATCTACTGAGTCTTTCAGCTCCTTGTGCATCAGCTTAGGTAGGGTTAATGTGTCATTCACTGCCAAGAGGAAAGGGGCAGCCTTGGTGGCACACAGGAGGAGTGCCTTGGTGTGGCCCTCTCTGCCCCTCTTTAAACACTTTCTTCCTCTCCCATGACTGAACATTCTCTGTATGAATTTGAGAGCGTCAAAAGGTGGTGATTGTTGGGGTTGCAAAGCTTTGTTTCCAGCTCTGGGTCACCCACTGCGTTTTCCATGTGCTGAGGAGTTAGAGAGCCAA
Source organism: Passer montanus (assembly GCF_014805655.1). Lineage (NCBI taxonomy): Eukaryota > Metazoa > Chordata > Aves > Passeriformes > Passeridae > Passer > Passer montanus. Next base: position 12,741,233 of record NW_024363160.1, on the reverse strand, counting down.
AGGAGGGCCAGCACATCTTTGTCTTGTGACAATGATCTCATCCCAAGGTTTTTATTAAAACCCAGCTGAATTAATGGCTTTTCGTGGCTGAAAAGGTAGGCTGAACCTGAAAGAAATCATGCTGTGTTTAATTTTCTTTACTGATTCCCTTTTATCTACAACAGGTAAAAGCAAATAGATTATTGCTAATCTTAAATGAACTGTTTGTCTGACAGTGGCAGAGCTGATGGCTTTTTGCCCTTGGTTAGACAACTGTGAGTTAACATTAGAACATTGAAAGGAGCAGCAAATTATCTATATTATCTCTTTCTGATATGCATCAAAATGCATTGTTCATTATAATTTTATTCAGTGCAGCTATGTCCTGAGTTACTTCTGTAGCAGCCGTTCACTCCTTTTGGAACTGGGATTTTGAAATTAAATGTTACATGCAGATAGGTGTTTCTGTTTAATGACTTGGAATTTATTTAGTGAAGGAAGAGTGAACAGAAAAAGGAGGATATTCTTTACTACACATTAACTGGCATTAGAACTCATAACTGACTGAACTCCACAGTAGCCACTACAAAAATATTTTAAATGATAGAATGATTCCTGTATAAATTAAATAGTATATATTGGCCTTTTCTCTAATTTTCCCCATAATTGGCTGTATTATCAAGAGAATTCTGAAGAAAACTCCATGATATGTCTTAATGACTTTTCTAAAAGGCTTTTAATATACAAGGGCTGTATATATTTCATTCAATTTTTGTACTATATCTATCTTTGCACTTTCAGAGGCTATGAAATGGTCTTGCAGCACCTAATTTCTTTCTGGATTGGCAGGGTAAGATACAGTAAGTGGGTACCTGCTGAATGTGACTGACATCAATTGTTCTTTTCACTGAGGATCGAGAAGAGACAGTTAGACCTTGTACTACTTATTGCTGTAGAGCAGAAGTGTGGATCTCTCACACACTGACATGTTTAACATTTCAACAGTTCAGATCTTCTCCCAGGAATTCTAATTCTGCTTCAGCAGGCTAGTCCTGACATGGTTTCATGAAATGTGAAAGGAGAGGCAGTAGAGAGAAAAAGGAGTATTAGTCAATGCTTTAATTTAATGGCCCTCTGAATTTTAATCTCAAAGTAGGACACATTTCTGAGATCCTTTGTTCTATGTTTTAGAACAGTGTCTCTGAATGGAGCTACCTGGGGGATTGCAGAACACAGAGTATAGTGGGGTTGAAGCATCACTGTGTTTCTGATTTAAAAAGCATGAGAACAGTAGCAAAAACTGTTGCATTGTTTAAATCACAGTCAGCTTTCTGCATGATTTGTCAAAGTAAGAGGTCAGTTGCTGAGAATTACCTGCATTCTTTCAAAAAAAGATTGTAGAAAATGAAGAATTTGGCGAATTGCCTAAATTCACATAGCACTAATATATCTCAAGTGTGCATTAATTTAAGGAATTACATCATGTTAAAGAAAAAAATCTATGAGCAATAGGTTTCATCCTGGACACAGCTAATCCATCAAATGATCTGCATATTGAGAAACACATTATTTTCCATTATACAAAGCAGACTACTATGTATCACTTAAACTTTTGTGGATTTTCCTCCCTTTCTATTGCAGAACTTTTCAGCATTTTACAGGGAAGTTTCCAAAATTCTTCCCACTTATATTTGGTCCCAGTTAACTTGCATCACTCTGCAAGTACATAAATTAAATATAGTCTTTTTTTCCCCTTTCTTTAGGATTTGAGAAAGTGACTTTGGTATTATTCCAGCGTATTTTTTTTTCTGGTTTTGAACTGCTTTTTGTTGGAAAATGATTTTTTTATCTGGAATATTAAGAGGAAGAAGAAAAAAAATGTTCAAGCAGATCTTTAAAAAAATTAGTTTAAATGACCTGCAATTTTCCAAAAAATTATAAATATGATACTTCATCTTTAGAATTTAGAAAGGAGAAAACTGTGGGACTTCAAGCTAGAGTCTTACAGCAAATTCTTTCACTCCAAGTCTTTGAATATTGGTGTACATACACTAGAACATTTCTAATACTGTAATCTAAGAATGGATGCTCTTGAGACTTACCAAGTATGCCACATTAAGCTTTGTTACATAACTTTCAGATATAAATGGAAGGAAATTGAGTTTGGGAGGAACTCCAGCAGAAATTTAAATCGAGACCTAATATAATTTGTGAAAAGATAAGGAGTGAGACATAAAAATTTAAAAATACTAATAAGCATAATAATGGAGTTGTGGAGATGGTAAGATGTCACAAGCAAAAGATTAGAAGTGAAAATGATAAATGAGTGCAGATATTTTATGTATTTATTATTAATTATCAACTTCTTGATATTCTTAGCTCTATGCAATTTAGTGAAATTCATGACTGCTTCTCCCAAGGAACGTATAAGTCAAATGTCATATGAAAAATGCAGTTCATTTTCACCTAACATACAGATGAATTAGAGCTTCATCATGGTCCACATATATTGGGTGAAAACGTAATTGAAGTAGTATGTTCAGATTTTGTTCTTGTTGTGTAGTTGTGGTTTTTTTTTTAATGGCTTCTGCTGAAAATGGAAGCTAAGCAAAGCAGATCATAAAGGAGATGCCCCATTATAAACTTCTTGAAGTCCAAAGGAATTACAGTTTTGAAGCATGTGTTCTTTTACAAAAGACTGAAAATTCCTGCAGTCACTGCAAATAATCTCACCCCATCAGCAGAAGCTAGTAAAGTATCTCTGACCTGGAATTCACCTTTTTATTTTTCTCTCATCCATGTTCCTTAAAATAAAGGGTAGAAACAGAACAAAGGAAAGTATAAGAATTAGTCTCTAGATAACCAATTTTTTTAAAGCTAAATTTTAGATTTCAATATACAGTTTTGTTTTTTTTTTTTTTTTGTATCAGTGTGGTTCAGGACCAACTGAGTTATACTATGCAGACTTGTAAATATGAAAGTTTTCTCCCCAAGACTTCTCATTAATCATTATAATAGTGTATGTCAGGAGTTATATTTCATGTTGTTTATGTGGACTATTTCAGATTACCTAAATTTCAAATGTTTCTTGTTATTCTACAAAGATGCCATCTGATATCTTTATATTATGCTTTGGTAACGTTTGTTTTTTTATTTTATGTTCAAAAATGCAAATCAGCTATTCCCATTAATTCAATAAGCCTTATTGAATCTGTTACTTCTGGAAGTTAGATTATCCCAAAATAATTCTAGCATAATATTTTTTTTTACACTCAGAAGAAAAATCAGTTTCAGTCTTAGTATATGTGAAGCTTCAGTTCAGCAAGATAGAAGTTTTTTCCTAACTTAAAAAATGTGAATTTTTAAGTGGTAGCTTCAGAAGGAAGAAAAGGACCTTTGCTAAATTCTTGTCTTAAAAGCACCAGGAGCTATTTTACATTAAAAAAAGCTCTCAGAATAGAAGTTAGTTCTTTTCCTCCTGTGTTTTTGTTCAGCCACAACCTACCTGGCTTATTGTTGTGCAGAAGTGGTATTGGGTGAACATATCTGGGGAACACCACGCCTGCTTCCCCAGGAAATGGGGAAAGATGTTTCAAAACCATATCAAAGCAGGCTTCCAGATGGAGTGGTGGTAGATACGCACAGGCAGTGAAGGTGATGTGATGAGCTGGGCAGTATAACATGTTTTTCTGCAGTGGCTACTGCAAGATTGGTATCTTGAAGTTTTACAGGCAACAAACTTTGTCCCTAGTCTAGGGACAAAGGAATTCCCAAGGCAGCTGAATGTTCTCAAATATAATGAAGGAGACTGAAAAAAATCCCACAATGGTGGAACTCTGTCTGGAAATTTTAGCCTGTTTTTCAGACCTTATAAGGATGGGGTAGTTCTTTTGCCAAACATGGCACTCTACTATGTAACCACAATGGTGGAACTCTGGAAATTTTAGCCCCTTATTTAGACCTTATAAGGATGGGGTAGTTCTTTTGCCAAACATGGCACTCTACTATGTACACTGATACTATATTATTATTATTATTGTAATATTTTTACATTATTATTCATGTCCATACAGAATGATCCCACAAAACCAGGGCACAGAAATTGTCTTCATCCCATTTGAACAGGAGTATTGTCTAGTTAACTGTAATCTGGTGACCTAAGAGAGCATAAACTCTGTTTCTGGTCTGTTGAGGAAGGTCTGAAAATGCAAGCTTTTTCTTCCTGCCCTGTTCTTATGAAGGAGAGTAAAAAAGTTCATTAGATTGGAAAAGTTTAAACCATTTTTGAATGGTTCACTGCTGTGCTATGGTCCTCTCTAAAAATCTTATACATAGCATTATTCTCAAACCTTGAGCAGGACTAGTCTGTTGACAAGTAGTTAAGAAGCACTTCCATTTATGTATGTGATAAATAATTTGTTGAAGAAAACTTTCTAGATGTTGTGTTTCTTTATTAATAGATGGATTCAGTAGAAGGATGTAATAATTGTCAAACAGTATTCTAAATCCTTTGATAAACCCTTCTTCAAATAAGATGTTTGTATCTGTGTTCATATGACACACTTCACCATAACCACTCAGGTGCATCAGGAATGGAGGGAGGATCAGGAAGAAAGGGAGATGGCCAGCCTGGTAAATGGGAAAGTTAGAGGAAGTATATGCTTTACATCCCAGGTCATATAAATTGGGATTGCAAGGTTTATTCTTTAAAAAGAAATCCAGATAGGCAGTTATTAATAGACTAGTCTGGGGGTTTTACCAGAAAATATTGAAGTTTGTTGAAAACTACAGAGATGCTTCCCTTCCTCCTTTAGTTTTTTTAAGCTGGACTTAAAATGATGGCCTATAAATGAAAAAGCTTGGATACTCGGCTGTTTCAGACTTTGTGAAGACCATTATCCCAATTCCTGCAGGAATGGGCATGATCTTGTTCATGACCCCATCACATAGGTTTGTTTTTGAAAGTAGAGGAAACAGTGTTTTTCACTAAGTTTATGGACAATAAGATCAAGAAGGTAGCACATACTGTGTTCTCAAACATTAAACTGGGATTGTGGCAGCAAATTGTTTACCAGTTGGTTTTCCCTAAGACAGTTTCTTTAAAAATCAGAGGCATGAGTATACCATGAGACTGCATATCTTAAGGATGATTTTTTTTTCTTTTGAACTATTATAAACTAATAATGAAAGTTTTTTCTCCTGTATTTTTTACAGATGTGCCCTCTTTTTTCAGTTTCTTCCACCATATTGTAAGAATCCAAAATAACTGAGCCATGATGAATATTTACTACTTGTCAGTCCTTATCATCTTTCCCAAACCATGCTCATGTTCAAGTGGTAGGTTATAAGTTCTCACAGCAGTATTTTCAGACTCTCATGATATTTTTTAGGTTCACTTTTAAAGATTGTTAAAACTGCTGCTTGAAGACTGCTACTATTTTTACAGAAGGCGTTTAGTATTCAGAAGAAGAATAACAAAAAAAAAGGAACTCGACTAGTTTAAACAACAGGAAGATTAAATATTTCTCATGGAGTGAGCCATTGTTTTAAGCAGGATTTGATGGCTGTTAAACCATGAAGAAATGCAGCAATCTGGACGTTGTGCTGTTGCTAGGAGAGGTAATATTGACAACACACACACAAAAAAAATCCTAATTTTCAAAAGAGTGAAACACTCTCCTAGTGTTCACAAAGAGTGAAACACTCTCTAATATCTTCTTTAGCATTCTAGTTTTCAGCTACTTTTAAATCAGGCTCACCTAGCTATGTTTTATGAAGAATTGTTTTAAAATATGACCAAGTATCACAAGCAAGCATTAGAAAACACTTTTGAAGCCAGAGCCATCAGAAAAGATTTCCTCTCAGTGTCGGTTATTATACTTCACAGTTTTTTTCCTTGATAAAATTTCAAGCTCAGATAAAACTGCATGATACCAGGATTTCTTCAACCAGTTATTACTTGGGCATGTTTATTAAGTGGCAAAATAATGTACATTTTGGATTCTCTGAGGAGCAGAGTCCTTACTATCTGAAAAGATTTCCTCTCAATGTCGGTTATTATACTTCGCAATTTTTTTCCTGATAAAATTTCAAGCTCAGATAAAACTGCATGATACCAGGATTTCTTCAACCAGTTATTACTTGGGCATGTTTATTAAGTGGCAAAATAATGTACATTTTGGATTCTCTGAGGAGCAGAGTCCTTGAAATTAAGTTTACAGAACTTGTACTAAGGCATCATTTCTCATTGTTATGTGTATGTCTCAGATTTAACTTGTCTGCTGTTTACTCTCAGTATGTCCTTGTAGTTTACCCTGATGGCATTGCTGTCACTTACCCTGAAAGCAAGAGGCTAGTCTTTTCCCTGGGCTATGTGGTCGTCAACAGATTCTAAAAATAGTATTTTGTTCTGCTGCATGATCTTAATTTAGCTGAACTTCCTGCCTTAATCATTCCTTTGTAACAGGTTTGCCAAATCTCAGATCCTCAAGCATGCTGTACAGCCCCACAACACCCATATTCATTTCCTGCATCAGTGTCCTGTGCTAACATTGACTTAATTTGCCCTAATTCAGTGTGTCACTGGACTTCTGTAAAGAGCTTGTTCTCTTTCCATATCTCTTTCACCTTAATATTTCTAAAATGATAAAGGATGCTTTTAAGCAATTGTGATTTCGATGGTGCCCAAAACTGCATGTTGAAGTAATTTGTTTTCAGTAGGCATGTCACAAGCAATGAACTTTGATAGTTCTGGTAATCTTGTGTAAAGATTTCTAAAATGAAGCCCAGTTACCATAGCCATGTGACTGAAAATGCAGGGGAATTTTTTCTTAATGCATCTCTGATCCTCTTTTCTCAATATTATTACTTACAGTTGGCTAATCCCTAAGATTTACATATACTTCTCTTTTTCCAGTTTCTATCTTTTGTGGCCCAAGTCAGCCAGGAGGAAGGAGAGAGGGAGAAAAGAAACATATAAAGAAGTTAGATTTTTCATTATGCCTAAAGTACTTTCCTTCAGCTTACCAATCATAATTAGCATAAGGAATACTATTGATGAAAAAAGTAGCAAAACTTATCCTAGCAAATAATAATGTGTATTGGGGAAATGAAATTAGTTTTCAAATATGTTTCCATTTTGTCTTCCTTCACATTTTTTTTTCTTTCCTTGATCTACTTATTAGCTATCTCTTCCCTCTTCTATCATGTTTTTCTCTTCCTGTTGAATGCTTTTTCCTCTTTCATCAGTCTTTTTGGACTGGCACTGTGTTGTTGTGTTACTTTTATTAACCAAGCCTCACTCTCTCTTTCTCTCAAATTTTGTTCCTACTTCCAGTACTTTGGGGGAAAATGCCCACTGGAAAAGAACTCTATAGCTTCCTCTAGTTCCCCACAGGATGAGGGGATGGAGTCTTTGAACTATAACCTTTCCATTCCCTGAAATAGATTTTATAGTGAATAAAGAAATTGTGACCTGAAGCCTGTCCTCTGCTCTAGTCTCTTGCCTGAAAGACTTGGAAAGTAAAAGGGAAGTGCAAAACTCCTGCTTTGCTTCAGTGACTGTGTCTGAAGTGAAGTCCTTTGGTACTATTTAGTGCACCAATATAGATACTCATGTCCTTTACCAGTGAATTTTGGTGATATAATTGGAATTTTTGAAATTTGTGTCCCATTTGATTATAAGACTTATGTTAAAAATCTTTCAAATAGGTTAAACATTGGAAAATTCTTGAATTAAATAAATCTATACAAATTTAAGTCATCATTTTGTATGCTGTATGACTCAGTTCCAGTTACACATTCACAATCTAAATTTTCCACTGGAACCCACTTCTTAAAAAAAGTTCAGATAAAAAGTAACCTATAATAAAGTATCTTCTGGTACTCTCAGGGGTAAACACTTCAGGGTTGTCATTTGGACTAATGTACTGGCTGTTACATTCTGTCATTTCTTGTGAGTTTCCAAAATAGGAAGTTCCTAGGTCATACTTACTATTATCAATGAAACTGACTTCTGGCCAATGCCAGGTGATTGTATAAAACAGTCTACATCCATGGTTTGTCATTTCTTGTGAGTTTCCAAAATATGAAGTTCCTAGGTCATACTTATTATCAATGAAACTGACTTCTGGCCAATGCCAGGTGATTGTATAAAACAGTCTACATCCATGGTTTTTAACTGTCTTTTCCTATGCAGTAGTGTGGCTGTGAGAAAACTGTCTATTGACAGTCACCTTTTACTAATTCCTGAGTCATGTAGCCTATTGGTTTGGAGGGTATTACTTGTCATGGACTAAATCCATGTAAGAGTCTCTACTAGCATCTTAAGAACAGAGACAATGAATTTGCTCTGTTTGTTTAATTTCTGTATCCTGTACAGAAATACTGGTGTAACACTACCATGCCTATGGAATTTGGGTCTGATTTTGGGTGCATTTCCCTAGAATCAAGTTTTCTATGGCAGCTACAAACCTTCACATCCACTGACTTGAAGGTTGACCTCATTCTTCCTCATCTCTCAACATTCCCAAGGAAACAGGAGCTTCTACAGTTTGGTGTGCCCTAACTCCTTTCTGCTGACCTACAAAGTTTTAGATTCCCTTCCCCATTCTATTCACTTTACTCCTGGTAAAACATTTTCATCATGAATTCAGCTTCTTCCAGTGTGCTTGACTGTGTAGTCCACATTCTCATTATCTTTTTTTATCTACATTTAGAAGAAGAAATAAGTGATATTAGTCCCACCTTTATTGAAACTACCTTGCCTCATAAATGTGTCCAGGAATCTACAAAATCCTTATGACTTTCGATGTTTGCTGTCTTGGCTTTCAGTGCACTCAAGAATGCATTATAAAATCTAATCTAAACTGTAGTTAATTATATAGAAAATGTGATAACCAAAATGAGTAATTCCCACAATGTGACTGATTAAATAGGGAAGCTACTTAGAGCTACCCACTCATCTGTGCCCTGCACAGGTTTCATTGTGTGGCAGCTCAGTGTTCCTGGACCAGCACAGTTTACCACTAGCCAGTATTTGTCTGAATTTTGTATGTTTGCCTCTGATTCTAAAAGTGGAGCACACTGTTGTTGGTGGTTATTTCTCCCTTACTGTGATAGCCTTATAGCAGGATTAACACCCTGCAGGATCGGGATATGTGGACAGCCGAAACGGCCATTTCCCAATCCCATTTCAATCCACTTCCATAGAAAAGGATTTTCAGTGAGGGGTGCTGATCTCACAGAGATATTTTCTAATTAGCGGTAAAGTATTTCTCACTGGCTACTTAGCTTTGTTTGTTTTAATTATGCAGTGCTTTAAGTGCTGTGTCTTCCTATGTGGCATATTTTGCATATCTCAAGTTCCTTTTTTATATATTTTGACAATGTACTACTGCAGGAATACTTTGATAGTAAATGAACTTGACTTGATGATATTACAACAGCACTGCTACAAATTCCTGCTTTCTGGATTCCAGAGTAGTTAAAGAGGCTTTTGCTGCAATCATACAAAAACTCAAGTAGAAGATCTAATTATTTTGATTAATTTTGAGCCAAGTTCTTGATGTTTGTTTTCTATACATACTGAATTCTTCTATATAGAAACATCTGCTGTAAAAAAAAAGGAAAAAAAAAAAGGAAAGTCTTGAAGACTATGCAAACAATGATCATGGTATCTCTATTGGATAAAATTTCCTGGTTCATGCACTGCATTATCCCTACTGTTTGGGGGGAGGGGTGGGGGTGGGGGTGTTTGATTGGTTTTTTGTTTGTTTGTGGTTTTTGTTTGTTTGTTTGCCTGCTTGGGTTTTTTACCTTAATATGAGGAACTGCTTTGATTACAGGTAGCCTTTATAAGTGACTTTTCAGATAAAGCAAAACTGTAGCAGCAACTGCAATAAACTTTGGTTTTCCTCTCTGTTACAGCTATGCTGTTCCAGGGATGACAAAGCAAATGCATAATTTTTTTGATGACCACTGGAATTGCATGTATGCTTGTTGTAATAGGAATTCTGACAGGAATGTTGCTGTTGATTACCGGATCTGGTACTAGAAGCTAAGTTGCAGTTCAGACTTAATTCTAAATCTGTCAAGTGGCCAGTTAAACACGTTGATTTAAATATTTTTATGAATTTATTTTTTTGTTATTGACTTATTATGGAAAATCTGTAAGTTCATATTTTATAGAAGAAAGGAAGGGAAAAAAAACAGTGAAGAAAATCAGCCATATTCAAGGATCAATGACCTGACACAGTAAACAACAAGAGTTTGTCTAAGCAGCAGTGCAACTCAAGGATGCCTTAGTCCACTTCAAATATGAAATCTGTGGTGTTGCTCTTATAATGTCCACAGGCTTTTCTTTGTTGTTGTTGTTGGTTTTTTTTGTTTCTTGTTTTATTTTGTTCTTTGGTATTTTACCTAGGTGAATCTGATACTAGAAGGTAGTAATTTGAATTCAATGTCTCTGCAAATTTGAATTCTTGTTTACCAAAAATAAGTACCTGGTTTCTTCTCTTTTTTCCTGCTTGCACTGACTCATTTTTCTTATATAGGTTCTCAAACTGCCTCTCTGCCCATCTTTTTTGGTAGCTTCCAGTCATATTCCCCAGACTTTTTTACCTCTGATAGCCCAATTCTATTTCAGCAACGAAACTGACTGCAGTTGCAAAACTGGTGATGGTGGCAGTTTCTAAATAGAAAGCAAAGACTCCAAATAACAATATTAAAATATGCACTGAAAAGTAAATTTCACTAGTTGTTTTAGTGGGCTGCTGTGATTTCTCTTAGCATCTCAGTGGGAAGGACTGATAAGGTCTGGTGCCATTACAAATGTGTCACATTGTGATACATAAATTGGTGATGTAAAATAGACAGTTTTTTGATTTTGTGAATGTAAAACAGGAAAATTCTTCTTAATAGTAGGAATCATTTCATAAAACCTAATAAAATAGGCTGAAAATGTTTTGACCTTAGTCAACTAATTTCAATCCCATCAAAATAAGGAAAGAACATAGTTAAATATTGGTTTGGTATGGGATTTGAAGTTTTTTTTTTTTTTGTCCTGGGTCAATTAAAAATTACTTATTTGTATTGTTTTTTATTGAAGCTAATGAAACTTCTGAATTTCTCTGAGAATAGATTGTGTAAATTCTTTCAGTTATTCTTACCTGGTTAGTACAAGCTCTCTCAAACCATACTGGTATTTGTGATTCAAACTGTATCAAATGAGCAGAAATTATATCTATTGGAAAAATCCTGGTTTGCGTTTTCCATGGTATATGGGAAAAATTTTAGTCGATTGAAAAAACGGAAATATGTGCTTCTTTATACTCTTGTAAACTGGGCATAAAACATATTCATACTATTTTAATTCAATAATCTGTAACAAGTCTGATATCATTTAAGTCTGATTTCATTTAATCTGGTTACAGTTTTCATTATTCATTTCATATTATTATTTTAATTTTTCTTAAGCAGGATATACAGATTTTTAAAATATCACCATGAATGATTATTTTTTCATTAAGAACTGCAATTAATGCTGGATATGTCATATGCTTATATATGCAGACATAAATATATTTGTCAGGTTTTCATAAAAGATCTAAAAATCTCAAATAAGTACTTCTCAAGTATTTACAACTGTTAATTTATTTTCTAACCTCCTTTATGATACTGATACAATGTTTTTGGCTTGTTTCTTTTTACTTAAGAGAAATTAAAAGATGCAGTATATGTGGAAAGTCTCACTGAGTTATTGGCATTAGGCATGTTGCCAGGGGCATGAAATTTACATTTGAGTGTGAAACAATTGCCTTGGCAGAGGAGTGCCAGTATGTCTTCTATATGGAAATTTTGTGTTGAGAGATAATGGAGGGCAAATCCACACTGCAGTGCCAAATAGTCAGAGAAGAACTTCTCTATTTCTGACAAAAGGCACTATTATTTAGGCAAAACTGAGACATTTTCTAAATCATGTCACAGTTCATGCAGCCTCCAGAGCAGTGAAGAATAAGGAGACATTTAGTACAAGCCTGAGCTCTGACATGTGCACTATTCTCTTTGAAATCATGTACATAATTGTACTTGGACACATCTACTGAATCACCAAAGGGTAACATTGGAAAAGTGAGAAACCAGGCAAAAGATTTTTTTTCCTGACAGCGTTCGAGACTTTGACCCAGAGCCAAACTTTCATGCTCCAATTTGCCACAGTGCGTTTCACATAATGACACACAGCGACAGCCCATTGCCATTTAATATCACTGTTTTGAGATTATTCTCCTCTAATACTTCTTTTCTTTCTGAAACATTGTGTGTTGGGTTGTTTTGGGGCTTTTTTGTGGGTGTTTTGGTTTTTTTTTTGTTTTTTGCCATTTGCAATAGCTTTCTTTTGCCAAGCCAGAACAGACTGGGCAACTTGTTAGGTCATTTTTGTGGGTGTTTGTTCAGGGGGATACTAGATAATTGTTAATGCAAACACCACTGAATAAACAAACAGAAGCCCAAGAAAATTCATTCAGTTAATAGTGCCTTCTGAATCACTGACTATGGAAAAATTGTTGTTTATAGAGTGAATCATTAATTTGGCTTGCATATGAGATAGGCTTGCCACTAAAATAATAAATTATGACTGGCAGATAAATACCATACTTGTTTTAACCAGGGTAAAATGAACAAAACATTAAAAACCATGTTAGTTAGTAATTGCCAACTTCAATTCTTTTGAAGCATGAGCTTTGCTAAAAGCTGGACATTTTGTTAAAGACCTTTGTCAGGTAATTATTTTCCTCCCTGCCAAAGAACTGCACAGGTTTGCTGATTCCAAAGTTCATCTCAGTCCTTGCACTGTCAGGTAGATTGAGGTACATACAGCTTAGGGTCCTCCACCTTCTGGAACATCCTTCTTCTTGCATTAATTTATTAAAACTATAATTCTCTGCGATAGATATATAGATCTCCCTTCATGTATTGAACTTTGTGAGGAGGTATGAGGAAGTGCTTGAATCTAGAGACTGTCTGTTGCCAACTCAATGAGAAATTTTTCAACAAATGAGTCCATTATGTAAATTACTAAAAATCATTATTCTAACTGAACATAAGTAACTCAGTGGTCAAACAAAATATTATTCAAGTGTTCTGGAAACCAATAACTGAATGAGAGTTTATTAATCTGCAGTTACTCATCTGCTCCTTTGATTTACTGTGGTATCTGCATGCCTCTGACCACTCTCTAGTACCAAACACCTTGTGGCAAACTGGATGGAATGAATTTGGATTTGAAGTAATGTGTCTCTTTTTTTCCAGAAATGTTTTTATTTCCTGTAAAGCACAAAGGACTATTTTCCCTATTTATAATAGAGAAGGTTTAGGGTTTAATTTTAATTATTGCTAAAAAAAGGTCTTGCAGACTTACAATGTCTGTATGTTTAATTTTATACTACACATAAATACAACAGATATGGTTTTCTTCAGACATTTTTACAATAACGAGTCCAAAATATTTTGGCAAGAATAGAGGCAGAAGGACTTCAAAAGGCAAACATTAGTAGTAGGCTATTATCATAAGTAGTTGCTGGTCTGTGATTTCTGCCTTTGAAATATGGTTTTAGTCTCTTTCCCCATTAGCAGTTCAGACATTTCTCAGACAATAAGAATTTCTTGTGATTTTTCTCCATCGATTAAGACATAGGCAAGTGATATGCAGTGATATCATATGCTAAATAAAATTACATTTGAAAATGCATAATTCCTACAGTTATTTGTGCATACAGTATTGTATTCTTACTTGTGCTACTGACCTTGAGAATGAATTGTTTCATACTGTCAGTAGTATTTAATTTGGCTTGTGGTACTTCCTACACTCTGCAAAGTGTCTCTTCTTGATGTTGTGCACATAAAAAAAAATTCTTTTTGTTTGTTATCTTATTTCATAATTGTATACTGGAATGTTCAGTCACCGAATTACTTTGTGAAATTACATCTATTATACCACTGGAATATGACCTGATTTATTATAAGAAGATCAGAGCATAGCTCAAGTGCTCAGTGCATTATCCTAAATGAAGCTCTGTCTCTGAGGGCTGCCCCTCATCTTTGCCGTTATGTTTTAGCCATTGATTTCCCTTTAGAACACAAATGCCATAAAAATACTGCTTGGTAAATGTTTCTTCAGTATTGAATAACTGCTTTTTCTGCCAAGGAGGTGTCAAAGTCTCTTCCCAACCTGTCTGTCACACACTGTTCCTTTTACATGCATCAGCAGAGGTCAGCTAAATAGGTCTGATAACTCAGTTTTAGGGAGATGCAGATTGCAAGGCAGGATGAAAGGATGGCAGGTAACTTTTCAAAGCTTGCTTGTTTACATTTCTTTGATTGCAGTGGTTCCCCTTTGGAGAGAGGCATGCTGCCTTTGGAGCCTTCATTTCTCTTTGAGTGATATGGGCTGTTCAAGCCTCCCTCCGTGCCTGCAAACCAGGTTCTGTCCTGGAGCTGTCTCCTCTGCATCTCCTCAATTCAAAGGCACAGGCAGCTCCTTTCTCACATTCTGAAGCACAGTTTGTCCAAAGCAACCTAATGGTGGGGAGGGGCAAAAAAAAAAATTATCTAGGCTGAAGGAAGCTCCTATGAGAGCTAGAAAGTTGCTCAGGTGAAAGTGGCTGTGATTTGGAGATGTGGTTGCAGAGATTAGCCAGAAGCTTATCACGGATATCTGTAAGCAATGGGTTTCACAGTTTATCATTTTACAATTATTTTTTTTTTGCAATTACTTAGGTTTATATTTCCTGCCTTTTTTCATGTGCTACAGGAGGAGACAGTTAGTAATCATTGGGGCTTTTACCAGCATAAGATATAACATTTCTGCATGATGCATGATATGTATTCCTGTAATTTAATTATCTAGAGTGTTTATTTGGGGGAAACAATGACATTTCTGAGATTATTTATGAGGTACTGCACTTTGTAATCAAACCTTCTGTGTGCTGTTTGTAAAACATCAAGTGTTATAAAATTTCTGGTAGTTGGAAAAAAGAACATTGATAATGGGCTGACATTCGCTGTGCAGCTGCAGATGAGAATCAGCAGGAAATAGAGAGAAGCAGAAGCGTGGCAGCTGTATTGAGAAGATTAGTTACTGAGATGTTGCCTGCCTGAGAAATACATAAACTCTCTGCAAGGAATTTTATTTTGTGTTGAGAATGGTGTAGCTCCAGCTTTACATTTTAGACAATATTTTAGTAGTAAGAATTTTCTTTCTCATATTTGTGATAATACAAATATGTCTGAATTAAGTAAAAAAATGCATAATGCCTAAAAAAACAAGAATAAAAAAGTAGTCATACTGAGTTACAGAAATGAACAGGGTTAGATAAGGCTTAGATCAAAGAGTAGCTAAAAGAGAATGAAAATGGAATTGACTGTGGAACCAAAGTTGCCCAAACCCAAACTTTGAAGAACTTTTATTAATAAGGCAGAACATAACAGAATAAACTTTTGACTGCAGTAGGAATTAGTGACCTGCCATGACCAGGGCCCAAGGAAGGAGAGCACTGTGCATTACTTCAGTTTATGTTTGAAAGATACATGCTCTTATAGTTCCGGAAGGATAAGAAGTCCTCAGAATATTTGGCTAAGGTGAGTAAAGTCTCTTTTCGACTTCAGTTTATTCAGCTGCAAAAAGAGTTCATAAAGATTACAAGGAAACATACTTTGTAACACAATGACTGACCCACCAGAGAGAAAATCTTTGAAACAGTAATAGTGACCTTGATTTTATGAGTATTTTTGATAGCAAAATTACAGATACAGTTTGTTATTGGATCTTGCAGCTCATGGAAAGCTGATAAGGAAGGAATGATGATGGGTCATTTTCAAATTTCTGAGTTGTAACCTAGCCAACCTAGGCTATCTCTGCTAGAAATTAGTCTAGAGAACAGGCTGTGAACCAGGCAGAGCTCAATAAATAGAGAACATTAACCTCATATGTGTGCTGTTCAATAAAACTGCATTCAGGCCAGCAAAATAAATAAAGAGACTAAATGAAAATATTTTATAATTATTAAGAGGCTTAATTGTAACTATTAGGTTTTAAATTTTTGTACTACGTGAGGAATTTTGAATTTTATTTTAAACGTAGGCTAAGAGTGCAAATTTTGTGTTGGAAATTTGAGTACTATACCTATACAAGTAATGGCAAACACATTATTAATGAAAAACAGCAATAAAATACTTGGTGGAGAGAATATTGTCACGGGATTTTTTTTTTTTCTGCAGGGATTGAATTAAACTGCTGTTTTGCCCAGGACTGTTTTGTGTTTCCTGAAAATGTTACTGTCTGATGCATGAGTTTCTATTGCAGACCCAGCAGCAGGACACTGTTCGTAGCCTCTGCTAACACACTGTTCCAGTGGCTTCAGCACATAAATAAATGAATGCATAAGTGTGCATGGTAATGAATACACTTTAAGTAAAGGCCAGGCAAAGTAATAATCGCAGGATTTGGTGTGACATTTTGCCAGCACTCACACGTATTCCTGACTTTTCTAACATTTGTTTTTCAACTCATAAATATTTCTGGAGAGTAAGCACACTGTTAAATGACAGCAGTTTCTGTGGAGAGATTAGGTACATTAATAAAATATGAGACAAAAGGTACTGGTGAATGATGGTTTTTAATTAGAGGAGAAAAGAAAAAAAAAAGGTTTTTTTTTTAAAAGAGAAATACTTGTCTTTATTTTTGTTATTTTTGAGTATACTCTTACTTAAGAAACAAAAATTGGAATACACACAAGGGAAGAAATTTACACTTGCAATAAGAAAAGTATGTTTGAATGTCCTGTGAAAGGGAGGAGGTGACGGGAACACAAGCATTCCCTTGATTATATTCAATGAAACCAGGTTGTGTACTTTATAAGAACAGGAAG
Organism: Passer montanus; assembly: GCF_014805655.1. Lineage (NCBI taxonomy): Eukaryota > Metazoa > Chordata > Aves > Passeriformes > Passeridae > Passer > Passer montanus. Next base: position 12,724,329 of record NW_024363160.1, on the reverse strand, counting down.
AACTTCTAACATCTTCCTAATCCTGTTGCAACTTTGATCATTTCTGCTTTTAAGCAATGGCTATAACTGGATCTAGCAAAGAGAAGTGCAATGGCTCATCTCAGCCAGATGATTTTTATGTTTTACTATGTCTTTTTCATTCTAATCAAATCTTTCTCTTCATTTTAGACAAATATCACTTGCTGTGTCATAGCACATGGATTTCAGGACCACCTGTGAAGAGGTAGGATCAGATTTTTTTCAAATAGTAGAATGAAAATCAATGAACTTTTAATCCTTTTTATATGCAACATACTTTCTCCATCCCCCCCACTTTTCTTTTCTTCACCTGAAGTTTTAGGAATTATATAGTAAAATATAAGTTATTCAGCTGATCATTTCATGGTGGCAGATGGACTTTGTAATAGAAGATGAAAGAATTTGCACAACTGTATTCATCACTAGACCTCACCTCTGTTCCCATTTACCTCTTTAGACACAATGTAGGTGCAGGCAGCTACATTTTGTGTGAGCTTTGCCCTTCTTGAAATTGTTTATGTCTGAAAGCCTGTACATGAAGAAAAAGTCAGTGGAGTCGGGAATCTGTCTGGTGCTGCCCAGCAGAATCAAGGGGGAAATGTAGAAGTATGGGAGAAAAGTGGGTAGGGAGAAGGGAAGCTGTGGAGATGACCAAAATGGAAAGCAATTCCATTCAGATTTAGTGAGGTAAGAAAGTAATTTTTGCCTAGAATTAGTTTCATAATAGCAATGGAAAGTACTTCAGTCCCCCTCCACTAGAGATGAGGGAAGGGCTTTCTGTGTTTATACTAATTTGTCTATAAGAAATCAAATAAAATGTATTTGTAGACATTAGCAAGGGCATCTTATTTACTCAGAGATTGTCTATGTACAATTGTTTTAATATGATTTTAACTACTTCAGCAATTGAGACACAGTGAGAACCATTTACAGAAAATTATGTAATGATTTAAATGCATTATTGTAATTTAAAAATCATGACAATTACCTGTACACTGAAAACCACAAACAGCATTTAGGAAGGTAGGACTGGAAACAAGAAAACTTGCTAGAACTTTTAAGTGTGACCATGATCCCATGAAAAAATAGAAGTGAAGGGATTGGAACAGCACTAAAATCAAGAACTAACTGCAGCTATAGCCAATTGTGAGTTGAGAATCAGAATAAATTAGGGGAGAAGAAAAAATAAGCAGACTAAAGAACACTGAATCATGACAGCATTCTGAAATGAGTAGTAGGGTCAAAAAGTAATATTAAAATGAGCCCTGCATTTGGGAAAGAATACTGTGATGTTTTTCCAGGATGGTATATATATCAGGCTGTAATAACTCAGAAGATGCATGCACAGTGTAAATTCTATAGCAATATATCCCAGATTATTTACATGGAAGAAAGTATACTTACTAGTCTTGAGGTTTGTCTTTTCAAATAAAGTATTTTCAGTTGGAAGGAGCCTTCAATGATCATGTAGTCCTGCTTCCTAACTCCTTCATGGCTGATCAAGAGTTAAAGCATGTTATTAGGGTGTTTTTGTTTTATTATTATTATTTCTTTTTGAATGCACTTATTCAGGTAAAGAGGAAGATAAGTATTTTCATGGGTTTTTTTTATGGTGTTATTCTTCAAACTCTACGGACTATTTAGTGACATTTAACTTCACACTGTGTCCAGCGGATGTAATGACAAGAGCAGCCACAGAAAGACAACTTGGCATATGAGTGCCTTTGCAGTGCAAGTGCACTGACAGATTTGTTTCATTCTGTATCTAGTTTCTAATAGGGGCATTGATTTCAAATTCAGCTCTTTAAAAAATCAGCTGATTTGCAGATCTTCCATGATGGACAAGGGAAGGAAAGGATGATTCCACCTATCCTAAAAAAAACCCTCCATAATCTGGAGATCGCAAAGTTACTAAGTTACTAAGAAGTTTTTGATAATGGCAATAAAAGCTTTTCTGAAGCATCTTGGATGTCTGATCTTCCTCTTCCCCTTTTTGTTTCCTTTTGTCTGCACATCCCAGTGTTATAGCCGCTATGCTGCAGAAGAGCTGAAATCATTCTCCCAAACTGATGAATGCAGCTCAGATTCTTGTTGCTGCTTCCATCTTTAGTAATGGCAGTAAATGGTTTGAGCTGAGTTTCAGTTAGCATAAAACCAAAATTTTCCACATAGATGCACTGAGGATAAAGCATGTTTTTCATGGTGTCCATGACATATTCAATCTTTTTTTTCCTCAAATGACTTTTCATTCTAATTAACTGCTGCTCTAGTGCACCAGAGGTCTCCGAGGGAACCTTAGTTCTTTCATACTACTGATGTTTTCATGCATCCCTAATTTCTTCTAGTGTCTACTAGTGAGATTTGGTTTGGGATTCGGACACTGAAATAGTCTTGTCTCCTCATAGGCACCTGCATGTGCACTTTATGCCTAAGTTCCTGCAGCAGATCTGATTGGAGCAGTCAGGGTTATTATAATGAGAGGTTAAACAGAGATATGTAGAGAGGTAGAGTTTGTTTCCAGTCTCAAAGTGATTTCTAGCATCTTAATGATTACTTTCTCCCCCAAGCATCTTATCTTCAGGCTATGCTACCTTTCAAGGTATCTTAAAGTAGTTTTTGTCTGCGGGAAAATAATTTCTGTGCTAGACAATTCAAATGGCACTACAAAAAGAGGACATCTTACATACATATACACATTTTTAAGGGAAACTACCTGCTATCTGAAGAGGTGATTTTTTTTTTTTGTGTGGCTTCTCTGCTTGCTACTTGTGGGAGTTTTTCACTGTTTCATATTTCATTATTTAGTATTTCATGCTCTTTTCCCTCACTTTTCAGCAAATACATTAATTTTTTTTGGTTCTTTCGTTTAACAATTTCAAAGCCATAAGACTAGCCAGCTCCTCTTTTACCCTTTATCCTGAGCTTTTTGAACTTTACAAGAGCATAAATCACAGAGTCACTGGGTTCTTAAAATGCTCTCCTGTACTCACTTGACCTTATTCTATATTCTGAAAACTATCTCTTGCAAGATAACCTCAGTCTCTGACATAATACTGTCCTCTGCAGTGAAAGTATTCTTCTGTTGAAACTGAAGACTTTGGATGATTATAATGCATTAGAACATCTTCCCCTATGTTTTTTTTTAAGTTCATATTTTCCATGTATTTTATGAATAAGCTGCATTAGCAGCTTTCTAACTTTTTGAAATCTCATTCTTTACTTCTAATAGCTTGGCTTCTTCCCTGCCCCCAGTATAGCATCAAACTTTTTAAGTTAATAAATACCCCATTCATTCCCTGCTTACACTCTATTCATTTGTTTTCACGGAAGTGTCCATTGTTTCTTTGAAGGATTAATTTGAATTGGTAAACTGTTTGTCCTCTGCTTTATGAGTTCTAGAAATATTCTTCTAGACTTCACAAGCTTCATAATTTGATATGTTCTGTTACTCAAAGGTGTAATGACCTCTATTTCAACATCCATCTAGTTGGGGGGGGGGGGGCTTTCCTGCAACAAAATATGTTTTAAATTTTAAGCCATATTTACCTTCCTTGTGAATTTCTTCCCTAAATATTGTTATATACTTTCATGGTCTTTTTCTAGTCACCTTTATGTCATTTTCTGATTCACACATTTCAGACTAAACTGATGTTTTCCTTTGTTTATAAATCCTGTTAAATAGCAATAGAATAGGTTTCTGGGATTTTTCTTAGATGAAGCTTGAAGTCATGATTTCACCTCAAAATTGCATTGTGGAAAATGACTCACAATTTACAATGTCTGTTAGAATGTAATAGGTGAAGTAAATTTGAAGAAACATACATGTTCTCACAATAGCCTTGAATTTTATATTGCTTTATCTCGAGTTCGACTCCATAGTCACAGTAAGCTCATTGGCAACTCAGACATCAAAGTGGCATCCTTACAGTGTCAGAAAAAGAAAATTTTTTCTCTGAAAAAGTACTGTAGCTTACTAAGAAGCTCATATATATACATATTTATGTAAATATATATATTTTCCAAATTTCTAATTTACATTTTATATTGAAGACTGTATTAAACAAGGACTTTCTCTGTAAGAATTCATTCTTATAAAATCACTTAGAATACTACAGCAAATACTTACCTGGAAAATACTTGACAAATCAAATTAAAATAAGTTCAAGTCAAGTCCAAATTCACAATTTTTCTGCAGTTCTTTCAGACTGGAGTGTAAAATTCATATGCAGGAATGGACTTGCTGTCCCTTGGATTGGAAAGTGTTGGTATCTGATTGAAGAGGCTCTGAATGACAAGCTGAACACATCCCTGTGTGTCTGGGCTGCATTCCAGTTTTTGACAATATAAGGGCTGTTCACTTAAGCTAGCAATACCTCCACAGAATGTGTAACTGGACTGTTTAAAAAACATCCCATATATGGTTCTGACACATATTCCTGCCTCTTGAATCCTTTGCTATTACCTCCTTAAGTCCAACTCCATTACCTCCTTAAACCTCTGATTCAATTTCCTTTTTTATTATCATACTTACGATTATGAAGCAGTGACAGGCATATCTCCAAATATTCAGAGGTCAGCCTCAGTTCAAATAAGCATCCAAAAGGGTAGATATTAATCTGAAGGAGCTAGGTACACATTTAAGGCAGTTTTGTAACCCATTCTCCTTACACCTATCATGTTCTTGATAGTAATAAATTTCAAGGCTTAAAACCAAATTGCAGAGGCTTACTTTTAGGACATAACAGTCAAAGTAGAAACTAAAAATCCAGGTCACCTTGCATAGAAAATGTGGTGAGTGGTTTTTTTTTTTCCCTTCTTTCTTGCTTCCACTCATTCTTGGACTAAACTATTCTGGAATATTTGTTGAAGTCTTCCTGCTGATATGAAACTATGAGAAGCAAAGCTAAATAAATAGTTTTATTACTGTAGCGCAAAAGACATAAAGTAGCATAAAGAAGAATATATAGCCATGTCTTGAAAAGTAATTACAAGTATTTAAAATTGCCTGAAAGACTGAGAAACTCTCTTTGAGAACCAAACATTGGAAATGTTTTAGAATGTTTTTTTCCTTGTCATAAATGACAAGAAAAAAACCAAAGACATAAAATGAAAAAAAAAATCAACAGAAAATCTTCAAGCAGACTGATACAGGCCAGATAAATTTAAAAAAATTTTGGAAGTTCTGCAGGAAATTTACTTCTAAATCAACAGATAACTTTAATAATGTTTCTCCTGCAGTATTTATTTTGGGATGTGTTTTGTAGGTACCCTGCTGCTAGTATAAATGTAGGAACTGTAGTTTTCATGTGTATTTTCACTGAAATTAATTCCTAAATTTTTGTGAAGGCCATTTAACAAATGTGGAATGTTTGTTTTGGCATGTAAGAATTTCTAAGTTCCTTTTAGGAAAGGAATCTTTAGGACAGATCTTTTACAAAGCCCCTATGGAGAATGTGCTGTAAGTCAGGGTACGATTTTTAAGTGGCCTTTTTTCATTGCCCTGCTGCTAATAATGCATGTGACCATGTTCTTTGGAAAAGCAGTCTGCCTAAAGGGCTTTACCCGTCTCTGCTTTCTCTGATAGTGACCTGAAGCAGAAAGTTCACCACAGACTGGTGTGATGAAGCAAAGGGAGATCAGTTTTCAGCCCCTCTTGTAATTATATTAGTTCAGGAACTGTAAGCAGTTCCCAGGAGATCAGCTCTTGCTTCATCAGTGTTCTTATCTAACTCATCTTGAAACTGTGTGGAATGAGATGACAGAGGCAGCCTTGTGTGGGTGCAACATTCACTGCATCTATTACTTAGGTACCACTACCTTCCCTCATCACTGCTTTTGCTTGAAGCCACAGGCTCTTCTCTCACATGGAAACCCTTTCACCAATGTGCATTCCTTAACACACCTCCTCTGCTTCATAAAAATGTGCAACTTCAAACACTCAGTTTTCTTCCCATCTTTTCAGCACAGGAGCCCAACTCTATGAATAAGGTGATGTTCTTGGTGAATTGGGCTCAGTCAAGGTTTATTGAACTCTGCTTCTGTCTGCATGTTCGCTGTGAGGTGATGCAGTGTACCATGCGTTTGAGCACAAGGGGATGCCTTGCACGGCCCAGCAGCTCAGCCAGCGAGCTGTTTGTGTCCTATTGCTGTAAGACAGGAGTAGGGCTCAGCCCTCTGCCAGTGACATAGGGAAGGCTTGGAGGAAAAAGTTTTGACATAGCCTCACATGAAATCTCTTAAAAATTGGTGTCAGGAACAAAAGGCATTATCAGCCATAGCTCTGCACTCCCACATCTCATGCACACATGTACACACACATGCACACCATCTAAGCTCTTCAAATGTAAGAGGGGGCAGGGCTATAGGCTATACAGCTGATCAGAACAATTTTGCACAATAATTTTGGACGCATGAATAAAAATGTTGTTGTGTGCAGCAGTTTGCATGGAAGTGTATATACAGGTTGTCTTCTGTGATTTCCAGCTCTGGAACAGGAATTCATACTTTTATTTTACTCAGTTTGTTGAATACTTTGAAGGGGGTGAGTGAGAGCAGCAAGAAAGAGGTTTTAACAGACAAAAATGAAACAATTTAATTCCAGTCTTTGTTCTCAAGGTCTTCCTTCGAAGTTACCTAATAAAACTCAACTACATTCTTCTCCTTAACATGGTTAATGCAGCTGTCAGGTTGGAGAGGGAAGGAGCTAGTATAATTGAAGATTTAATTTTGAACTGTATTGTAAACTAGCTTTTATAAAACCCAAAAACAGTAAAGTGGTTCATTACATTTTAGAATGTCTGATGTAAATAAGGTCTCTCAGTGTGTGTGATCAATCTTTCCAAGGGCCAAAATATTTTGCTGTTCCCAAGCTTGATTTGCTTGTTCAGGCTGAATAAACTCAGCTCATATGCATTTAGAAACTGACTTGAATTTTAATTTTATTCTAATGTCTAATTGTGCCTGCTGTGGTTGCCTCTAATTCCTACAAAGTAGCCCCTCAGCTTTTGCAGAAAGGCTCTAGAGATTTTATAAGGTTATTGACCAAATCAGAAATGTGCAATCAAGTAAGGCAGAGTTACTTTACCCAGTGTATGAGAGACAGAATTTATTCTATTGCCAGTTATCCAGGGAGGAGGAAAAGCAAACTTTGCTGCAGAAAACAGGCACTTTCTAAGTTTTAGCCCCTTTGTTTGACCATAATTATTTACAATCCGCATTGTTCAACTTCCACGGTCACTTACTGCTTCCTTCACAACTTCAAGGAGAAAGGAGGCATCTTGATGTGTAAAGGAGACATCTTGATGTGTAAAGGAGAAGTCCCAAGGACATGACTACTATTTTAAAATTGTAACATTTTATGTATGATATGAGAGAATTTTTCAGTGGTACCGAAAACCTAACTCTGTCTGTGATCCATTTATTTTGTCTGTGCACATTAGTCAGTTTCTCTCTTGTCTTGCTCACAAAAAAAAACAAACAAAAAAAAACCACCACAAAAAAACCCCCACCCTATTTTTAGAAAAATAGTGTAGGAAGACTGTTGACCAGAGGTTCGACTGACGTCAGTGTGAGCTCAATGCATGGAGCCCTTAATTTTTTTTCTTCTTCCTACCTAGATTAAGAATAAAAGCAATGTCAGAGCCACTTTCAAAGTCATGGCTGAGTTATACACGTTTGCTCCTGGCATCCAAGAAAAAACAATTTCCAAAGTTTGAGTGTTGAGTATGAAGCAGAGCTGACAGAACAGTTTGTCAGTGGAGAACATTATATAGAGCTATTTTAAGATTGTCCTCGACCTTTCCACCTCTTTTAAAGCCTTGTGAGAGAGATTTAAACTTCTCTTTTGCCAGTGGCCTACTGTCAGTTCCATATTTGTGTTTGTTCTCTCCATGCTATGGATGTAAGAGCACATTATGGGGAGATCTTCCAAATCCTCTTTTACACTCTTGTCTGAGAAAGAGCCCTCAGATTCAGCCAGGTCAACCTTGGCACTTAAAGTTCAGAGAGATACTTTTCTTTCCTTGATCTCCTCTTCAGCCAACTTTTTATAGTTCGTAGATTGAAAACTGACCTGAAGATAGTGAAGGTTTTATTATTAGCACTGATGAGTCAAAAGTTTTCAATTCTTTTTATATGGGAATTTTCTACTGAGATACCTATGTGTATATATCTATCTATATATGTATGTATCTATGCAAATACTTATGCTGATGAATTACTTGTAAGGCTAAGTTTTTAGATTGTTTGTAAGCAGATTTCTCATGTAAAAAATGCTCTACCAGTAGGAATTGTGTCCAATGACAAAGTGCTATGAAAAGTGCTATTTTCAGCTTCATAAATACTGATGGTACTTTCACATGCCAACTTTTTCAGTGCCCACCCTCTCGTGTATAATGCCCCAAAAGTAGGTACTACTGCAAAGGCACTGTTCATTGCTGAAAAATCATTTATTATATATTGAAGAATCCAACAGAACTCCTGATCTTTAGCCATAAGTGTAAAATGTAGAAATGGAGCAAGAACTAAGTTACTATAGGGAGTTTTAGTCTTTGATTTATTTTCTCTTATTCTTAGCTCAGCATCCTCATTTGAAAAGGAACATAAAAAAGTTAGTTAAATCCACATTGTATTCACAAAGAATAAACAGCCCACAAATGGGTTCGTGTAGCTGTTGATACTCACATTTGGCTCCTTTGGAGGTGTTATTGTTTATGTTTTTGTGTCAAAAATAATGTAATATGTGAAGGAACAGCTTTTATTTTGTGTCCAAGTGGGGTGTCATTTAATGAAAAGGCAGAAAATAAGAGCACAGCTGATTTGAAGCAATTTGGAAGGAGTTTCACAAAATCATTAAGGGTGAAATAGCACCTTCTTGTAAAATATGCCTTTAATATTTACTACTGTAACACTGTAACATTTGCTCTCTTGTAGTCTAAACTCAGTAAATAGTGATCATTGAAAATAGTTTTGGGTATTTGTTAACAAGTTTATGGTGACTGTACCTATCCATCAAGTATTCTTATTCAAAATATCACTACTAACAATTCTAAGTGCTAACTGAAAATAACTTTTTTTTCTTTATCCCTCTTTTGAAGACAAAGACAGGGGTTTGTTTGCTGCAGGATGGTAACCAGGAGCCTTTCAAAGTGCGACTGCACTTAGCCAAAGATATTTTGATGATCCAGGAGCAGGATGTGATCTGTGTGTCTGGTGAGCCTTTCTATTCTGGTGTAAGTAGTTTTTATTTCTTCTTTGAGATGTTCTTTACAAAGAAACAGAGCTGTGTATATGTGTGTGTGCGGGTGCATACACACATCTGTATGCATTTGCTCCCATGGATTGGTATTTTGTTTTACACTGTTAACACAATGCTTCTTTTGTGATATCCCATCTAAGAAACACTAATAAGGTAATAAGGTCTATGCATGACTGCAGCACTGTTTCTCTTCTCTCACCTCTGGGTATTGGAGCCAATGGATGTGGGAGGAATGCCACAAACAGTGGTGTTTGCAGGGAGTGCAGGGACCTCAATGTACTTATGTATCTGAGTATTGTCTGTGGAGTTGATAAGATAATTATGTCAAGGCTTTGCTGGTAGAGGAGTTACCTTTTATCCTCTGTTGCTTGGGTTTCTTCCTGTGGTAGCCCAGCACTAGACTTCAGGAATGCTGTGAGAGTCACTAGCTTTAACAGCATATCATGTTAACAGACATGGAACAGTGGGATAATACAATTTAACTGTTTTACATGATGTGTCAGATTGCTTATTTAAGCATCATTTTGTGCAGGAGAAACTACAATTATTTGGAAAATATGTAACATTTTATTTAGAATAATGCTGTAGGGTTTAGAGCTATTGTAATGCGAAGTTTTTATTTAATATTAGAAGATAGGTACAAAAATAATAGAAAAATAGCATTAATTTCGATAGACATTTTTATAGATACTGTAATTAACTTTGTAGAGATATTTTTAAGATTTATGTGAAACTATCATAAACATTTTGGTCTCCCTTTGAGCTAAATAAAATACTCATTGAATTTCATGTTAAATCTTGTGAGGTGTAGTAGTGTGATATCTGTTCATACAAATGTTTAGTTAATGCTATTATGTCTATTTCATTATTTAATTACTGCTGTTGCCACACACTTGCATCTCTAAATACAAGCACAATAAAAAGATAAAAAGCACAAATGAAAAATAATTGGTAGAATGTTAACAGTGCAAAGAGTGTGAAAAATCAATGAAAAAATGTATCAAATTATCCTTCTCATTATTATGAGTATCTCAAGGTGAATTCTTCAGAGCTTTTCTTTGATACAAGACGAGAACATTGCTTACAGTCTCCATAGAGTCTGAGTTTATTTGCTTGACAAATCTGACATTAGCTCCTGACTGTTTCATGCTGAACAAATGCAGTTTGCTGATACAGGTCTGTATCCTTTATGTGGATTATGGATGCTCCTTTTAACAATCAGGCTCTCCTGTTCCTCAATAGACAGGACATCCAGCAGCCAGGCTAAAAAGCAGTTATGAGTTCAAGCTAAAGCTGTAGTTGTTCAATTAGCAACATACACTGTGGCACCATTATTCCACCAACACCATTCTGACTTTATTTATTAAAAGATTTTATCACTCAGAAATATGACTTTCATTAATCTGCTGTAATATCTGTAATATCCTGCTGAACTTGTTATTTAAATGTCTTCATGGAACGCATATTAATTTTTTTCCCTTTTCACAAAAAGGCTTTCTCTTACAGTATTTCTCTCTTTAGTTTTGCAAAGGCTCTGTGGAAAACAGATTATTTGCTTCCCCAGTTAAACTCCCCCATGTTATTTGCATATTGATGTATAACTCATTAACTGATTGATATTAGTGTGTTGCTGCAGAGTTCCTTTTTCCTGGAAGTGTTATTGATAGAGTAGTGACATTTGAGCACTTTACTCTGATTTCCTTTGGGATTAAGACTAGGACTTTTAGCAGTAGGTTCATTCCAGCTAAGGATGATTGGCATTTCAGTTAACTGTCCTTTTGTCACAGGTAATTTGAATAATCTGGAATCATGTACCTTGATTATATACTGTAATCACAAAAGTTCCACAGGCTTCCTTTTTTTTTTCTATTTTTCCTCAGTTTTATTCCTGATTTATTAGGTTTAATTTGTTTGTTTACTAATTTTTCCTATGTTTTACTTTGCTTGTTTGATTTTGTTCTTTTCTTTCTGTCATTCTAGATAACTGCCTGCATTTATCTTTCTTTTACCTGAATTCTACAAAGCAAGGGTTTTTATTAGCAACTGACACTGAATGCCTCAGAGAATAAACTCTTTAAGCATAAAAATAAAATTTGTAACTGCGGAACAATAGTATTGTTACATTTTACAGACAGGTAGCTACAGTGAAGGTAATTTTTAATCTGTTTAAATAAATAATCTTTAAATAATTTGATTATAAGGTTTTACTTTATCATTGCTGCGCTGGTATGGAACGAAAGGCTATTATTGTGTTTCTAGTTCAGAACAGTGTCTCTTCTGTTTGTTGAGTCTGAATCAATTTGCATGCTCCTCTGTGTAGGACAGTCTTTAAACAGGCACTTAACGTTCCAGCAGCATCCAGATCTGCATCCTGTGGAATAATCTAAATAAAATCAATGGCTCCTTAGGAATGAAGTGCTGTTTAATGTGAGTGTATGGGATAAACACCTAGTTCTTAATTTGGAACGCTTCCTTTTGGTGTTAGACAGTTCTAGTTTCCAAAACTAAAGAGCTGCAAAGAAACGTTGTTTCTTCTTTTTTTGTATACAGTTTGAAGTAAGAAAATAAAAAGCATAAAAGATTATAAGCAAAATAAATTGCTTATAAAATCTTTTTTTAAAAAAAGAATGCATCTGTTTCTTTAGTGGGCTGAAAAAAAAAGCATTAATGAGGGTCCTGCAGCAATTGTACCTATAGCAATTCCTATAATTTTTTTTTTAAAAAAGAATGCATCTATTTCTTTAGTGGGCTGAAAAAAAAAAAAACCATTAATGAGGGTCCTGCAGCAATTGTACCTATAGCAATTCCTATAGCATCAACCATCATTCAAATGATCATGGAGTACATCTAAATTTGAACATCAGTTTCATCAATAAGTATTAAATATATTTTTTTGTGTGCCATAAGAAAGTCTTGCTTTTCAAGAGAAAGAAGGTTCAGCAGGTTCAGCATTATGCTGCTAGCAGATAGCCAATGTAGATTTGAGCTCCAGTGCAAATGACCAAGAGTGGGATGAGAACATATTGTGAAACTCAAAGTGTGCAAGGCAGTGTTGTTACTCATCCAAATTAAATCCTTGCTTGCAGAGAGGTTTTATGTTATGGGAAGTGTATGCCTCAGTTGGAGTGGTTGTGTTGAAAGATAAGACTGCTGTCCCTCAGGTCAGGTACGCCTTTTTCTCCCAGAGCAGTTACAAAATGTCCCAAAAAGAGTTGAATTAAACCATGTAGGAACTTCATCACTATTTGTGGCAGAATTGTAGAATATATATTTATATATTCTTTTAAGCATATTTCTTTAATTACTTGACATTATGCTCACAAGAGTTTGCTGTATTGTGTTCTGTATGACAATGTGCAGTGGGGCAACTCCCACTCTTTTTAGACATACATTTAAACAGCCTGGACTAACCAGGATAGCCTAATGCTGAACTTGGTGAAAATTATTATGAGAGAGGAGATAGCTAAGGTATGGCATATGTGAAGTAGATTTGTTCCTAGGAAAGATTTTAATATTTGCCTTTCCAGAATCAATATTTTTATTTTAGAGTTAATCCTCGTAGTTTCTATTACCTTTCATGAACATCTGAAATTCAAGGAAAAGGATTATTGCACTATATCAAGATAAGCAGTTTATCTGTTTGGGAAGCTGTGGAGTTTTGCTTCTTTTCTTTAATAAATTTTGTTCATTAATTGTACTCAGAATTTTCTATGCATGGAGTCTATGTGCATGTGAGATCCATAAATCAAGGATATGACAATGAACCATCTGACAGAATGGTGGATTTGATTCAGCTACCCTTTTTTTCTAAAATAATCAAAATAAACTGCAAGCAGCTGGTAAATTGTTAGCTGCCAGGATAGTTTGCATTTTTACAAAATTTTCTTAAATATCCTTTTAAAGGGTCATAGACTTTACAAAATACTGCTAACTCACCTGATGATAACATACAGATGAGTCACATCTCTTTCAAGTAATTTATTTCTATGCTGCTGTGTAGTAAATGCATTAATTAATTAAACATTAAGAAGTTCTTTCAGTGGTTTGATTTTTTAATTAAGGATCTTGGGGGAAAATTTGTGTGAAGGTCAATCATAACTCAATATTAATAAAAAGAGAATGAATGGGGTTTTTTTGTGAATTAATAGAGCGACAGCTCTCAGAATAGCATGGCATTTGTCCAAACATTTAACTGAGATTGATACAATTGTATCTAAATGTAGCTTATGGACTGTAATTGGTTTTGTGATTAAAAAAAACTATCAATAAACACCTTTACTAAGGCCAGGATACAACACTATCTCAAAGTGTTGCACTGCAGCCAGGTCTGTTTTCTGATACTGTTAACCACACTGTAATTTTTTTTTTATTGTAAGCATGAAAAAAAAGGATATGTTTCACTTTTAGGGTTGTCTGTATGCTATTGTGAAATCAAGTGCTGAAAGATTCATAAATATATATATAAAGTGTTAAAGAAAATAGTTGTTAGAGATTTTCTAATTTTTTTAGTTTTTTATAAAATAGTCTTTTAAATTAAAAACTTTACACAATAGAATTTTTTCTTGATTGTTTAAATCTCAATAATGAAGTTATTAATTTTTAAGAATGAAATTAAATTCAGAACACATCACATAGGGATGACATGCCTGGGAAGTCACATGAAGTTATTACATTTTCCTTACTTGAATATTTAATTTTTTTTGAGATTTCCTGAGACTTAATTTTGTATCTGTTATATTGCATCATTGTCTTTTGAAAATTATGAATTTTCTTGTCATATATTTTAGTCTTGGTAAAAAAGATTCAATTAACTTTAGCAATTTTAATTAATAGAAATTGAAGAAAAAAATTAAACTGGTAAAAATGGAAAAAAAAGCTTAAAATGGTAAATTATAATTTTGACTTATTTTCTCCATTGTCTTTATTTACAATTTTGATTCTGATGTGTGATTGAATATTATAAACAATGCCAAAATGGAACTCCCTGTCCTGTAAAGAATTGCAAATATGTGCACAGATGGGTCACCTTTCAAGCACTTTCCATTCTTGTTACCTTCATAAAGCTACCAGTAAGAATCTTGGGTTTTTTTATCTTTTTGGTATCTGTCAGCTATTCAGTGGAGTGAATCCATTTTTTACTGAAGTCGTCAAGTATCTATCAGATGGGGGTAACTTTTTTCCTCTGCCAATCTGGACAGCTTTAAAGTGACAACCTGACAGATGTAAATATGATTATTTAGGGAAAGCCTAAAGCAGCTTATTTTTCTGCAGCCACTTAAAAGTAAAAAGCATAGCAATCAGCTGAGGTTAAAAATGCTATTTATATTGCCAGATTTGAAAGAAAATAATTACTTTTCCTCATTGGAAGAATGCTTTTCCTTCACAAGAAAGAAAAATATTGCAAATCAGAAAAAACTCAGAGAACCTAACATACTGATAGCAGTGGATGATGTAAGGCAGTAGCTGGAAACTACAGAGAATGTTCCTTACAAAACCTGGTGGGAGTTCAGATGCTGGCCATGAGTTTATAGGTTTGTTTCTCTTTTATTTCTGTACTAAGAAATGCAGAACTTCTGAAGTGAATCAATCACATGAGTGGAAATTTTATACGTAGATATTTAGGTGAATATTCCAGCTTTCAAGCATAGGCTGCAGGACTGTAAACATTTTGAAGTATGAAGGGTTGAGAGGTTTTTTTTTTTTATTCTAGTCACTGTTAGCTGCCTGCATGACACTGCTGTGTTTGCCACCCTCAGTTTCCAGCACAGATGCAGAGGAAGGGGGATTTCCAGGTTATCAGGCAGGTTGCACCCTCCCTTACTGCCAACCTCCTCCAGTTGCAGGAGGAACTGAAATAATGAGACAAGCTTCAAATGTCACATGATGGAAGTTGTTAGCAGATGAGCAAGTCTGCTGGAAAACGTTAACACTGTTAATTCAAATTGGAAATGTGATTGACCTGTGTCCTGTGCCCTTTACACTCAGAATGAGTATAAAGCTTGCCCAGGTAAATTAATCCAAAGAAATGTCACTAAGAAAGAGCAAAGCATTACCAAAAAGAGGACTCAAAACCTTGAAAATGTATGCAAAGATTAAATAATTTTTTTTAAATCCTCATTATACTTTCTTATTTCAAAATGTAGTAGGATTACTAATAGCTGATAAACTGCATGAGAGTGTGGCCTTGAATGCATTGTGGCATCAAATGTTAACAGGTTGATCTATGAAGTTGATACCAATGTACTGATTTTATCTTTATACTATTACATTTTTAAATTTATGTTGTAATATTTTCCTCCTTTTTTTCTTCCTACATCTTTCCATGTCACTGTACTATTGTAGATTTCTCTCCATGTCTATTCCTTTTTTCCCCCACCTCCTCTTTTGTGCTGCAAACCTTTCAGCTTTTTATCATCTTCCTTATGTAAAATACCTTGGTCTCACTTCTAATTCTCTGAAAAGAGAAGTCTGGTTTTCCATCTGTACCTAGGCAAACTAATTCTTTATACCTTTACTCTTGTAAGATAAATATCCAGACTCACCAGATGAATAACCACACACTGGGGAAAAGGTTGAGAAATGGTATATTTAAGTTTCGCATGCTGTTAACTCAGTTTTGTGAAGATTTTTGAAGTTTTTTCATCCTTTTGTTCAACATGTATTTGACTTCTTTCATAGAGACACATTCTTAAATTATTAGATCCCATTAGATGACTGCTTTATGTTATACAACATAGTTTGAAAAGATTACTAACTAAATATTTTTTAAGAGTCAGTTAAGTAATTATAAACTTTTACATCACACACCAGTCAGTATGAAATACTTGAATTTTTTCTGTGCTCTAAGATGTAACTTAAAAATAACATTAACTCTTGACTAAATATAAATAGTTAATGATTACCTAGGATTCTGTGTTATCCTTTCCTCACTATTTACTGTTGCTCTGTGCTCACATGGTGATTTTTCACTTCTGATCTTACTTATGATGACATTTATGTTTCCCCAGAAGATCATATGGATTTTAAGAAATTTTAGTAGCTCTTTAATGGCTTCCGATCTTACTTATGATGACATTTGTTTCCCCAGAAGATCATATGGATTTTAAGAAATTTTAGTAGCTCTTTAATGAAAGCTTCAAAAACATTGTTTCTCTTTTACTGCATAGCTCTGAGGAAGATTTTTTTTTTTTGGCAAAACTCTTTGCTGTCCTTTCCAGTCAATTTTCTGAGTCACATGGAAAATGCTGACAGCATGGCAGCAGCTTTGTGTTTTTCAATAAAATGATAACCACTTTTGTTCTGTCCAGGAAACAGCAAGAACACTACTCTGAATCTTGCTTTTAAGAGTCCTAGGAGCTCTAACCTTCCTTCTGTTTCGTATAATGTAGATAACAAATGTGAAAATGGAATTACAAGCTCACAGAATGCTTTGTACGCTTTTGATAGAGAACTAAGTATTTTTCATCTCAGCCAAGTTTTATTTTGTAAACTTGAGATGAAGTTACTGTTGGAATTTGCAAAACCACTGCAAATTCAATCATAGACTATAATGTGATGCAAAAAGATATTAATAGAGAATCAATAGAAATTGATAAAATACTAATAGAGAATCAATAGAACATAAAAATATTAATTGGCAATTAATAGAACATCAGTATTTTTAACCTGAACAACACAAATAGTCAGTCAGGATACTTAGAATACTTTGTCGCTTGTACAAAATTTTTTGCCTCCAGAGTTCTTGCTGTGTTTTATTAATGAATAGTTACAAATCTTTTTAAGAACTTAAAGCTATTAGACCAGAGAAAAGCATTTTATTATTGTTATTGTTCACTTGAAATGCTAATTAAAGGCATCAGAACAAAACAATTTGCTTCAGATTTCTGGTTAAATTTCTTTTGTGCATTAATCATTATAATAAAAATGCTTTACATAAAAATATATTGCTTTGCTGACAAGGTATATTCCATTCCCCAGGGCTGAAAATGGCACTGAAAGTTAAGCTTGGTTTGGGGTTTTTGAGGGTTACATAAAATAAGTCATGTGCAAATCAAAAAGTAAAACTTACTTAGACAAAGGAGTTTTCTGCCAAAACATTTCAAAGCAAGTATTTATCACCAAAATACTGATTCAAGTAATTTTGTAAGTCAAAAGAAAGGGATTTATCTTTTTCAAGCTAAATTTGACATTCTGCCTCTATACTGGAAGTTGATTAATACCTAATTTGGATACCTGCTTTGAGCTGACAGGACGGGATGTCTTTATTTTTCTTTATCGATTACAAAAAGAAACTTGCATTGACCAATGGCTGATTAGAGCTGGGGCTTTATCCCAGACCAAAATTCAGGTGTACGAAATGTCTGATGCTTCTAAATGTTCCGGAAAAGCAGTTTCACTATAAGCTTTATATGGGGTTTTAAATTGCAGACTAGGGGGTTATTGATGGTTTACTAAGGAAATACACAGCTTGTATGTAATTCTGATTTGTACTTTTGAAGGTCATTTGCATGTTTGTTATTGTTAGCTAACTTGATGTAAACAAAACATAATTCTGCAAATAAGCAAAGTATTATTTCTTTATTGTAAGACTGAGAGGTGTGTTGAGTTAGCCAAGATTAAAAACCATGAAATGCCTTCCCTGCACATTACACATCACTCAAGTGAATCTAGTTTGCAATATGTTTTTGAAGTGAAATTCAGTTCAGTAACGCTCTGGTCCCAAAATATTTAAGATCAAATTTCAATGGAGATAGAAAAGAAACCAGAAAAAATACTAGACAAAACCCTCTGATAAATTATGTTGTGCTGAAAAAGTGTCTTGAAATTTTTCTGGTTTCCTAACTTACTTCTATACTGTTTTGCCTATTTAGAAATCTTCCATGCTACCATGACTTTTTTTTTTTTCACATAAAGTAATGCTGAACTCCAATGTGAAATCTTTCTAGTTTTCTGTCAGACAGTACTGGCAAACTCACAGAATACCCTGGATCAAGTGTTTTTAGGACTATCTTGATTCTGCCTTTGCTTGAGTGAAAAACAAAAAGTATATTTTATTTACTCTTTTTTGTGGGTACTTTTCTATGGGTACTTAAGTATGTCTTAAGAAAGACAAGAAGGACAGAAATATTCTTCAGTACAGTTTTCTATTAGGTTTTTAAAAAATGTGGCTTCAGCTTCGAATATGTTCAGATGCCAGTATTTACAGTGACTACTGACATATCATGAACTACAAATTTTATGAAGTTACATGTTTTTCACTGAGAATATTACTTTGTTTGAAATTTAATCCATGTGTTGTCTATTATTCCATCCATGGTTGATGTAACACCAGCCAGTTCAAGCCAGTTTAGTGAAAGGTTGCTGTTTTTCAATGTCATCTTAGCACAAGTGTGTTCTATTTGATTTGAGCATGTATAACAAAAAAATAACAGAATATATTGACTGGAGTGTACAAGTCAAGTTCATGTTCTTAACTCCATGTTCAGCACAAGCTGGAGGTGGAAACAAGATAAAGTTAACAAGAAAAATATAGCTCCCAGTGGAGCCACAGCTGAGTGTTTTCTGTTCGTTTATGTAACTCAACTTATACCTCACATGAGACTGTGGCCTATATTGGTTTATCCTGAATATATTGTCAGCACCGTCACCTGTGTTTTATACTGTGACAGACAAAAGGTTTTCTAAGTACAGTCTGTGTCCTGAACCCAATCTGTGGGAACTGCATTATGAAAGTTCATTTTTAGAGGTTTATGTTAAAAATAAAAATTGAAATGCTTGCCTATTTAACAGCAAATTATATATCTTTTTTTTTTGAATAAATGTTTGCATGCATTTTATATTTTGTAAGCTTTAGCCTAAATTAATAAATGGTAGTCTCGTTTTAGGCAATCCATTTTGTCTTTCAGTCCAAAACATTGGATGAGTTTACACTTGCTCTTTCCACAGTTCATATTTGTCACAAATGTGAAAAAAGAAACAAAGTGACTTGATTTTCACCAAATTTCTGAAATAACAGTTTTCCAAAACTGTTATGTGGTACCTCCTTTATTTTCATTCTGTAAATGAAGTAAGGAATAAAAACATACATCTGTATGTATTTCATCCTTTCTGTCCCTGCTATATTCCTGATGATCTATTCAAATCTTACTGATACTGACAATCTATGCTGATTGTGCTGAAATAAATGTAGTTAAATGTAGCATACATGCAGACTTATGCCATGCAATAGAAAAATAGGTAATTAAATGAGTATAAAATCTAGACCACCTGTAGAGGACATTCAGAAATCTATAAAATTGATATATTTTACTCTGGATATATGGTATATCTGCTAATACATTCTTTTTATCACTACTTAAATGTACTAATTCTAAATGATCTGTAGTTGTAAGGCCAACAGACAGAGTAGGAAAAAAATCAAAAAAGTCTTTGTAAATGCTCATATCTGAGTCAGATAGTAGCTGACAGTTTTTACAGCACAAATTTTTAGACAAGCAATAAACGAAAAAAGATGGGCTATTTTTAATAATTGTAGGTTATGGATTATGATTTATAAACTGTTGCTCTGAGATCAACAGTTTGGTGGTTGTGGTTTTTGGGTTTTGTTTTTTTTTTTTGGTTGGTTGGTTTTTCTAATTTGGATCATTACTGTGCTTTGAAATGAATTCATGCAATGTGTGCACTTGTTAAGCTTTGGTTAACACCAATGAGTGGTCTTGGCATGCACAAGTTGTTTTGCTTACAGATGAAACTGAATTGGGAAATGCACTGCAGGAGTGCAGTGTGAGTACTTCAACATGTAGTGATCAACCTGCAGGTGAGACCAATTTAGGACTCGTCAAGGCCTTAACCTCTGAAATGTGTGTGTTGTGTCATAATTGTCCAGCTCCAAAGTTCTGGTTTTTATGTGTTGCAGTACTTGCTAGGATGGTGTGAATTGAACAAATGATTTTTTTGGGGATTTGTTTTTTGAGGCGGGATTTCTTCTTCCCTTCCAGGCTTTGTGTTTGTCCTGTGGGTCATAGGTTTCATGGGATTTTCAGTTCAGGAGCTCAGAACTTCATAAAAACAACAAAAATCAATGTTGAAAAAACTTCCTGAAGTTAGAATTTAGTTGTTTTTGCAGGAGACATTAAATCTAGCAAAACTTGATTTCTTTTTTCCAGGAAAGAACAGTAACAATTAGAAGACAGACTGTAGGAGGATTTGGATTAAGTATAAAGGTAAGATGATATTTTGGTCTATTTATTGCATATCACACAAATTGTATATTTTTATATAATCCATGTTACTGTTAATGAGTGCAAACTGTTCTAGACTAGAAACAAGACAGGAAACATATTCTTGTATGTTAGATGCTGTTACAGCAGGTGACCAGAACTATGCTGCAATATGGAAGGAAGGCACCCATCCCCTTAAAATTCAGGCTGACCAACTCTGTAATAAGGTTTGATGTAAGAGTTGAGAAGCGTTTTTAACTTTATAGACTGTACTTGTTCGGCTTCTCTCTAATTTAAATAGTTATTAATGAATGCTAAATTACAGTGGCAGGAACAAGGAACAGCCAATAAGTCCATCATCAATTCTGCTACAAAGAATATCACATTAATTCATTGCCATTCATTAGTGGGACAGAAAGTGTTATTGCGTGCTTGTATTGTTTATTTTTCTGTAGATCAGACCCAGACAGCAATTTGTCACGTTACTGTAGTTTTGCTTTTCTCAGTAAGATTTAAGAACATATACAAGTGTAGGTGATCCTTTTTAGGAGAGGAAGGAAGGGTTAATAATTTTTGTCATTATAACCTATGAGTTTGAAAACTTTACCTTAGCTTTGAGTCTGAGTGTAGACAACACAAGATTAATTTTATCTTCTAAACACAGCAGTTCTCAGTCTCAAGATAGCAATGGAAAAAATAAAGTGTACTTCACATGAATGCAAAGCAGCCTAAATTATGCATATAAAGTGAAAGTATAGATTTTCCTATGACATCTGCTAGAACTGACCTTATAAGTGACTCATAAGAAGGATTAATGTGCATTTGTGTTGTCATTGATAAGAATATGACTGAATAGAAGTATTAATTTTTAAAAATGTCTCAGTGCACTTGCTGTTATCTTGTTGACCCATGAAGATCTCTGTTCAAGGAAAACTTAATTGCTATTTTGTCACCAAAGTTCCTCATCAGTTTGGTCAACAATATTTAAGGGTTTTTTCCTCCAGTATCATTATAGGTTACAGTACACTGAATAATGATGAATTAATGAATGTAAAATGAGTGTAAAATCAAGTATATGGGTGAATGAGGGTTTATTTAAATGCTGCTAAGAAATAACTGGTTACAGTAAGGACTTCAGATAATTGTAGAGCAAATCTCAAAAGTTGGCAAACTTCATTTTACATATACTTTATAATGAGTTATCATTTAAAATTAACATCACTGACAATCTCAAGATCACATTATTTAAGTATTATGTACATTGCATAAAATAAAACATCATTTAGAAATATAAATTAAGTAGAGAATGTGCAATGGTCTTTCTTAAAATTAATATAGTTCTTAACTTTTTAGAGCAAAATATTTTCTATGATTATTTTATATCATAGATATTTTGATCAAAATTAACCAAAGTATTGGAAAAGTAAAGATACATAAAGTCAAGTGTGAATAGACAATTTTAATTTTTTTAAATAACTAGCAGTCGGGTGATGAAATCCCTTCAAAAATGTTATTAAAGAGCAAAGAGTCCTCTTTAAAAAAAGGAAACTCAGACTTGCTTGGGCAACATAGATTAGATAATGAAACTGAAAAGTTGAATACTGTGGTCTGAGATGTTCTGTTCATATGTTTCAGGTATTGTGATTTATTACTTTAAAATTAGTTATTTTTTAGAAAAAAATTAATGTTTGTGGGACCTTTTCTGCTAGATCCTCATATTAGTAGTTCCACATTCTCACAAAGATGGACAAGCATTTGGATAGCCAACACAATCTAAAAAAAATTAATAAATTGTATTATAATTTTAAACTAGTGTAAGAAACAACTTAGAATGGGAACTTACAGTAATTTTTCTTTTTTAGTTTAGGAGGCAAACTTTATGAAGACTCACTGAAATAAACTTTTTATTTATGGCATGAAATGACATGTCAGTTCCAAACATTCTGAAAGGTGCCAGTTTTCTATTTAAAATTCAGTCAGGGTTTGCTTCTTGCTGATGAATACAATTTTGCTGATGTGTTTTTGTTTTGTTTTTTAAGATTCCTGAACTGTAATAAAGAATCTTATATTTGTTGATAATTTTAAACAGAAATGTAATTATTTTGAATTTTTGCCAGAAAGTAGAGGTGTACAAGTCACCCTGAAGGAGTGAGAAGCACTGAGAGCTCTCCTCCTTTTGTCAGTAACTTCCCTTGAACTACAGTAGTTTCTGTTTCTTACTACTCCCAGACTAATTGAAGGTAGGGGTTATTTGAGGACTTACTTCCTGGCTGTGTTGTATGTCAGAGGACGTTGTTTATCTGAGGTGTTAATTACAGCAATACAGTGATTAATGACACTCACTTTAGAATACTTGCTTGGGCTTGGTTATGAATTTGCCTAGTTTCAGCTATCAGGTCTGGGGCATTATCACATTTCTTTTCTACTAACTTAAAACATCCATTTCCTGCCAGAAAACTCACATGAAAATGTCACCTTTCAACTTTCTCTTGAATAAATTTTTAAAATGTCTTATCCCACTGCAAGGATTTTGAACCCTTGGAATTCTTCTTTTTCTGAAGAGCAGAGAACAAATTCCTAATAATTCCAAAATTAAACTCTATTTTTGTTTTATCTGTCTATGAGGTACATAAACATAACTCTTCTCTTATAACCTGGGTATTCCAACTATATTTGTAAAAATCATAGATTCAGTTAACTGCTTAAGAAAAACTCTGACTCTAGAGTTGACTTTTGTCCAAGACGTAAACTTCAGCCCTTTAAGAAATAGATTAGAATCCACTCTTTTAGGATTTGAAAACCTGGTGTTTGCCTGTATGTTTTAGCTGAAATTAGTGGTGAAACTGATTGAACTTGAAGCAGACCTGCTCTGATTTACACTCTTCTGAAGGAATTATTTTCTCTCTTCTGAATACTCCTGTTAAATGTTTGTTTGTGAAGAAATAGCTATGGATATCGATACAGAATTTGGGAAGTGTAGTATTTCAGTAATTTATCACATCTCTGGCAAGTTTGAGATGCAGAGCCTTGACAAAAGAGGCTGCTCAGTGTATGATTTCAGAAAGAACATCCTGTTTTTCTCTAATTGGAGTGTAGTGTTCCTGAAGAAATAGGTAACAAAATTGATAGTTCATTAAACAAATTAAGGTTTTTGGTTATAGTCTGACTTCTGGCTACCAGGACTCAGTACATTGCCATTATTCTGCTTCTGTTTTGATTGTTCTTTTAAAATGATGAACAGCATCAGAGGTCTTCTGAGGTTCAGTTTTACTTTCCCAATTTAACTCAATCAAAAAATTCAGTGTCCAAAGACCTTAAAGCTATTTTTGTTGGTGGAAATGCATCTTTTTAGTATCAACTCCTAGTCCCCTACATTGTCTAACTCTGGTGATGGTAAAGTCCAACAATTGGTCTGATCTTTTGTAAATGTTTTTTTGTAGAAGATAAAAAATTAATTTCCTTGTTATACTTAGAACCAAAAACCCCCAGCCTTTTTCAATAAAAGTAACTACTTTCAATTGCCCTATTTTTCATATGTCAAAAACTTCTGAAAAAAAAACCCTCACACATAAAAACTGGGATAAGAAAAAAATTTTTAGGAGAGTGTCATGTGACACTTTGCAAGGAGGTGTGGGTGACCTCTCACCAGCAGTGTCCAACATTCAGGACAGTGACCTTCAAAGAGCTGCCAGTGATTAGAGCTTCCTCTGCCCCTTCTAGCAGGACCACCTCCACAGGGGGGAAGCTGCTGTCATTCCAGGTTTATCTCTGCTTAAGGAAAAATGACAAAGAAAATTTGCTTGACAAAGATCCTTGTTAGAGTCTGGCAGAGGTCTGAGCCATTAAGTCTTCAACACCACTATTTGATGTATTTCTGTCCATCCTCCGGTCTGAGGTTATAACTACTTGTCCATACTAGAGGAAGAGAAAATTTAAAGCAGTGGAAAAGTTGCCTCTGTTCCCAGAGTTTTCTTTAGAAGAGTATCCCCTGAGACTGTAAAACCATATTTTAGACATGCATACACTTTTTTTCTCTACAGGACAGAGAATCAAGTATGGAGAGTGCAGGATGCAAGGCATCCTGAAGTAGCATTCAACAAGATACTGGCAGAATATACAGTTTGCTACAAATTGCTAGCAGTGACTGGGTATAGATACTTGATCAACAATTTGCTGTTTCCAGTTTTGATTTTTTGTTTCTTAAAAGGGCAGGCACTATATCCTCTTACTAATTTAAAAAGAAGCCTTCCTACAGGTCAGAATCGGATGCAGTGAGAGGAGATATTATTTCCCTTGGGTAGGACACTGGTGAAAGCTTTCTCAGATCTGTAGTGTAAATGGATTTAGGTAGACTCAATACAGTGAGAGAGGAATAATCATGTTGTGTGCATTACAGGCTGGCTTAGTAATAAAAGTAATTTCCTACTTTAATGGAGCTTCAGATCTAAGGAGGCAGGGAGGCTGTTTTAAACCTCACACTTTGCTGGACTTTAAGTATCCTGGATAGTGCAATATGTATGTAACATTGGAAGCTTAGAAAGAAAGTGACATGGTTATTTTACTGTTTGTTTGAAACATTTTTAAGAAATTAAATTTGCATGTTACTAGAAAATTTGGAGGGTATAGGTTAAAACTTATGAATTTAGTGAGCTTGAACTCATTATCCGCAGAGTAGCCAGCTTTTACTGTTGGTGTTCTTCTGGTGAAAACTACTGAAGGATATTTAAAAAGCTATAATGCTACAATTTGATGGTAGCATCTGGTTTTTATGGAGTCAATACTCAGTCTGTGCTAGAAATACCAATATGTTCTGTGCTTGTCAACACTTATCTTATGCAATGCCAGTAGAACTTTACCTGTAGACGTATAATTGTTGTAGTATTACTGAGATCCCTATAAACTCAGTGTTTTTAGGGCTGTTTGCATTGATAGCCACTACCAAAATGGACATTTATCCTATTTAACATTCATCCTCTTTAACATTCTGTGGTTTCAGAGGAAATGAATCTTTGTTCCCTGACAGAAAGAGGTGTTGAGTGCAGGAGTCTGTTCAGTTTCAAACACTTTGATATTGCATGAAGAGGGGATGTGTGCTGTTCCTTAGGGATTGAAATGCCTATATCAGTCCTTTTCACAACTTGACACAGGGTGCCTGGACCTAAAAAAGCCATCATTTCCAAAGTAAAATCTATCTGCTGAAAAGAAGAGTAAGCAAACCTTCAACCAGTATTCCTAGGTGAAACAACAATGTGGCAGACATTGGTTTCTGGTGACCTGAATTTGTACAGCTTGCATTTGAGTGTATGCTTTGATGCTCTTGGCAGAGGGAAAATTATTTGTGTCTCTCTGTATTTTGCCTTTACCTTCCTTTGAATTTCCTTTTCATTTCAGGTTTATTTTTATAACTTTGTTCTTAAGCACCATAAATATTTCCAGTCCCAACAGGTTAAATTGAATGAAGCAACAGCATTGAATTGTTGTTGAACTGTTGAAACTATCATCTGGTTTTCCTTTATTTCTCTCCATTTATTGAACACCTACTGTTCCATTTCTTAATGCTTCTTTTTCTGTTCCTTATTACTTATGCCACTGCTTTCCTCACTCTTTGTGCTTATGTGACAGACAGAAACAAATAAAGGCTGCTTTTGACATGAAAAGGCCAAAGCTTCTTTCTTCTGCTTTTGTTTACCTCCTTGCCAGCATGAAAACTAAGTGGTCACAGTGTGATTGCCATTATAGTTGGATGTCCATTCTGCTTTTACAGGACACATTTCATACATTAGGCTCTCCAGAATTCACAGAAACTGATGTCCTTCAAGTCTGGTAGAGTTCTGAATTCACTTCCTGAGCTAATGATGGCAACTGAGAACTTCTTTATGTGAGACAACAAGGAATTAATCACAGTCAAATATTCATTAGAAAAAGAGGAAGTGCAGAATCAGAGTTATTTGTTCAGTGTCTCTAAAAACTGCATTTAAAGAAAGGGTAAAATAGAACTTTAAGGAAAAATATATTTTTAGTGGCTGACAAAGATTGCCATTTATTTTGTTTTCAGGGTGGAGCAGAACATAATATTCCAGTGGTTATTTCTAAGATTTCCAAAGAACAAAGAGGTGGGTATCGGGTATCAGCTTATTACACTGTACTTTAATGTTCCCTTTAGAAAAAGATGTATTAAATCTTGAGATTCTTCAGTCAATGTTAAACAAATACTGTTGTTGAACCTTTTCTCTCTCATATCTTTATGATCTCTCTCTTCCTCAGAAACTTTTTCTGAACAAGTACTGAATTGATATTTGGAATAGTTTTTAAAGTCTTCAAATTACTATTTTTTTTAAAGAAAATAGAAATAGGAAAGTAACAGGAAAATATTAGAAAGTAAATAGATTATTAGAAAATAAATAGAAAATATAGAAAAGAAATAGGAAAGTATTGACAGAATGAAAATGCTTAATAAATTTAACAAAAGGCAATGATTTAGTGGCTTTGACTTCCCAGTAGTTATTGTCTGGAAGCTGTAGTAAATTAAATGTTTGTATCTTAAATCATAGTAACACAGCAGGAGGATACATGACTTTTTAACCTGGTTACTCAGGTAGTATTTAGAGTATTTTGAGTACTGCATAAAGTTTTGGCCATACTTACTTTTAATCGTAATGGGGCTAGTGCTGAATTCTGTATTGATTTAACTGGCAACATTTTTAAGTTATTGGTATGATACATGGAGAATAGTTAAACAGCTCAAGATGTGCGTAAGTATGAAGGAGGAAGGTTGTGAACCAGTTCCAAGATGGTGTACTTAATATCTTTGTTATGTTTATATGTATTTGTGTAAGGCCAGAAATGCAAACTTGGAACCATTTCCCTTCATCTGTATTGCAATAACTCCAGAACTCAGCTTCTCCTCAACTAAAATATGCCAGTAGGAAAAAAAGTGTCTCTTACTTACCCACTCAGATAGAGATGTATGGAGGAATCAGCATATTGAGAGCCAAAAGCCAACCCTGAAAGGTATATGTGAAAGTTGGAGTTAGGGAGAATAAGGAGTAGCATGAATGAGCCCCTAAGGAAGGCAATAAGGTTAACCTTAAGAATTTATACTTATGATTACAGTCTTTTCAATATACATGTAACTAATACATAAAGATGTGGCATATATTATATGCAGTAGCTATTAAAATGCTATTAAGCACTGCAGGAAAAATAAGAAAGATATACTTCAGTTTAATTGAGCACACTGAAGTGCAGTTTTATTTCTGTCATTAGTTTTTTTGCTGCAGTAACTGTTGCATTGTTTCTAGCCCCAATACTACTTTCAATAAAAACACTGCTGATTTTTGCAGAGCTAGTTTTGAGGTGCATCTCTTTTGTAGGAGATTGCTGTCTTGAGATGTAGAAAGTGTCATGCTGTGTTCCTGGACTAGAGAACTTTGATAGAGAAAATGCCTCAAAATAAATCAGAATGTCTGTCCTGCAATAATTTAACCATCCATTGTTAAATATAACTAATAGGACCATTCCATCAAACAAGGACTTAAGTATCATAATTTACATCAATATTGATTCCATTTTTGCAGCTCATGTAAATAAGTAAAGTTTTGGGACCAAATCCGATACTAGTTTTTTCCCAACGGTATCTTCTATGTTGATATGGAGTACTGTAGGTAATAATTACATGTAATATCTTAATATCCCTTAGTTCTCATGTTCATGTTCTGAAAGGTTATTTATCCCTTTACAGACAAATAATCTTTGTTATATTTCTGGTATGCTTATAAGGTGTATTTGAATGAGATAGCTCTGAAATGGAACACAGTGTTTAAAACGGAAGTGTAGAACCAGATTTTATAAAAGTTTTGTGATGCAGCTTTGTTTTTAAAATCACAGTTTGGCTGGTGATTTTTTTACAATATATTGATTTTCTAGCTCTTCAGCATATGTAGGGTTATCCAGAATTAATAGTCCCTGTTATTTATCAGAGTTTATCAAAGATGCAAGATCTAAAGGGTCCTTTATCTTTGGTAAAAACCTAAAAATTAAATTTGTTATTCATAAGTGTCTCTGGACATGTTGCTTTCTCTTTGTAAGAAATTATCTCTCACAGGCAAATAAGACCCAGTCCTGCAGTCATCTTCTATTCAGAAAAATATGCCCCACCTTACCAGAATGGCCTGAAAGGTGCTAGTGACTGATGGATGAAGTTTCATAGTCGTGTGATTGGGCTGAATAGCGTCTTTTATTGTAACACTGATACATAAGTATTTTGGGTTTAAACAAGAAAATAAAGTAATTTATTTGGAAATTTTATGTTGGGGTTTTTATTATGTTTTTGTTTGAAATTTTAAAGATTATGCAAAAACATTAAATTCAATAAAAATTCTTGTACACAAAATGTTTGATGTTATGTACAAAGTCAGTGAAAAATATGCTTTCTGTTTTCAGCGGAACTTTCAGGTTTGCTCTTTATAGGAGATGCAATTCTACAGGTGAGTAAAACTGCAAATTATTTTGGCTTTATTTTTCTAGAAAAGTGAAATGAAATCTATGCTTATGAAATGTAGAGTAAGTCTTCTCTTTATCTTTTTAATAACAGATTAATGGAATTAATGTGAGAAAATGCAGGCATGAAGAAGTGGTGAGCTTTTCTGTTTTTTAGTCTACTTTTTTGTCTTTTGTAGTTGCTGAAATGACAGTGTATGCTGATAGCAGTGCAGTGGCATCAGCTGTTTTATTGTTATTCCTAAACAAATATGCCTGTACCTTCTAACATGACAAGCAACAAAGTGCAATCTTCTCTTTCTAAATCTGTGTAATTGCTCTTCTCAGATAGGCTTTTCTATATTAAAGGTGATTGTTTTATTATGAAGATTTGAGCTGTACAAATTCCAGCATTACTTCTTCCAGCTAGTAGCTGTCAAATTTCAGCAGTGCTACACCTTTCTGGCTGTGTGGGGTCATTTTAATTTCAACAGCTGTAATTTGCACTATGTTGGAGATTTGTTGTTTGGTTACTTTTAATCCTATTTAAAAATGAGAGAAAACTATTCATCTGCTACTCATCCTCTGGCTGTTCCTTGTGAGGGTGCTCTTCTCCTTTAGTTAAGATGCTATAATTTTGGGTATGAAGTAAAATTTTATTAAGTCAATTTCTTCTTTAGAAGAAATGTTTGAGAGGTCTGTAGTAGGCCGGTTCCACTGGTCAATCAGCTTTGCTAAATGTATCATGTACTTTAGCCATATATTTTTTTGACTCTTAAATATTTTCAGAAGCAGAAAACCCTTTATTTCAGAAAACAATGTCAGAAATTCAAAGATTACCAAAGAAAGTACTTTTGAATCCCGTTTAGATCCATAGAATTTGTACCTGTGTTTTTAAAATAACTTAGTACTGACATACTTGTAGGCTTCTCTGTCTGACTCATTTCCAATCCTTGCATTTCATCCAGCATTCTGCTCTGTTTTCCAATTCAAGGACACTCCTTGCATTTCATCCAGCATTCTGCTCTGTGACAGATCACAGAACATGTGCTGTTCAGGTATAGAAAGCAGGAGTTAATATAGATAAAGTTGTGATAAAGTTGAGTGCAGTCTGAAAGATTAGATCACTGCACTATTCTTCTGTTTTTGCACACTTGTTTCCATGTGGAAATCTACTGAAAATCCTGTTTCATTCTTCAGAGCCCTCATCATACCCCCTTCTGTATACACTGGCTAGTAGTTGTATTTATATTGCCTTTAGGTTTTGTCTGTGCTACAATGATTAGGTTGTAAATATTTTATAAGTTTACCACAGTTGACTTGTTTAATATGCATTAATATGGCAAATCTCTCAGTGGGATTTAAATGTTAGAGTTTAATTGTTGGAATTAGAAAACATGAGAAAGATATTACTAAAAAAGTAGCCTTGTACACTTGAATGTAGATTGAAAATTAGGACATCAGTATTTTGTTTTCTGAGACATTCTCTAAACCCTCAAAATGATACATAAATCTGCTGGGTGTTTATCATAAGGTTGAAACCCATTCACAGGAAGCAAAGAGGTTTTGGAAAAGCTGAAAGGGGAGATTGACATAGAGTAGCAAGTGTTATTGTGTTAAATTTTGATTTATACCTTATTTATCTAACATAATCTGTTTCTTAAACTCCTTGTAGATAATTCTCTATGAATTAAAAAATAGTATCTTACCAGTTTTGAGTGTACATTTATGTATTTGCAAATGGTTTAGGAATTTAAAAAGCAAAGAATTTTTAATTAAATCCTTATTTTAATTAGAATATTTTAAATATTTAATAGCAAATATTGACTAATATTTAAATAGGATGAAATGTCCAGATGACATTTTATAAAATAAAATATACATAAGAGTTATAGATATATAATGTAAATAAAAAATTCAAAGTAAATGAACTCTGATAATCTATTTTTTTTCAGAAACATTCACTGTTGTATGCTACGTGTTTATGGAGTAAATTTCTTTTAAAGCTGCAATAATGGTAATATATGTGGTTCTGCATTGTGTGGTAACCTGTGAGTTTAGGCTTAGCCCTCAGTAAAAGTACATGCACTGGTGTGCCAGCAGGAGTGGCAGGGAGGGTTTTGTCTGCAGCACGTCCTTTGCAGCTTGAGTTGATCTTGGACTTCTGTCCTGTGGGGTCTTTATCAAATACAGGATCTGTAGCTCTAATCTCAAGGTAATATAGAGTAAACAGAAGTGTGTGGAGCCTACTGGCTTGCAGCAGGGAGTTGAACAGGAGCTGAAACTTAATTTTCAATCCTTACAGCATCTAGGCTCTTTTGCAATGGCTCTGCAGGACACCTGAACTCGTAGTTTTGTTTCCTTCTGATTTTTTCTGTACCTAATTAAGGCTTAGCAGGTACAATGTTATGTAGTGTTTGGGTTGTCTTAATGTCTTAGAAAATATTCATTGTAAATCAGTGGGTAATTTTTTCAGTGGGTAATGCTGAAGATACCTGTTAAAAATTCAGATTTGTATCTACAGTGTGACTGTGATGATCATTCATTCTTTTCCCACATGCGAAATGTGTTGCTGCTTCTGGAAACTTTTTAAGCATATGTCATATCTTCATAGCTCTGCAGTGAAAAAATTCACTGCAGCCTATTGTAGGAAACTGATGAGTAGTCAACCCTGGTATTTCATCTTGCTTTACTGATAACCACACTATGTATATAAAGTGATTTGAGTTTCAAAATTAAGTAGTTCAATCAAACTCATGGCATCTTCCATAGCAGGGAGACTCTTTCCCCGATGTACAGTGATCTCAGTTAACATTGTGGGCACTCTGTTGTCTGTATTGTCTTTCATTATTTTTGATATAGATAGATACATACATACATAGAAAGAAAGATAGATGGATTAATAGACTCTGATAAACCTAGATAGGTAGGTTTAGTCAGTTCTTAGAGTACCTTACTGGAAGCCTTTACATAGTTCCTTTCTGATTATTTTATTTTGCTTTAGCTGAATCACTTCATCTAGAGCTTAGTTTTCTTCTTGTAGAAGGTGAAAATCTTGTTCACACCATGAAAGCACATGATGACTTTCTATCAAAGACTGACTGTCAGCTTGTTGTTTCTCTTGGATTGTAAAGAGCCCCAGCTGAGTACAGCATAACATTGCTTCAGTTGTAGTGCTGAGATGTGGTAAAGTAAAGACATAGTCTCTCTGGTGAAGTGGTCAGTACAGGAGGAGGCTGCAGAAAAAAAATAAACTAGCAATTTGTCATAAAAAATATCTCTCAGCATCTCTCAAACTGGCAGTTTTAGTCCAAAAATGCAATATGAACTTGTGTATAGAAGAAGAGTCCATTGTATCTGTTTAAATACATGACTTGATGCTCTGTTTACTCAGGTTGTTTTAATTATTCCTTTTTCAGTAGACTCTCCTTTACATTTTTCAACAAGAATTTTTAAAATCTGAAATTAGGATTATTCACAGACAGACGTATGAGTTTTGGCTTCTGTCTAATTAATAAGGTCTAAAAATGTATAGCTTGTCAGTGCACACACCTAGTGGATGTGGTTATCCACTGTAAGAGATATGATTATTCTTAAGGATGTAAATGAATGTATTTGTGTATTTCTGCATTCTAACTTTTACCTCCATTTATTGTCCAAACATAAAGGTAGCTATATAAGCACCAACATAATATGGTTTATGGATGTTTTTGGTGGTTCTGGGTCTAGGCACTATGTCACTAAAAATGGATAAGATTTTGGGAGAGAGTGAGAGGCCCTTGAGCCACTTGTGAGTGGCTAGGAGTAGGAGAGTATGCCAGTTCAGTTGGATACTACCAAAAACCTTGTGTTGGATCTACTATTCAGGGTTGTAGTGCACCGAATCATCTAAAGCCAAGGTAGAATTGTAGTTGAATGAAGGCTGATATGTTTAAGATTTTCTCTCTTCTTAATGTTGTGAATGAAACTTCTCAGATGGTATCAATAACTGTGGTTATATATCTCTTTGGATCTTAGCATATGGGTTTTTTCTTAGGGACTAGAAGGAATTAAATTACTATGGATACGAATTTCTTATTTCTTCTATTTGGGGAACATCCAGGGAATGTTTCAAATGAAAAATGACAGCTCGCATGTGTCAGTTAATGTGGCATTTGGGCATTCCTTGAAAAGTAACAGGAAAAGCTCATTTAGTCACAGGTAGCTTTGGTGGACTTTTTGTAAAGGAAACTACAATATGTAGCACTGTGGTTCAATTCAGCCACTGCATGCATTTTGCACAAGACACCATTTTTTCTAGAAGAATGACCTGATGTGAGATGTCCTCGTGCACTGCATTGAATCTTTAGCTTCCCCCTTTTCTCAGCATTCACAGCAGGACTGTAATTGTGCTGACTGTCCATGAGTCATTTATGTACTGTGAAAGTGGCAGTGCAGGGGTTGTTGCTGTTTAACTGCAATCATCTGCAGCTAATGAAACTTTTACTCTGGCTTTTCTCTTTAAAACTATGGTTTCATTAAAACTGATTTTTAAAACTCATTATTAATAGTTTTGGCTATGTTGCTCGTAAATGTTTTTAAGCAGAAGAATGAGCATATTGTATTTTTAAGGCAGGAAACCAAATTATCTGAATACTTACTCCAACTTGACCTTGCAGATGTGTCTTTTGGTAAATTATGCTTTTGTCTTACCTTTGTTTCCTTAACTATGAAACAGAGACCTAGACTATTATCGGGTTTAGCTCTCTGAATTTTATTAAGTACTTCTCAATCTGTTATAGAAAAGTACCTCTGCATTAATACTTTGCAGTTTCATGAAGTGATAACAGCAACCCACAAACACAGACTACAACTTTCTCACATTGCAGAGAACCTGTACTTTATAACTCATGGCACAGCCATTTAATCCTTTTCCCTCTAGACAGAGTGGCGACTCTAAATGTGGAAGCTGCACAGTCGGTGCTTCTAAGACTATAATCAATCTGCAGTCTTTAACTTCTGAATTTAAAAGTGAAATGAAAACTTTCTGGAAATCTAATACTTACTCTTTCCATACAGCTGCTGTTTTGTATCTAAGACTTGAGTAATAATAAAAATAATAATAACAATAGGAGTAAACTGATGTCGCCTTAGCTATCCCAGCATAATTAGTGAAAATACCTGTTATTGAATATTCTAATGCTCATTGAATTTGAGCATAATCTGTCAAATATTTCAGCACTCATTTGAAATAAGTGGCTATCAAGTGGAAAATATCCTAGCAGCTGTAAATAGCCTGTTTCAGCTGTTTTCAGCTCTGTGGTGGAAATTCCTGGAATGTAATTCCAGGATGTATCCTGGAGCAGCATTCTTAATGTGTGTTCATCTGTTTTTCTCATCTGGCTTTAGCTATGTTTTATTAGTGTTTAAATAATTTTTTTTAATTATTACCATTATTATTACCATTTTTTTAATTATTACCAATTTTACTCTGTAAAAGCTTGAATTTATTCAAGTACAAATTGTACCAATTTAAAGCTCTGTAAAATTGTACCAAAGCTCTGTAAAAGCTTGAATTTATTCAAGTACTATGATGTTAGACTTTTAAAATATATTAATATGTTGCTAGTCTTCCTAATTTATATTTTAATTTCTTTTTCTCAAGATACCTGTAGATCTATTAGTCATTTTATTAAGATTTCATCTTTTGAAACTACTCATCATTACTGCTGAGTTTCATAGGAGGGAGAAGAACATTCCGTCATGACTAATACCAAGCCTACATGATTAATATTGTTATTTCCTTATTACATAGCTACGGTCCTCAAAGCAAAAATCCATTAGGGTTTAGTGGGATAGAGTGAAAGATTGAATCACCAGTTACGGCACAACATCCTTCAAATAACTGTCCTTGGTTCCTCCTTTGTCATACAAGTCTATTAATTCTGAAAGCCTGAGTTGCAAAGAAAAGAAACAGTTGAGGAGAGGATTTAAAGTGTGTACCATCAAATATTCTTTGTTTGTGACCTTGTTTACATTG
Organism: Passer montanus; assembly: GCF_014805655.1. Lineage (NCBI taxonomy): Eukaryota > Metazoa > Chordata > Aves > Passeriformes > Passeridae > Passer > Passer montanus. The sequence goes on along the minus strand of NW_024363160.1, from coordinate 12,689,339 downwards.
ATATTTTTACTGTAAAGGCTCAGGTTTCTCTGCTTCCTTAGGAAACAAATAGAAATATTTTCATATTTATTTGTACATGAGTGCACTTTACCCTCCAAAAGACTTTTTGAAATATTTCATTCTGCTCAGCACCTTCGGTTGTGGAGTTAAACCTCAATAACACTTTAGTTCAGGGGACCCAGTGTTTTTATTTCTGGGCATAGCCTCCAAAAAGCAGTAAAACAGACACAAAGTACTCCAACAATGTAGGAAAAATTACAACTCCTATGGGCATGAAATTTATCTTCTCTGGTCACTATAAAGAAGATTTCATTTACTCATAAGGACTAGAAAATACTTCCAACTGCCATCAGTTATGCTTTCTTTAAACAGGTAACAACCATGTATATATACTGAAAGCAAATGTTCACCTCCAAAAGGCAACTTCTGTATTTCTAATGGCTTGATTTGAACCTGACAGAGCAGTGGGAGGACTAGAGCAGGTGTACTCATTTAATTAGCCAGGAGGAGTCACAAGTAGGAGGCATGCTCAAAGAAGTGCAGATGTGCACACACATAGTCTTTGGACAATTTTCCAGCAGTTAAAATACCTGATTTAACTCTTCAGAAATGTCATTGTTCTGACTCTAGTAAAATCAAATGGGTGCCAGGAAAAAGAGTTTTAATCCAGGGGTTATCTAACACCTGTACATATTTTTAGGTCTTTTTTTTTTCTCTACATTGGGTCTTTGTCTTTTGACAGTTTGTTCGGTGGAGGAGGAAGAGGAAAGGAGAATGGACTCTATATAATTTTTCAGTAGTATCCAGTGTTGGCCTGTTCCAGCCAGATACATGGAGGTTTCCAGATGGCCCACCCCATACTTCTCAACCACTAGTATGGTACAGTATGGTACTGGTGTTTTGGTATCTGTTTGTCAGCACTGGGCCTATTTCTGGATGTTTTTTTTTTTTCTTTTGCCCTGACAGTACTGATGTTGTTACACAAGTTCAGTTTGGTACTACCTGTTTCTTCTTGGCTGTTTTGAAAGACTGTGGCCAGTAAAACAGCTTGCAGTAGTAAGTTTCACAGGTCACATGAAGAACTTCTATGCAGGTTTGGTTACTGAGGGAAGAAGCTCTTCAGTAAAAAATTACAACATTACACATTCCCTAGATTTTTGGGCAGACACCTGTAAGAGTTACCTCCCTGTGCTGTTCATACTTTTCTGAGCAAAATGGGGAATAATCACTCCTCAGGCTGAATTGGCATTACCAGGATAATGACATATATCTGTAAATGTGATCTAGGAAATGTTCATAGCTCTATTCCACTTCACTTGCCCTTGTCAAACCAGCAGTGATTGAGAGCATTTAAAAGATTGTAATTGTGCTGACATGTTAAAAGGACTGTTGAGGGGATTTTTCTACATCAAAAAACTCCCACATTTAAGCATTGGTTTGCAGTAGGAAGTAATGAGGATATTTCTAGATTTTCTGAAATGCCTTCCGTTTCTTATACTATTCTGAGTATGAAGTACCTATGTAGTAAGTGGATAGACAGACGTTTCACAAAATCTCCACCATTTTTCAGATGTCTTGAGGTTTTTTTGACATTGTTTTTTCAGTCATGTTTGCACAAGAAATCAAATACAAAACACATTCAAAATCCCCTGTGCACTTCAGGTCATGTGTGATTTCTGAATCAGTGATTGCAGAGAAGTGTTGGTGAGAGCTCAAGTTTACCATAATGAATGCTAACAGAAAATATTTTGTTTAAATATCCATCACCATGAAAGATTGCAAGTTTTCACAGACTGTATAAAGCATCTTTCCATCAATCAATAAGTGATGTTTTAGGGTAAAGTGAATCACCTGCACGACAATGGCAACAACAAATCTGTGAGACAAAGGTTTTGGTTGTTTTTTGTGGGTTTTTTCCTTTTTTTTTTTTCCAAAACACTGGAAGGCTTGGAAATGGAAAGCTTTAAGATATTTAAAATTTTAATTTTTTACAACTGCAGCTTTTAGTATTCCAGGATCTTTATATCTCAACAGGAAAGTGCTATCTAAATGGGGACATGCTTTGTTGAATCAAAGCATCTGTATATTATGTTCATTAGATGTCATGGAGCTGTGTAGCATCAGCATTGTTTTTCGTATTTTCTGAATTTTTATAGAAAATGAGAGCACCGAGAAAATTATAAAACTAGAATTATTAAGGTTTGAGAGGCTTGGACTTTCTAAAAGTGAGGCCTGTAGTTTGTGCATTCATTTGTAATATTCTGGCATAATAACCTAGCAGCAATGTAATAGAATTATACAAATCATTCTGGTTTTCTTTTATTGTTGATGTTGCAAATTTTGTTTCAGAAAACACATTCATTCTATATAATAGTCTATAAATTATGGTTTTTATAAGATCTCATAGTTCCGTATGGTAATTAACTGCTGGCAAGAATGGATTTCTGTGGTGTTATTGCTTAATTAAGAAAATAAGAAAAGGTGAAATAAGGTTGCAATTGGATAAGTAGCCTAATCAGTTTTGATTAATATATCAGATTTATGCTTAATTTTGAAAGTTACAAAGACCTCATGCTATAAACTGATTAAAACTGTAATTCAGCACATTTTGTCATTGTGCTGAAATACAAATATTTTTTACTTCTTTGGAATTATATGGTAATCTTTTTTTTGTTTCTAAAATATCTATAAATGTTCTCCAGTTAATTAAAATACAGCATGAATACCTCCAAGTCCAGTTTTGCCTTTAAAATTTTGACACTGATGACAATTATTTAAAAAATGTTAAGGAAATATGATTTTGGAAATTTTCAAATTATAATTATATTGGATCCCAGTTCAGCAGAATATGTATGTATTTGCCAAAAATTACGAATTTACACATTTTATTAAGTTGGGGACTTTCTTTATTACAAATATCTTTTGAATAAAAAAATAATTTTCTCAACTTCAGCCAGATGCAGTGCAATTAATCTAAACCAGAAAAACTGCCACTGCATTAAATGGCAGGAAAGTATGTTACAGAATCACAGAATTCTTATGTGTTTTCTCAGCTGAGAACTTTTCCCACTGGGGACTTTCCCTGAAGTACTGAAATACCTTTCTCAGAGATCAGATCCTGGGCAACCAAGAAGCTTAGAAGAATTAACTGCTTATATTGATCTAAAACATTACTTCAAATACAAATTTGTCCAGGAATTATTATTTTTTGTCATATTGAAGTTGATAACATTTAAAACTGAACAAATAGGAATAGGTTTGTAGAGTAATATTTATTCAAATATAGAATTAGAATTTGATTTCAAACTCGTTAGGACCACTTTTAATTCATTTTTCATGAGCATTTATATTCTGGTGCTTGTTTAGTGTGGCTATTCATGAAAACTAAATGTTAAGGTCATATTTGCCAACAGCAAATTTTATATTGAATATGTAAATGTGAAATTTGCTACTAGCTGTGTGTTTGACCCCAGCCTTGCAATGGGATTAGTGTGAGCAAACTCTTGGTCTGGGGATGATCTTTTTTTTTTTTTTTTTATTTTTCCCCCAGACCTGGAGCTCTGCATTGTCAGGCAAAATTTTCAAGCTATGCAGCACTTGTATTGTTTTCAGCAATTATAGACATATGTATTATAGACATATGTATGTCCATAAAATGGCTTGAAATTTAAGACCATATTTCAAAATACTGTGTCAACTGGATGTTTTTCACTCTTTGACCACTAGGAACAGGAACAATAGCTGGCATGTTGTACAGGCTGGTAATGTGTATGCCTTTTGAATACTACTAATGAGGCCTTCAAAAATTGTAAGCATAAAAAATTACATTGTTTAGTAGTTATCTTAGAAATTTCATATAGAATTCAAACAGGAGTGCACTTTTTTCCTGGTAAATTTGAATTGTGAGAACAATCTGACTAAAAAGAGCAGGAGATTCTTATATATTTAATAGATTACTAAACAGCTTCATTGTTTTGTTAATAGTCATGGTTAGAAAGCTGAAAGCAATCAAGGTAATTACTATAATAAGAAAAAATGTCCATTATGAAAAGTAAGAAGTCCAAAATATTTAAATAATTTGATAAGAATTATTTCTTCCTGTTGAGGAATACACATTACATGAAAAACTTTAATTCCAAGTTATTATCTAGTTTCTGTCACAGTTTACTGGAAAAAAAAAATTTACTTTGTTTTGATTTTTACCCTTACTTAAAAAAATGTTGAAAAAGCAAAACTTCTGTATGAAGATTTCTTTTTTAAGTATAATGTGTTCCAGCAAAAGAAAAATACATATCCCTATCCATTCATAACAGGGTTTCTAGTGATCACTGTTTGAATTGTAACTGGGTAAGTCTAGGAATCATGCAGATAAATGGAAAATTGGGCTTTTTCCTGTAAATATAGATTGTTTTTGTTTATGTAACATGGGTAATGTCTTTAGACTTTTTTTGTATTTTATGTGACTTTTTTATAGGGAGTGGAGTGTCATAAGTACTAGGTCATTCTTCTAAGGTTTTCCTGGATAATTGTTAAGATGTGGCTTTTGGTTTTGAGAGATGATATACAATGTTTATCTTCAATTCAGTTAATGATTATGTGCTGGATTATGTTGTTTTCTCTTACACTGTTGGATAGATCATGTGTTATACACTCTATTTTTTTTCTAGAGTAGTCATAGCATTATCATTACAGCATTGTATGCTGTAACACTTGCAGGCCACAAGCAAAATCTTAATATTCTACACAAGAGATACTGCTATTTTTACCTGTTGTGCTGGTTTTCAAATTTCATTAATTAGTAATTAAATTACTGAAGCTCTGGTGTGTATACAGCACAAAGTTTATTTGTTTGGGGCAGCTTTTATCACCAGAAAGTGTTATTCCCATATAGTCTGTCATTTATTTGCAGGTTGATGGATGGTAATCAGAAGGTGGCTTAAATAGATGAATAGATGTTGGGGAAATCTGTGATGGGATATTTAGTTGGTGCATATTATACCTACCTTAATTTTTTTTATTATTATTTTTTTTTGTCCAAGAGAAGAGAATGTGTTTTATTAAATTTCTCTGTTTTGAAGATTATTTTATTGATCTCTTACTATCTGAAACCCTTATTAGAGAATAGGACCACCAAAGGTTGGTTCGTAACCTACAGATAATTAGTAAATTACAGTTCTGGCTCATGCTCAACATTTTATATTATATTGGACTAAAATCCACTAAAATACCATTTATATGAGTAATAAAGATTGATTCCACAAGGGTTTTCTGGAGATATGATGAGCCTGAAGAACTTCTACATATTATCTAAGTATTAAAATATGGCCTAAGAGAGAGGCCTTACGAGAAAATCTTTGAATATTTATGTTATGAATCTTTGAAGGTAAATGTACAAAGCCTCTTGAGCCTACTTAAAATGTGTTACAGGTGCTACAGATGTTGACAGATTTTTCTGAATAGTCTCCAAAACTAATTGGAAGGGAAAAAAAACCCAAGCAACATTGTCAGCATATACTACCATCATGGTTGCTTTCCCGTTATTATGAAGTTCAAAAATCTTGTCTCTTAAATAACAAATCCTCTGTAGATTGATGGGAAAGCCTATTGTTCATCTGGCTGTACACACCACTGCACACATGGTGCTGTGGAAAGCTGTGCAGAAGTCAGTAGGTGCTGCTGCAACACTGGTGTAAAGGCTTCTTCCATTTTTGTAGGAGTCTTGTTTGTTTATATATATTTATCCCAAAGAAGCTTTGGTAGACATCTGTTTTTGACAATATCCATTAAATTGATGCCAAACAAAATCTGGCCCCTGTGTAAATTTCTGAGCTCTGCTGATAAGTTTACTGCCATATATAGAGTTGTAATGAAAGTGTGTTGTATGTGAAGATGAAACATACATGTAAATCAAATGAGTTGGAATCAGAATTAGGCTTAATAACATTTGACTAATGGTGTAGTTGAGTAGGTTGCCTAAATACAAGTGTGGATTTTATAGGTCTCATAGAGTTGTAATACACAGTTAGAATCTCATAATCTCACAGAATCACTGGGTGGGAGAGACCTTCAAGGTCATCAAGTTCAACCCAGCCTTAACACCTCAACTAAACCATGGCACCTCGTGCCACATCCAGTCTTTTTTAAACACATCCAGGGATGGTGACTCCACCACCTCCCTGGACAGACCATTCCAGTATTTTACCACCCTTTCTGTACAAAAAACTTTTTCCTGATATTCAACCTATATGTCCCTTGGCCCAGCTTAAGGCTGAGTCCTCTGGTTCTGTCAGCTGCTGCCTGGAGAAAGAGACCAACCCACACCTGACTGCAACCACCTTTCAGGGAGTATAGAGAGTGATAAGGCCACCTTTGAGTCTCCTTTTCTCCAGGCTGAACACCCCCAGCTCCCTCAGTCGTTCCTCACAGGGCTTGTGTTCCAAGCCCCTCACCAGCCTCGTTGCCTCCTCTGGATGTGCTCAAGCATCTCAACGTCCTTCCCAAACTGAGGGGCCAGAGCTGGACACAGCACTCAAGGTGTGGCCTCACCAGTGCCAAGTGCAGGGGAAGGATGACCTCCCTGCTCCTGCTGGCCACTATTCCTCATACAGGCTTTAACTATCTTAAAGTTTTTTATTGTGTAAAAGTATTCAAGTTTCCTATTTCACATGGAAAAAAATTGTAAATTACATGCTGTTTAATTCCAACCACACTGGGAAAAATTCTATTGGTATTTCTGTCATTTTCAGTGTTTTTAAGAGATTTATCTTGTTCCTCTTGGCCAGTTGCTTTGGAAGCCATTACATATCTAATTCAAAAATATGTGTTCATGAATTAGCTTTGACAGAGAGAAAGTGCCCAGCAGCCGAATACATAATCACATTTAAAAAGTGGAACATCTGTGAGTGTTTAAAGTGGAGAACTCTGTAAAACTGTGGAACTACAAATTTCATTTACTGTAGTTGAATAATCCTGGAGAAGTAGAGCCATTCATGGAGTAGATAATGTGAAAACAAAGATAGGCAGTTCTGAACTCTGGCATGTACTCACTACAAATAGATACACCAAAAAGGCTCATAGAGCTTGGAAAGAGTTTGGTTTGAAGTCCTCTAGTTCTATGGGTTTGTTTTTTTGTGTGTTTTCATAGGTATTTTCTTGTCCTGAATAGCTGCCTATCATGTAGAGCTGAATGATTATTAAATGCATCTTTGTGTATTTCTTCAATGGACCACAGTCCCACACAAGTAGTAGTCCATAGGTTGAGAATAATTAACAGAACCCATTGTTTGATATGAAAATGAACATTTGAATTAAAATCAACCACCAGTTGGGACAATTCAAAGAATATACTGGCAGATCATGATAAATAGTGTATTATAGTTGGAAGCTATTTAAGGAGTTGTTAATTTTTGTATTTCAGAATATGGTATGAATTTTTTCAGTTCAAGGCCTCGTGATGTCCCATATGACCTATGAGTCATGGCCTCCAGGGTGTGTTCTCAGTTTTGGAAGATATAGCATTTTTTAATTCCTTGCATTTCTTAGTTTGTGTATTGGAGTAATGGCCTTCTAATTATTTACTATGTACTGTGATGACCAGTACATGCAGCTTTTAGTGAAACCAAATTCAAAATTAGGATCTATGACTTAAGAATGTAAATTAGGCACTTAATAGCAGTATTTTTATGTGTGATATTATTGTTACTAAGCTTAAGGGGAAAAAACCAGGAAAATGCTGTAGACTTTTCTTTTAATATTTTTTGTTTGCATTGATACCTTTTGCTAAGGCACTGCTATATTACTTTACAAAACATAAACATGCAGCTAAGCAATAATTAGTTGCAGCATACTACTATTCTGACTGAAAGAGCAATAAACATTTCCGTGTTGATTGTGGAACATAAGAAAGGTTAAAGAGTTCCAGAAAGCTGCTATCAGTTCTGTTAGATAAACTTGGAAGGGCTTCATTCCACTAGTGTCAGACTTAAAAGTTTGAAACCATATTCTTTTTGTGCATTGAAGAAAGAACTGACAGGAGTCTCTGTCATCTGTGTGATCTATGTTTGGTCTTTTATTGCCTGGTGGATGTTTTTTATTTTGTAGGTTAGTTATGTTTTCAATAAATTTTTATTAAATTAATCTCTTTCTGCTACTTTCTCATTACACTTATTCATATTGCTTGCATCTGTTTATTTTAGTCATTCCTGTGAACGAAATTCTGTACTGTACAGGTCTCTCAATGTTAGCTAATATAAGCAGCCTACTTGGCATGCAGTCTTGAAAGATGATGAAATCTATTTTTAAATGAGGATCACTTAGTTTTCTACTAATGCTTTATACAATAGTGTCAAGGTTGCATGTTCTGGTACTTCTGTGGCTAAAGCCCATTGGCCTGTGAAAATAGGTAGAACAAGGATCAATGAAAGAAGCCTGAATATATCTATAGGATGAGTGGTGTGATGCTGTACTTCTTAGAAACCACCTAATGGTCTAGCTAAAACACGTGCTGTCATCTGGGATCACGAGTAATTTTTTTTCTAAGTGGCCAGTCTGATGGGACTTGTCAAAAAGCATCAAACCCTGAATCTCTCTGTGTGTTACTCTGAAATGATCTTTTGTGTAATGCTTTAGTAGCTGGAGCATTCACTAAGCAAGAACTGCTTCAATTCCATTGCTGTGTCATCTTGCAGGACCATAAAACCTCTATTTGCACTTTTCAGAATAACTCTTTAGTGGTGGGCACTGGAGGGTGTCTGTGCTGTAAATTCCTGTGTTACTGCATCCCCCTGCACTTTTTCAAAACAGTGCTAATAGCAGGATACAAGCAGAAGAGAGCTCAGAATAGAAGGTCATGGCTTCTGTGTTCTTGGGAAGTGCTCCACTCTGCTGTGCAGTTCCTGTCCCCTTGTTTGAGACAGCCCCCAGATCTAGTGTGCAACCTTTTGGGTTTGTGTCTAAATATCTAACATGGTTTTTGAAGCCAGACAGCAAAAAAATTAAAACGTACAATTGTGATAGTGTCAAACTATAGTCTGAAGTATACTTTTAGTTGTTCAGTCTAAATGGGAACTTGTGTTGTAAAATTGTGTTCTGCATATGGCCGTATACACCATATACAGTTCACTCTATATTGGAAAGAGAAATTTTCTGAAGGGAAAAAGCTTTGATGTCTCTTGATATTATATTTCTTAATTAACTTGAATTATTGGCAAATACTCTGATAAATATTAGGTCATAGGAATTAAAAACTCACTATGCACTGATGTGTTTCTAATAATTCAGTATTAACTAAATTGTGCTTTTGCTAAATAAAACAGTAGATTTTTTAAATAAACACAAATTCAAGACAGTTGTGTGCATGAAGCCTTGTAGGTTTTGATCTGTGTGATTGTGTTAAAATGTGTGTTTTGTTATCTGCTTGTGGGCCTGATGCTTGGGCATTGTGTAACTGCAGAGTGGCTAGAAAGGTGTCTTTTACCTTTTCTTTTTTTTCTATTTTCCCAATCTGTATAGTTCAAGGTATTCACCAATAAACTGAATTTTTTTTAAAAACTGAGGAGTGAAATTTGCTTAAATTCAAGAGACACAGATCTTGGGATCTAAATAAGTGTTCTGTTTTAAATCTTTAACACTTTATTGGTGAGTAAATGTCACTTGTAATTTGAGAGGGGATTTACAGTCTTATTCAGGAAAGAATACTTACAGAAATCAGAGGGACTTCATGCTTCATTGCTTTCCTGAATATATTGAGAAAGACTTCAGCATATGCTCAAATGTTTTCTTGAACTGGGAATTTAAAAGGGTTTATAAAATTAAAAGGCAGTATCACTGTAGACATTATTAAAAAATTGGATTAGTGTTGTTACTATGTAGATATTTTCTTCAGTAATATTACACATCACCATAAAATTTACTTTTTCAAATAGCCCCCGTACAGTCATTACAGTAATTGCATAAAAATATAGTCACTGTTGCTCCAGAAACACTGAGTCTTTTAATGTCACTGTTTCCCACAGCTACTTTCTCAGACATGCACAACTGGGTTTTTTGCCTATCTCACTTCATTTATAAACATCCTAACTTTATATTGGGCTATTTGTGATAGCAGTAAATTAATTGTTGGTCCCACTGGTAGTAAGGTCATACTTTGCATAACAAAGTTTATTGACAATATTTAATGTTTCTCTTTGTGTAGTTCTTTCCACATGTACTCATTTTGAATTACAAATACATAATATGATTTTTAAAACACCAGCAGGAATTTAATATATATAGACATAATGTTAGTGAGGAGATGTTAAGATTTTTCAGTGTCATGGCTTTTCCCTGTTACAGGGATGATTTAGATGCTGCGCATCAACAAATGAATACCTAGTATTACTCATTAGCTGAAGTAAAAACATAAAGCTAAATAAAGTAATAACAGCAGAACTAAATATCTTTTCATCATTTAATTCATACAACTTCTATATCAACATATTAAGTGTTGCTATTATTCATTTTTAACTAGAAAAATTAAAACTTGACATAATTGGGTAAATCCATATGCCTAAAATCTAAGGCTTCAAGAATATATCAAAAACACTAACAAAAAAATCTATCTTAACAGTCTTGAACAGATTGTCTTGAATAGTCTGTATAGCCTCTGAAAATAAAACAGATCATTGCCTTTCAATGATACAAACAATAAGCAAATATTTTTAATGGTATGTGGTCATGAATTTTCTTCAATTTAGGATGCATTGCTTTAGAAATTGCCAGATCTCTTCTGAAGGGAGTTTCTCCATGGCATAAAATGGGAATATATAACCTAGTGGGAAACTGGAAATGTTAGGTCTACTGCTAAGTTAAATTTTTGTCATATGAATATTCCCTGGATTTAGCACTAGGAATTTTTCTCACCTTTGTCAAACTCTTCATATATGATAAAAATCATCATAGGAGGTTGATGCATTGTTGATTTGAAATTTTTGAAAACATGTTTTTTATATTTAATCAAAATTAGTATTCCATCAAAAATAAGTTTGTTGTTCACTTTGTATAGGTTGGGTCCAGTTACATCTTTTCATGTGCTGGAAAATCATAGGATCATAGAATATGCTGAGTTGGAAGGGACCCATCAAGAACATCAAGTGCAACTCCTGTGCAAGACTCCCCAAGAATCACACCATGTGCCTCAGGGTCTTGTCCAAACACCTCTTGTACTCTGTCAGGCTTGGTGCTGTGACCACTTCCCTGGGAAAGCTGTTCCAGTGTTCAGCCACTGTCTGGGTGCAAAACCTTTTAGTGATAGACAAACTAAACCTCCCCTGACTCAGTTTCATGCTGTTTCCTTGAGTCCTGTCACTGGGAATGAAGAGATCAGTACTTGCTCCTCCTCTTCCTGTCCTGAGGGTGTTGAAGACCACAGTGAGTTCTCCCCTCACTCTCCTCACTTTCAGGCTGAACACACCTGAATCCATTTGAGGTCATATTATATGTGACCTCGTAAGGTTTCACCTCCAGACCCTCACCATCCTCATGGCTTTCATTTAGACATTCTCTAATAGCTTGATATCTTTTTTATACTGTGGTGCCCTACACTGCCCCCAGCACTCAAGGTGAGGCTGCCCCAGTGCAGAGCAGAGCAGGACAATCCCCTCCCTTGACCAGCTGGAGATGTGCCCAGGAGCCGTGGGCACTCATATTCCACTTGCCATCAACCAGGATGGCAAAATGTCTTAAATATTTTATGTTATGCAAGTTTAGATATGGCTTCTTCATTAGCAGTAATGAACTGAAAATCTCTTTACTTATCTATGTTTCAGTAATATTGAATTTTGTTAACCATTTATACACAGTGGGAATGAGATCCTAATTTAAATTCACTACTGGTACAGACTGTTATTTGTGGCTAGCATTATCTTTAGTAATTTGGTTTTTCATTTCATATGTAAATTAAAGACAAAGAATGTAAAATAACAGTAAAGCTTTCAACTGAAAGCCAGAAAAACACAATAATTAAAATGCTCATTTTCTTCACCTAACCTTATTTCCCAGAATGGCTTTGTTAATGACTAGAAAGTAAGCAAAATGGAATCGATAAGTCATCTGCTCTTTGTTGCAATCATTACCTAGTAGTTTTATCTTTTAATCTTTTATCTCTCTTTAGCCTTTATTCTGCATGTCAAAATCTAGTCACTTTCTGGATTATATGCTTCATACACTCCAAAATACAGTTCACTGAATAAGTATTGCTGATTTCGACTGGAATGTGTTCCAGCTTAAAGTTTTCATCCTATGAGATAAAGAGGTTTGAGTGAGAGGTAAAAGTCACAGTAGGCTACTTATGTCCTCTTACAGGCTTTACAAAGCAATATATTATCAAGTGAAATTATGTAGACTTTTGGAAGAACGATTTAGGGCTGTTATTGTCTCAGCTTCTTTCACAGATGATATCCACTTATCTTAAAAGGTGACTTTATAAATGAAAGTTAGTAATCCTGTAACTTCTTCACTTATTTATTCTCTGTTCCTGAGTAAAAAGAAATACCTTTTTTTAACAGCAGAGAGAGTAACTGTATTTTCCTGCACTTTGTCTATCCACCTCTGTTGAAACAATAGAGAGTACATACCTCTAAGTTTCTGCTTTGGTTCTGACTACTCTGAACTGTGTGACTGCTACATGAGAGAGGAATATAATTAATTCTTTGTGGAGGCTGAGGATATAGGATGGTATCTCTCATTGAATTCAGGACCTCAGACTCTTGGTCCATTTTGCTGCACCTTACAAGTCATCTTTCTAGGAAATAATCGCTGCTTACAAATTTTAAGATAGAAAATGCATCAAACCTGGGAACTGCTCATCAAAGAGACTCATGTTTCAACCTAAACGATTCCATGATTCTGTGTTACAGATTAAGTTTTTGGCATACAGTATAAGTTATTAAATCTGTTGTGATGTTTTTCTCTTTATTTACACACATACTTGTAAATACATACTAAACTGCAAAATGTGCATTGGCAACCGCTGTGCTATTTTAAACAATAAAGACCCTAAAATTTCAGTTACTGAATCAAATATTCTGTCATCATATTGTTATTCCTCTGTGACAACCAGCATGGAGTAGGCAATATTGTGTTCCAAGGCAAAGCTGACAATTTTTCCTGAAGAATTGCTTTAAGTTACAGCATAATGCAGTGATTCCATGTGAAAGCATCCCGATGTATAGTTATACACATGCATGTAAATATATCTGTTGAGTATGTTATTGACAAGCATAATTAAAGAATAACAATGCTTCATCAATTATTTACAAGGCTTTCTCACAAGCAGCAGCATGACAGAAGGGTTACTTGTGGGTTATCCAGCTACACAGGAGAAAGGGAGCAGATATGTTCTAGTTTAAAATGATTGCCTAATGTCTCACTGTGTAGCAGCTCTCTCTCTCACAGCAGCTCTCAGCTGCCTGTGAGCTGGCTCTTCACAGTATGAGCACAGTCACTCAGAGAGGCATGGTGCAATCTTCTGTCATTGTACACCCAAATTAAATCAGTCCTTGAAGAATTTTGACGTTACAGAGCCAGAACAGGAAATGGATTTTCTCTGAAACAGATCTAGTTCTTCTTGCCTCTCATAAGCCAGTTCAAATGTTCCTCCTCAGCTATTTAATACAGCATTTGGTTTAGTTGCTTTTGTGCCTCCTTACTGCTACTCTTGGGAGGTGCCTGGAGTTCCTCACTCTGCTGTGTGTTTGGGGTGTCTACAGCTGTATCCCACAAAAGCTGAAGGTGAACAGAAGCCAAAGGGGTAACTAGTGGGAGAATACAGGAAGGCTAAAAGTATTCCCAGCTGGATAGGTGCTTTGTGCATTCTGTGTTCCAAATGCAGGCTGCCCTTTGGCAAAACCTAAGCTTGTGCTTATCTAAGATTTAAGGCTTAAAATAGGTTCTTTTCCTCTGTGTCTGTGATGAAGATTAGGGCTCTCATCCATGCTGGAGCACCTCAGCTAAATTTAACTCTGAGTGTTGGAAAGACTTGCTCAGGATTATGGTACAGCTGTGGAAACTACTGCTGTTGTTTTGGTTGAGGATTTATAAGATAAGAGAAAATATATATGCAAAGAGAAAATATTTATTTTTTAAAAAAAATATTCATGCTAGGGGGAGATGATTGTAGACCTGAAAGAAGGAGTTACATAGCTGAATGTTTTCAAGGAGAAAGTCTGCAAGAGCACAGGTCAAAGCCAGCACTAATACAGAAGGGTAGTGCCCCCCTCACCTGATTAACTAACTGTGTCTGGCTAGAAACACAATAGACAAGCACATAGCAAGCTTTATGTCTTGCTTTCTTCTCAAACAAATGTAATTGCAATAAACTCCTAAGCAGTTACATTCTGGTATGGGAAAGCTGTGTAGTGTTGCTTACTTTTGCTAATACATCTTGGTCATAACTTTATTTCAAGGTGTCTGTCTTTATTTCTTTTCCAGGTGCAGGTCCTTCGCAATGCAGGGGAAGAAGTGACCCTAACTGTGTCCTTTCTGAAAAGAGCACCTGCTTTTCTCAAACTGCCACTGAATGAAGATTGTGCATGTAAGCCTTTATTCCATGACCAAAGAACCCTCAATTCAATACCCATGAACACTTGCAGCTTCTGAAACTACTGTTCATTGGGGGTGATTGACAGCAGCTTTTACAATCAGCATAAGTGTCTAAATATGAGTTGCTCCTATTCCCAGGGCTTGTGTTAACACTGACCTCAAGAGAAAAATTGCTATCTACAATAGAAAAACAGATAACCAGACATTTGGCAGTAAAGTTGCAGGTAAAACAGTCGAATTATATTAGTTTGCAATAGCTCGCATTCTGGTGCAGAGTATTTAAAATCAATTTTTCAGGCAGCAGCAGCTAGTATTTTAGTCCCAGGGAGTTTTGTCTTGTAAATGTGAAAATGGGATTGTGTGTATATATTTAGAGAACTTTGCTGTTTAAAATTCAGAGGCTTTGGTGGAGATGTCTGTCTACCTAAGAATAAATTACTCTGGAATGATAAGTATTTTGTTTTAGTCCAAACTGAGTTTTAGTGAACTAGCCCCATGAGAGTCATATGGAGACAGCTGTCTTCCTTTAATTATATTAAATTATAAGTGTGGATGCATAATTATAGACAATTGCAGCATATCTAACCATATTTATATATCAGCCTGTGCCTTTTGCCACCTCTGCTTTCCTTCTGCTTTTTGCTCCCTAAGAGAGTAAATTAAATTGCTCAAATTTAAAGCAAAAAAACCAATAAATATTTGATTTCAATACTTACAGCCTTTGATTTTAAGTTATTAGGAATTAAATAATCTAAAATCACAAAATAGCATTTTATACAAACATTTGATGGAATATTGTCTTTTTCTTTTGCCTATGTATTAAATTTATATTAAACAAGAAAAAAATCGGAACACTGTATTCTTAAATAAAAATGCATCCCAGTACTTCTTCCCTTTTATGAAAGGCTGTGGTACCACAGAGTACCCTGAGTGATGCACAGGAATGTGCATTTGCATGGGTCTTATCATGTCACTTTTGAGGAGTAGCACTGTAATTTCCTAAACCATTACAATAACCTTTAGAACTGTAAACTCCACTGACAGTAACAAAAGGGTTATCTGACAAGTTCCTTCCAGTAAAAACCGACAGAGAAGGTACACACTTCCCTTTTATTGTCAAATTTTAAGTAAATGTTGTGGGATTTTTTTTTTCTTATCAAGCAGAAATTAACTTTGTTTTAATCAAAGCATTGGGAAAGGTTTTCTCGAGCCTCCATTTAGCTTACAAAGGCAATCCACTCAAGCCAGAAAGCAGATACTGGCTGAATGGAGAAAGTAAATGAATGTTATATATGACAGAAGTTTTTTGCGTTTGGGGAGAATGTATATGTACATATACAAATTTGACTTATGGCATCATAGATTAACGAAGAATTTTCTTGTGAATTTGTACTTGTATTAGGTGCCCCCAGTGACCAAAGCAGTGGCACATCCTCTCCCCTGTGTGACAGTGGTTTGCATCTCAACTACCACCCCAACAACACGGTACTTCAATCTCCTTGATGGAATTACACAGAAGAATAATTATAGTATAATAGCTAAGTGGAAACACTAATAAAGGACATTAACAGGGAGGAGCTCTAGCTAACTCTGGAGACAGACAGTTCTGTAGGAGGGAAAAAAGAGTAGCCAGAAATTATGGCTGGGAATTAAATATGACATATTATTACAGCTGAGATTGTGCCTTGATGCAAGTGATTACTGTTTACTTGGGCAGTAGGGATTTTGCAAAAGCTTTTCCTTCTACATTTTTTTCTCTGCATAGGAATTAAAATTCTTAAAATGAAAATATGTCTATTTATAAAAAAGAAAGAAAAGGTTTTGAGAATATTTCCATTACTTATATTGCATGCATTATCTAAAGCTTTTGGCAAAAGATGATTAGGTGCATGTTTTTGCCTGTTTTTAAGGTGAGAGTGTTTTACTTCTGGTAATGTGTACTTAAAATCTTACCTGAACTGGGATAACGTTATGGAGCAGAGTGTCTCTGGGATAAAAGGCTACAGATGTCTGATCAGATATTTACTAAAAGATGCCTTTGAAGTGCAACAAGGGACTTTAAAAATTTTTCTTAGCCAGAAAATGCAAATTTTCCTTTATTTTATATAGTTCTAAAGGTTTTTGCTCAGAATTTGGCTTTGTGATGGATGAAAATAGAAAAATTAATAGAAAAATAAAATAAAAGTATTGATCATAATTAAAAAAATATTTTAAAACCTGAAACATAAACCATACTGAGCAGCCACTTCTAATTTCCATCTTGTTTTATTGTGCTTCCATATTTTTCTATTAAAGGTTTTAAATAGCAGCCCACAGATTTAAATATCAATACCACAGATTTAAACACAATTATAATCTGGAAAACCCTTGAGAATTATGCAGGAAGTGGAATTTATAAACAGATAACATCAATAAAATTGATATCAAAAACCCTTGAGAATTGTGCAGGAAGTGGAATATAAACAGATAAATAAATATAAATATAAACAGTTTATAAACAGATAACATCAATAAAATTGATATCAAAGTGCAGTAAAAATATATGTAACTTGTGCAGCAACAACAAAAGCAGACTTGTCTCAGGAGTTTACGTAGGTATGTATGTCTGTATGTAAAAAGGCTATGGCAGTAGATCTTAAGCTGATTGCTTCAACTAGCCACTACAATTCTAATTTTGCTTTTGTGATAAAAAACATGCTTTCATTTGTGAGTTCTTTTTTTGCAGGTGTCAAAACTGATCTAGATGAGCTGTAGTTTCTATTTGAACTGACAATAATTTACTGAAACCAAGTGTTTTTCTTTCAGTTTAAAGAATATAATCTTGTATCACAAGCCTATAATTCACCCTAAATTAAATTTTCAAGTGAAGACCAAGATGTGGTTCTGACATATCCCCTTGTCATGGGAACCGAGTTCTTCATAAAACCAAACCTTTGTATGAATTCCTAAGATATGTACAGCTCTTATGCCACAGCCCTTCATTTTTTCTCAGAGTATTTTCTAGAAGGAATTATGACAGCTGGATAAACATGATCAGTGAGCAACTGGCTCATGGTTGGACCTGAAGAGTTACATAAACAGAGTGAATTTAGGTGACTGGTCACTAGTGGGGTTCTGCTGTATCTTAGGCCCAGTCCTCATCAACATTTTGATCAGTGACTTGGGTTCAGGCAAAGAGTTACAGTAAACAGAGTGAATTTAGGTGACTGGTTACTAGTGGGGTTCTGCTGTATCTTAGGTCCATCAACATTTTGATCAGTGACTTGGGTTCAGGACTCAAAGGGATACTAAGTAAGTTTGCAGATGATACAAAAATTTGGAGGAACTTTTGATTCTCTCAAAAGCAGAGAGGCTTTACAGAGAGACATTGTCAAATCTGTGGGCTGAGCAGCCATCAACCTATGAGTTTTAACAAGGGCAAGAGCTGGATTCTGCACCTGGGAGGGGCAGCCTCTGGATGCACAGACAGGCTGGGGAATGAGAAGATGGTAAGCAGTATCACAGAAAGGGACCTGGGGGCCTGGGTCAATGGCAAAGTGAACATGAGCCAGCAGTGCCCTGGCAGCCAGGAGGGCCAGCCCTGTCCTGGGTTGCATCAGGCACAGCATTGCCAGCCAGGCAAGGGAGGGGATTGTCCTGCTCTGCTCTGCTCTGGGACTGCTTCACCTCGAGTGCTGGGGGCAGTGCTGGGAGCCATAGTGTAAAACAGGTACAAAGCTGTTAGAGATCTCCAAAGGAGGTCAGCAAAGATGGTGAAGGATCTGGAGGAGAAACTGTATGAGAAGAGGGCACTTGTTCTGTGCAGCCTCAAGAGGAGGCTGAGGGGGGACCTCATTGCAACTTCCTTAAGAGGGGAAGAAGAGAGGCAGACACTGATCTTTTCTTCTGTGTGACCAGTGATAGGACCCAAGGGAATGTTGTGTCTGTGAGGTTTAGGTTGGATATTAAGAAAAGGTTCTTTGCTTAGGGGATGGAACACTGCAACAGGCTCCCCAGGGAAATGGTTACAGCATCAGCTTCACAGAGGGCAAGAAAAAACTCTCAGGAGCATTCTGAGATTGTTGGGGATGTCCTGTGCAAGGACAAGAGTTGGACTTGATGATCCTTGTGGGTCCCATCCAACTCAGACATTCCATGACTCTGTGATGTATAGCCACAGTCTTGTTTCTTAATTTATAGTCTTTTTAATTCACTTGAAGGAGGCTTTTGACTCAGAACTTGGAGTAGACAAGACTTTGGTCTTTACAGAGTTATGCAGTCTAAAGGTAGGGTTAACATTTTTGTTGTAGCCTATCTAGGCCATATCTAGGCCTACAGTTTGTATCTGAACTTTTACTGCTTTTCATCTTTTCCCCAAGTTTAATCACAGGTGAAGAAAGGTTGCCAGAAACAGAGAGAAAACATTAAAAATTCAAGATGTTCAAAACAACATCCTAGCATAGTCTTCCGTGCCAATAATTTATTTATTTTTATTGAATCTGTAGAATTTCTCACCAGAAATTCAGTGTTTCAAATAAGTGAACTACCTATGAAAAGCTTGCTGTTCAGCTAACATGACATTTATTATGATATTTTGTTTCGTACACATAAAAGATATATGAACATATATGCAAAAATAAAGTTCAAATTGCTAAAGTTTTATAATTCCATAGGTCTTACACAGAATGCACACTCTAGAAAATAGAAGGTGTACTTAATTTTGGTAATATTTCTATTAAAAAAGATACCAGTAAGAAAAAAATATAAAATTTGAGATTAAAAATAATGTAAATCAACAGGTTTAATTTTACTGATATGTTGATATACTGTCACTTGTTACTTGGGGGAAGAGCTAACCCCCCGCTGGCTACAGCATCATTTCAGGTGATTGTGGAGAGTGATAAGGTCTCCCCGAGCCTTCCTTTCTCTAGGCTGAACAACCTTAGCTCCCCCAGCTCCTTCTCACAGGACTTGTGCTCCAGACCCTTTTCCAACTATGTCGCCCTTTTCTGGACACGCTGCAGCACCTCAGTGTCCTTGTTGGAGTGAGGGGCACAGAACTGAACACGGCACTCAAGGTGTGCCCTCACCAGTGCCAAATACAGGGGAACAGTCACTGGCCTGGTCCTGCTGGCCCCACGTTTTCTCATCAGGATGCCGATGGCTTTCTTGGCCACCTGGGCACACACTGACTCATGTTCAGCTGCTGTTGACCAGCACCCCCAGGTCCTTTCTCATCATGCAAGTTTGTAGTCACTCTGCCCCCAGCCTGTAGTGCTGCCTGGGGTTGTTGTGACAAAAGTGCAGGACCTGGAGCTTTGTCTTGTGAATCTCATACAATTGACCTCAGTCCATTGATTCAGTCTGTCCAGATCCCGCTGCAGAGCCTTCCTTCCCTCTAGCAGATCAGCACTCCTGTCCGACTTGATGTGAACAGTGTGAACTCATGGTGCACTTCATCCCCTCTTCAGTATTGAATATGAAACAGTGCTGGCCCTGACACTGAACCCTAGACACCACCAGTCATGACTGTCCACCAACTGAATGTATCTTCACTCACCACCACTCTCTGGGCCTCTCCATCCAGCCATTTTTTTACCCAGTGAACTGTGCACCCACTGAAGCCATGAGCAGCCAGTTTCTCTAGGAAAATGCTGTGCAAAAGGCTTTGTAAAGCCTAGGTTGACAATGTCTACAGCCTTTCCCTTGTCCACTGGATTGGTCACCTGGTCATAAATGGAGATCAGGCTGGTCAGGCAGGATGTGCCTTACATGAACCTGTGCTGGCTGGGCCTGATTCCCTGTTTGTCCTGTGCATGGTGTGGGATGGCACTCAGGATGATCTGCTCCATGACCTGCCCCACGTCCAGCTGACAGGGCTGTAGTTCCCCAAATCCTCCTTCTAGCCTGTCCTGTAGATGGCATCATATTTGCTAACTTTGTGTCAACTGAGACTTCACTGGTTAGCCAGGACTGCTGGTAAATAATGGCAAGTGACTCACTGAGAACTTGTGCCAGCTCCCTCACTATCCCCCTGTGGATCCCATGAGGCCACGTAGACCTGTGTGTGCCTAACTGCGGCAGCAGATCACTGACCATTTCCCCTTGGATTATGGTAGCTTCATTCTGTCCCTATCTCCCAGCTCAGAGGTTTGCTACTAGGCAAATAATTGGTCTTGCTATTAAAGATTGTGGTCAAGAAGGCATTAAATACCACAGCCTTTTCCTCATCCTTTGTAGCTGTGAGAAGGCACTTTGAAGAATCGTGCTCTCTCAGAAAAGTAACATCATCGTTAGCACTATTTTATAAAGCATTTTATAAAGAAAAAGATGTTGTATTTTTAGAAACAGATGTTGATAATTTAACTTTTTATAAGCATTTCTCATGCAAATCTATATTCTTAAAAATGATGGTCAGATTAGACTCTAGATATGTAAATACTCATTCTTTGTAGATATGATCATAAACATGATAAAGTTCAGTTTTCATATAAGCAATGTCTTCTGTAAGTAGGTAAAATTAAAATATTCATCACTTCAGCATGTAGTTTTGACAATTTTGACAATTTTCATCACATTAAATTCCATTCCAAATTACCATGTTTTGAGGTGATATCATTAGAAAAGATATGTATGTAAATGTGTAGAGAGCCACAGGAAACTACTGAATTATGGTTGTATTGTGAATAATTTAGAGGTCCTATTCAGAATCTTTCCAGTACTCACTAAAACTAATGACAAGTGACTTGGGAAAAATGGAACACTGCCAAATTAACTATAAGTCTTTGAAATCTATCTCATTCTTTCCAAATCTGCTGAGTACTTACAATTAAGTTCAAAACTGAGAAGAACCTTTTAATGTTTTTCAGGATACGTTATCATGTTCCTCATGGCCAGCATCCCCAGGACTTAGGTGGGAGAAGAGATGGTGTGATCTACGATTAATTCCACTTCTTCATTCACGATTTTCCCAGTACCTTCCAGGATCAGATTTGTGCAGGTAAAGAAGTTCTGAAGGCTGAAACTTGACTTCTTGGTTGACAGATGCATGCCCTAGGGAGTTGCCTTGTTGGAGAAATTGCATTATTATTTCCATGGCAGCTGACAGATACATGAAATATAGGAGCTTTCATAAAGGTCTTACTGCGTCCACCTTGGCTCATGTTCTCCTCTGACATCAACTGGACCCGGTATGTGAGGAGATGATGGGTGATCTTTTACTTGCAGTTAGTGCTCAGCACCTTTTGCAGTTTGAGGTGAAGCATACATCATCATAATTAATAGCTGCTAATGCTCCTGTCCTCAGATGCTTCTTTCTAAGTAGCTTGTTTTTATATCTTTGATTTTTGCAATGCATTATGGCATTGAGGTCTACAATGTGATCTTATTTTTAAAATGTATTTCCTTCTGTTTGTGTTAAATATATCATCTGATACCTACATTGAGTGAACTAATCTTGTTTGAGAGCAGAAGGGGCTGGCTGCCCCATGAGGAAGATAAGCCAAGAGAGAGTGTGGCAGTGAGGCTGGACAAGGCATAATCCATGTGGACAAAGATCCTACCCTGCTCCCCATGGAGGAAAGAGAAGGCTTAGGGACAGTCTTCAGAGGAGTCCATCATGGTCAGGTGGGGCTCAGTTTAGGCTGGGAAGTCAGCCTAGAGGTCCAAATCAGTGGGATACATGTCCAGGCACAGGAGTGGCTGCAGCCTTACTCAGGTGAGGACCATGAGCAAGAGCCTGAGCTTGTAGGAATCTCCCAGTTCTTGTACTTCTTTGCTTTATGTTTTTAGCTACAGTAGGGTGTTGGTTTTGGTTTTGTTTTTTTTTTTTGTTTGTTTGTTTCCATATAGCAAAGGTTATTTTTTCCCATGTTTTACTTTTCATGTGTTAACATTTAATTTCATTGTCACAATTACTGGGATAGCTGTCCAAAGCTCATAGCCACTCTGTGATGGGTTGACCATGGCTGGATGCAAAGTACCAACCAAGCTTCTCTATCACTCCCCTCCTCAACAGGACAGAGGGGAAGAAAATAAGATTGAAATATCATGGTGAGTCAAGATAAAGGCAGTTTAATAAAGCAAAAGCAAAGGCCACACATGGAAGCAAAAAACCAAAAATATTTGTTCTCTACTTCTTATCATCAGGTGAAGTTCAGTCACTTCCTGGGAAGTAGGGCTTTGGTACATGTAGTAGTTGCTCTGGAAGACAAGTGTCATAATTAAATAATTACCCTCCACACCTTCCTTTCTCCTAGCTTTCATTGCTGAGCAGATGTCATATGGTATAGAATATCACTTTGATCACTTTGGGTCATCTGTCCTGGCTATTTTGCCTCCCAAGATTTTGTTTCCCAAGCCTGTTGGTGAGGAGGGAATGCTGGAACAACAGCTTTGACGCTGTGCCAATACTGCTTAGCGAAGCCAAAACAATGTTGTGCAATCAGTGTCTTTCTACCTATCCATACAAAGTTTGGGTCATCTGTCCTGGCTGTTTTGCTTCCCAAGATTTTGTTTCTCCAGGCTGTTGGTGAGGAGGGAATGCTGGAACGACAGCTTTGACGCTGTGCCAATACTTCTTAGCGGAAGCCAAAACAATGTTGTGCAATCAGTGTCTTTCCACCTACCCATACAAAGCACAACACTATGAGGGCTGCTGTGGGGAAAATAAAATTCATTTCAGAAAGACCCAGTCCAGACCTAGAACTTGACATTGTTTAATTTAATATTTTAATTTAGTATTATCCTAATAAATCAGAAGAAGTTAGGAGGGACGACAAAAATATTCTGTAATGATTACTGTTTGTAAAGCAATGAAATAGAAATGAAAGTAGCTACAAAGTCCAACAAGGCAAGTATATAAGATCATACTTGTTAAAACTTTTAAGCATCTAGCTATTGTATGGATTCATTTATCATCTGTATATATAAAAATTAAGTTCTCACACTGAAATACCTCTGTGAGCTCTAGTATGGGAAGACATTAACTGTAGGAAAGCTGTGTACAGGTACAGAGCAGGTTACTCTATAATTTCTTCTAATGAACCCCCTAGGAGTGGATTTATGAAACCTCCAGAAACTTGGGGAAGAGAAGTCTTCTTCAATCTGTTTGGGATTTTTGTGGAGTTAATTTTACTGGTTTTTCTGGGTACTCAATAAACATTTGAAAGTTGCACAAAAGCTGTCCACTGCCTTGGCTGGTTCTTAAGGCTGTTGTTTCTTAGAATTACACTGCCTAGGTCTGCCAGCCATTTGTCCTGTTCACAGAGCTGAAATTAATGCAGGTTAGGCAGTAGCTGTTGTAGATCATTGTGCAGCCAAAGCCAGCCTGCAGCTTTTGACCAGTAATAGCAGGGTCATATTTAGGGTCATATTTACCTGGCTGCATGAACCTGGGGATGTTGAGGAGCAGTGGCTGGCCCAGGGAGGCAAGGTGGACACCAAAGGCTACAAAGGCTTCTTGGCTGAACTGAACTGGAGCAGGATCAAGTCACCAGAGAGGCAGGAGGTGTTCTACTAAATTCTGTGAAAGCTTTCAGCTCCATATTAAACAATGAAGCATAAAGCATCCAAAAGCATAACGTAAAATCTGAGATCTATTCTACTGTGTACTTCAGATAAGGTATTGAATTGAATGGAATTACTCACGTGGAAAATTAGCATATAAGCAGCTGTTCATAGATCTAGGGTTTTAAAATTCAGTCTTTGCATCAATAAAAAACAAGCTTAAGATTTATGTTATAGAACTTCTACAAAAAAAAGGGAGTGACTTAGGTAGTAATGGTATACCTGAGATCTGAACTTCTAGAAAATAAAGGTATATTAATATGAAACAAAATGCCTGAACTTGTACTCAAACCTTGAAAAACTACTCTAATATTTTTTTCCTTGTGTCCTTCTATTCTGTCTAACATGAAGAAATAAGTCTTAAAAAACCCCAAAAATGCAGGATGCATATGAGAGAGTTTTTCTTAAAGCATAGAACCAACATTTTATGTTGCTAGCAAGACAGTTTATATGACTATTTTAAATTACTGGAAACATTTTTAAATGTTACTCCCTCTCAGAATGAGAGAAAGGTAGATACTTTTTTAAGGGACTGCTGGAAACATCAACACAAAAGAAAGGATATTAAAAATAATATAAGGAAGCAACATGAAATGAAAATTAATGCATTACATTTTCCATAGTATTTACAAGGCTGTTTTCACTATGTAAAGCCTAATAACTTTTTATAATTCAGAATTTGATATGGAAATATATTGTTCTCACATACAATATTAAACACCATAGTCATGTTCTAGTTTTTCCAGTGGAGTGGTTGAGACACATAAATTCTGGAGAGTATTCATACAGAATTCTAGAAGACATTCAGGTTAGTCTTGCAAAGCTTAATTATTTCAAATATAGATTTTGTGTTCTAGAAGGCCCAGAACCTGAAACGTGTAGTTGAATAAGTGTTTATCCATTCTCAATTTTTTGGTATATTATAAAGGGATTATTCTACTATCTGTTCCATTTAGTACAAAACATCTATTTAATATATTATATTTTCAGGTTTGCACGTTATTATGGACTTGGGCTGGTATACTTATTTGAGAAAATACTATTCAAATAATCTAAGGCTATCTACTGCCAAGGCACATCCACAAGTAATTTATTAGTTGACCTGTATCATACTATTGATATTTGAATAATTTAGAGTTGGTATTTGGGTAATAACATTATGGATGAATGATCCATACAAACTGTAAGTTCAAACTTGCACAGATCAAATTCCTAGGAATGGTAGGAACAATCTGATGCCCCAAATGGACCAGATTAATTGTGTTTGTAGTCCAAGGGAAATATGTGGATCCGGATCGAATCTGGAACATATTGGGGTTTTTGTGAGGATTTAGAAATTTTGTCTAGAAAAATTGGCTATTTCTGTTTACAGCCATCTAAAATAAAGGATAGAGTAAATAAAGGCTAGCAACACTACCTGAAGTTTCTTTTAATATACCTTGCTCAAAATTTTACTAGAATTATTGTGAAAATGAGTCTGAAAGAAGCCTGTATTAGTTGGTTTTTTTTGTGAATTTATAGAAAAATCACTACACCTGAGAAAGACAACTAAACTGCTGGATTTAAATAAACCAAAGAACTCTGGAAGATCATGTCAATATAAGCCTCATTATCCTGCAAAAGCTGGCTCTCATGCTGGAACACTCAAAGAAAAGGCATGGCTCTAGTTAATTTCTATTGCTTCTCCTGAGTGAAGAAGCAATCTGTTCTCAACATGGATGGAGTGGAGACAAATATTAGCCTTACATTTAATACAACTAGAATAAAATTTTAAGAGGTTAAAGACCCCAAACAAGCAGCTTTTCAAAACTGTTATCTGTCTTCAGGTGCCAGAAGTTGTCATTAGTGACACTCAGTTTTACCCTGGAGATAACAGGCACTTTGCTTGAGCCATTCTCAAAGAATCTGAATGATGGACTTAATCTTAACTATTAATTGATCATTAACAGTTGGGCTTGTAGCAGAATGTCAGCAGTGGAAATTGGTGTTCTCTGTACATTCAGTAATCTCCTGTTGTGGGATATGGATTCTTATTGAGGTTTTTCAGTTTTGAAGACAGAGACCTGTGAGCCTTACAAGAGCTTTTAAAAAATAAAGCAATTTACTGAAGAAATTAGGTCTGTTACTCCTTTGGCATCTGAAAAAATTTCTCTTGTTCTAGAATTGCTCAGTGTCTGGAAGTGGAAAATCAGTATATAATGCATGATAGATTTTTGTACATGTGCCCAGATTGGTGCTGGGTGTAGAGGCAGAGGTAGGAGTGTATTTTGGTAATGATCCTATATTCGGAAATGCAATTGGAAAGATCATTAATGCTACTTGATCAATTTTGACTTCTCCAAGTTTTCAATCAGTAGTTTAGAAGAGAAACACAATTCTATAAGCTTGAGCAGCCAACAAGGGGCCTCCAGACAGTAATCCAAAAGTGTTTAGACACTGTATTATAAAAATAAAACAAAGGTGTTGAGAAAATATACTGGTGTTCACTGAATTTGCCAAATTATTGCCTATGGTTTCTAATGCACTTTCCTTCTCTGTAGCCTGCCGTATTAAAGTGTTAAGTCTTAGAAAAGCATTAACTCTATCACTTGTTCAGTTTCTGAGGTTGTACAGCCTGCTGGTCAAGTCTGTGGAGCTGGTCTATTGAACTTTTTTATAGCCTTATGGAAGCTTAATGTTGTCTGAGTTGACCTTTCAGCATGATTGTTTTAATATGTCAGGTATTTATAAAACAGGAAAACCAGCATTTTGTCAGTATTCACTGGCTGACCTTCATTGTAGTTGAAAGGAAAACATTTTTACAAGTATTGTTAAGATGATATGCTAGAAAAGATAAAATTTTCTTCTGACCTGATCTGTTATGATATGTCTATAGGCAAAATGCGTTCCAAGTAATTGCTGTGGATGGGGTTTGCAGTGGAATAATTCAGTGTCTTTCTGCTGAAGACTGTATTGACTGGCTACAAGCAATAGCAAGTAACATTTCCAACCTCACAAAGCACAATGTAAGTATGGATCCAAGTAAGCCAGAAGGTTTCCTAATCATATTTGATTATAACTGTCATAAAAGCCTAATGGGTTCACACACAGAATTATCTGCATATAAACAATGCTTGAGGCTGTCTGAGAGAAGTCAACTCAAGTTTGTTGTCAAATCAGACTCTGTGAGAAACCATTGAATAGGAAAATATTCTTCCCTACAGTCATATAATTCACTTTGTTGCTATCAGAGCTATTCGCTTCATAGCAATACCAATTAGGATTAGAAGCAAAGACCAGACACAGAAGAGGAAGCCAGGTGTGGTACAAGAACACATAGAAAATACAAAAATTCTGTACTTTCTTCATAGTGCGTGTCTACAGAAACTGGTATAACCAGATCTGAATTAGATTTTAGGTCTGTCTAGGTATTGTTTATCAGGATGGGAAAGGCGAGGTGCTTCTGTGGTGTAGATACAGATATTTGTTATCAGCAATGATTAAATGCATTTATGTTTCATGCACGACACTCTTACCATCTGAGCTTGTGGGATAGATACCACTTTTTGTTGAAGCAGAAATAAATGTTCTGTAAAAGTTTTTCCAAATACTCAGTTCAATTAAGAGGTCTTCTGGACCTGCCTGGAATGTGTTTACATTTAAAAATGAACATGTAGTTCTCCCTGTATAGAAATCCATATGATACCTTCTGTGGTTTTCCTAAAAAACGGAGAACACATGGGGAACTCCATTATTTTGAATTGAGTTACAGCAAGGAAGCCCTTGAGGATTTAATTTATATTTCCTTAAATCTGCTTTAGCTTCACGAATCTGTCTCTGAATTTTCTTTTGTTTCAAATATAGGGAACACATTGAAGGAAGCTGTATTTTTTTGAGATTTATAATCAAGATGCAAAATTGTGTTCCATCTGGCAGCAATATGTAAAAGTCATTGTATTATAAAAACATGACAGACATGAATTCATCTGCCATCTGCAAGCTTCCATGCAGTACCAGCGAACTTTATGGCTATTTATTCATACTTAAAATGCTGTTGCTATGTGGAGCCTTTATTGTCTCACTAGGCACCCTGACAACTGAGGGTTCTGGGTTTTTTTCTCTTGCCATCTTTACTTCAGTCTACTAATGGTTCTTGCTACTTAAATCAGTGGATTTATTTGCTTGTAATGGTAGGCAGAGGCAAGCAAATTTTACAGGTGTTTTGAAACATTTCAGCTCTGATGAGACTATAATTATGGTTACTTAGCATAACTTGTATTTTGGCGTTGCAATGTTATTACATGAATTTTTTTCTGAGTACAGTTTATAATTCTACACTGGTTTCCATAAAATAGAAAAAGAAATTATCCAATGTTTTCTAAGAGGTAAATAGTCTAAATTATGTATCTGTTATGCCAGTCTTTGTACTTACTTTTTATCCCAAAGACATCCTGTTAAGCAGTCATGAGAGTTATGGCTTATGATAATTATCCATGTGTCAAATTTTAGAATTGTTCTATTTGTTCATAACTCTTACAAATTTATGGAAAACGATGACACTCTCCTTCCTGTAATATACTTTTCTTTTAAATTGTCAGTTGCCAGAAAGAATTAGTTATTTGACAGCACAAGTGATAAGTGAATATAAGAAACCCTAGGAACACAGAGAGGGAAAAAACCCAAACTGTTGCACAGAAGAATGATTAGATGTGATTAGAGGTCCCTGTATTTTTTTCTTTACAAGATGGCTATTGACATGCACATACTGTTGATGTTAGCATTTTTCCTATCTGAGAGAGGCATTTACTCACAGTCATTCTCCCTTACTGTGTCATCCAGAGCCAAAGAAACAAAGAGAGCTAAGGATTTTTTTTTCTAATTCTTTGGATAAATTGGCCAATTTTTAGTTTCAATTAACTTCTCATTCCTATCTAGAGGTTACAGAAAATAATTTGTTTAATTAAAATACCATGCAGCTCATAGAAATATTGACTTACATCATGTTTCTCATATCTATCCACCTTTTGTAAAAAAAAAAAAAAAAAGGAAAAAGAATCAGAAAAAAGGACTATAACAACTAGATTGTTAATGAAAGCACTTTTTTTACCCTTGTATCAAATCTGGGCTCTGTAGAATTTGGTGAGATTTCTCTTGCCTAACTTCAGATGTCTTAAAGCAGAAAATCCAGAGTGAATCTTATTATTTATTGTTGACGTCCATTTTGTAATGAAATCAATTCCCTCAGGACATGTCTGACTTTCCTTTGACTAGTAAAGGACCCTAGGGTGGTGAGTTCATACTTGATATCTAAGGAGATAGATATATATCCTGATAACCTGTCATTTGTGTCTTTGAGAGGCCAAAGCGAGTTTCTCTGAATAAATCTCTCAAAGAAATGCCTGGACATTTTTGACCAAAAAAAAAA
Organism: Passer montanus; assembly: GCF_014805655.1. Taxonomy (NCBI): domain Eukaryota; kingdom Metazoa; phylum Chordata; class Aves; order Passeriformes; family Passeridae; genus Passer; species Passer montanus. The sequence goes on along the minus strand of NW_024363160.1, from coordinate 12,659,812 downwards.
AAAAGGTGGTATACTAGTCTGAGTCAGAAAATCTGAATTATTTTACTTTTTCATACACAAACTGGCTGAAAAATATTATCTGATGGTTCAAACCCCAAAAATGTGAATAACAATTCCTATGTTGCCACATGTATCTAACCGGTGTGAATATGGGTCCTGACTCCAAAATAGCTTGTTGAACCTATAATCAATTCATTTTTTCTAAGGATATTGTCAAAAAACTCTTCTCTCATGATCCAACATGTCCATATCTTACACAAACATGATGCAACTGAATTGCAGGATCAGCAATATAGCCTGTGTCTACCAAGGATATAACAGAAATGCAGAAATAGAAGCTAATATAAAATGCCTTAACATGATCACCATTTTTGAAAGGCAGTGTTGCTGACTGAATGGAGTCTGGCAGATGGTGTTTGCAAGCAAACACAGTTTTCCTGCATTGGTTATACTACTAATCATTTTACAATACAAGCTAGAACTCATATTGTTATGCAAAAAGACAGTTAAAATTTTTATGCAGAGATATAGAAATTATATATTGACTATGAAGAAGAGATTAAAAAAGTCCATGTGCTGACTGATGTAGTTTACTTCATTTCAGATTATCTTTCACAGACAAACCTCAGATATGCACTAATTTTCTTCATTTTCAGGAGGTTAGCAGAAGCATCCTCTAGTGTTTTAAGGATATTGAGAGTGGTACTGCTAATTTTAATTTCTTTTGGTCCCAAGAAGCTCATATTTCATATAAGGTGAAATACATTACACAACATGAATGGGGTTGTATGCTGATGTGCAACCAAAATGCATACTATATAAATGCACTGTTGGAAGTGACTTAATATCACACTGTAATTGATGAGGTGATGAATCTATAAGGATCATTCATTTCTCGAGATGGATTTCTCTCCAACTTCAGTCACTTGAATTGCATCTGTGTTAAAAATTCACCAGTTTTATCAGCACCCTCAATAACCAGAAGGGTTATATTAAACCTGAACTTTTCGTCTAAGCAATCCTGATACTACTGAAGTTAATGTGCTGAAATCTGAATATGCTAAATTGAACCTGGGCTTGGAAACTCTAATTCCTCTATGAACTGATGAGGTTCTACATCTTTTTGTTGCCAATTTGGATGGCTGGCAAAAGTCATTTAAAAAGGGAACAAGCTACTGCTTCTTTTCCTGCTAATGCTCCAAGTAGGAATTTTCAATTCAGTTGTTCAATTCAGCTGTGAACTATTTGCCTTTCCATGAACTTTCAAATTGTATTAAGTTAGCTGGTAATTGATACTGATTTCTAGCCCTTTACATCTCTTTTTCTTACAGAATTTTAGGATGATGGTATCCAATTGGTCACATAGCTTTTAAAGAAATTATACTCTGGAAGAGTCTAAGAAAATAATCCAAAACCATGTGTTCTGTAAAGAACCACTTGTTGCCAATACATCCCTAATTCATGTGCTGCAATTATCAGGAAATTCAAAGGCAAATTTTTTAATGCCTTTAGTACAGTGGAAGTCAGACATTTTAGGTCTTTTTAACAAAAGAATAATAAAAAATATATCTATTTGAGTTAGCAGCTTCTGTGATACATCTTAATAGAATTTTTGGGGATTTATCCTCACAACTCAGTATTTGTCACTTGTTCATTGCTTTCTCTGTGGCAGATTTTTCTATAGTGAGGGCAATAATATTTCTTTTCCCTTTCCTCTTCCATAATTTCTGTGAAAAACACTGCAACAGTTACACATTTATGCTTTTTACCTTGGAGCCAGCACTTGACAGCAAAGAAACAACTGAACTTCATCAGACAGGAATGACAGGCAACTGAGGTAAAGTTTCTAACCAAGAGGTGGCAAAAACTTTTAAGCTTATCTTCAAAATATCCACAATATCGTACAAGATTTAGTTCATAGTAACTTCACTTTATCCATTTATGTTGCATTTTTCTGGGTAAAATAACTCATTTGTGAAATTAATGAGGCACACATAGTTGGTGGTAGAAGCACAGCAATAGCATGAAAGCTGGCATTAAGATGTCTACAAACCGGGTATTGGCCCAGTGGGTGTGTTTTCCAGAACCTAAGCCTTTGTTCTGAAGAGTTTAAAATTTCAATTGAACTTTTTTGGTGTGCTTAGAAAGTAGTGCTAAGACAAAAAAAAAGTTTCACTTCCACTAGAAAAAAGAAAATGATAATACCTTATCGTTACAATGCTGAAGTTAGGGTACAGGGATTATTTAAGTCACTAGGTAGAAGGGGAGACAAAAAGTGAAAAACAGGAGAAAGAAACTGGTTAGACTAATACAATCTCTTCCACTTGTAGGAAGAATAAAATATCACAGGACTACATTCAGTGTAAGCAAATTATTGAAATAAATTTATAGAACGTTTCATTTTTCTGGTGGATGCTACCAGCAGTAAGAACATACTGTAGAATGTTATATTACATTAATAAATCAATATCACTCATGTGAAGTAAACAGATTTAATATTTAATTTTTTAGTTACAGTTCAGTTTCTGATGGCAAACCATCAGAAAGCTCTAATATTAGAAATTTTTGAATTTTCAGGAATTATATGCTCTTAAGTGTCCTATGATCTGTGTATTACAATAATATTTACCTTTTTTTGATTGCTCAGCTATGCATGTTTGAAGCAAATCTAAAAATACCAACATTAGTATCAAACCTCTTATGTTATATTCTGTAGTAGTGCAAAAATCAAATACTCTCAGTAATTTAGAATTTGAAAGCATTAAGAAGAGAAGGCCAAAACAAAAGAGAATTATAGGAAGTCTATAAAGTATTACTAATATAATATTTTTACATACATGATTCACATTTCCCATAACACAAATACTCAGATAAATTGGACATTATTAAGTAAATATACATTCAACACTTTTTAAAGCAATATTAGCTGTTCAGATGGTCACAGTGTTCTGACACTTTGAGCTTTGTTCTGCATTCCATTCTCAACCTTGCAAAGGGAAGATTATACAGATAGTAAAATAGATACAGATATTGAAGTCTTTCCTGGAAAATTTAAAAAACAGAACTTGATACACCTGTGAAATCCATTTTTCTCCATGTATAATAATTCTCTTAAGGCATGTAGATCTACATGAATAACTGTAGTCAGTGCAGCATCAGGATTACATAACATGAATCACTTCTATTTTTCCTCAGTTTTTTTTAAATGTTTTTTTGGCTGTTATCAGGTGCACAATTAAAACCACATTTGTTTCTATGTCACTTTTATCAAGTGTTACATATGGCCTTGTCTGATATTTACTTATGTTTTTGACAATTTGAGATGTGTCTTATTTTACAAAGTTTGATTTGTACCTTTTTTAAAGAACTGTGGATAATTTTACACCCTCTTAAATGTACTGATTTAGCTGCAAAGAAATTTAAGTCTTGCCAAACTGTACTGCTGTTTCTCCAGTGTTTCATCTGCATTTCTATAATATAATGGAGTCTAAAGGACAATGAGACAAATAGGAAAACAGTGCAAGAAAAGAGTATTTCTTTGAGAAATATTTCTTCAGGAATATTTCTTCCATAATTATCTGGGAAATCTGTAACAAGAAACTTCTGTCTTTATAGTTGGAGTATTTGTTATGACACATTTTGATTATGGTGACAGCCCTCATCATAAAGACATGCAGTCTTGCAGAATTGTTTTGGAATATACGGTGTAGACTTCAAGTACTCATGATAGGTTTTCAAAGTAAATGAAATTTTCTTTCTGTGCTTCTCCAGAATGTTACATCTATTCATGTTATTTTTAATAGTATCTTTTTTGTTTTGCTGTATGCAAGTGAACAACTTCTGCAGTGGTCTTTAATATCTGATTGAAATATTAACATCTCTGTTTGAATTGTATGGAACTCTAAAATACAATTTAGGAGAAACAATGTCCCTAGAGACAATACAATCAAAAGCCATTTCTTTTAAATTTACCAGTTTAATGTAAATCGTTAAAAAAAAGAAAAAAAGCAACATTCTTGCAGAGAGGATATTTTTTTTGAGTTTGATATATGATTCTCTCACTTAATAGAGAATCCCTGCACTTTGATTCATCCACTTTTGTATGGAGTCAATTTAAATTTTAGCCTTGTGCTAGTATTTAAATTAAAGCAAAACAATATTCAATATGTTCTTTATCCTCTGCAGGTTTATATGAAGTTCTGAGACTCTTTCTCTTCCTTCATTCTGTTATTATTGAAGGCTTAAGTTAACACATTATAATAAAAACTATAATCTATTTGATCAGATCAAAACAAGGCACTTTGGAGGAATGTGGCACTTGTTCTCAACATTCTGCCCTGGTGAAAGGTAACAAGAAGCCTGTCATTTCAGGGGAAAAAAACCAAAACCAAACAACACCTCTGGACTGATTTTAAGTGGCAAAAAATGATGACAAGAATAGAGGAAATAGGACTCTAACTGGGAATAAGGGTAAGCCATTTGGGGGTTTGCAGAGAGGTAACACATGGAAGTAGAAAGGACTCATTATAAATTGCCCTTTCATGCCAAAATGCCAAGCTGCCCTTTCAGTAGCAGCTGGAGACTTACAGCTACTGTAACCTACTTTTTGTTGTGCAGTAAAGTGTTCAATATTCCACTGTTAGTTTATTTTCAGTGAGAATGTGTTAAAAGTGCTGTTGAATCACAAACTGCTGTTGATACAATAGCAACTGGGAAGTGGGAGGCTAGGCAATAATGACCTTTCTTTTTGTATTGCTTCTTTTTGCTATCTTAAAAAACCCACAACAAACACAAATATAATTATTCATATTAAAGCAATATTATCTTGTTTTGACATCCATTTCCTCTTACTCACTTTTAAAATATATTTTTAAAGGTGGCTACATCAGAAGTTTTGCCTTTCTTCCACAACCAGAGAATTAAAAGATTAAAAAGAATGAAAAGAAATTTTAATGCAGTCAAGAAGCTATAAGACACCTCAGGGTATACATTATTAGTAGCCTAATGTGTTGAAAGCACTTTCTCCATTTAGTTGTCTTGCTTCATAAAGTGCCATAGAGAGCAAGTGCATTCAAATAGTGCACAGCTTATATTTGCCTGTGGAACAGAATGGAGTCAGAGGAAGGGGCAGAGCTGTGGGGTAGAAGAGAGTGATTCCAGCCATTCCAGAGCAGGTTTAAGAGGTGAGAGCAAATAAGCCCAGACAGGCAAAACAACAAATGATCACTAAGCTGCAGAGGAAATGAGCCCCAAATACTTGGGACTTGCCATTTCTCTGCTGACAAAAGGTATTCTGAAACTCTGTGACAAGTTGTTTATCTCCTGAAAATACCTGGGGTGGTATTTTTAGGAGATAAGTGGCAAACACCTGTGGGGGTAGTCTGAAATGTCTGAAGTTATAGCTGTGTTGATCACCTATGTGGGCACCAACATGATTGCAGAGTGTTCTGTTGGTTCTTCTCACCACTGTGTTTATTTCAGAGAATGAGGTAATTAAATCCAAGACTTGTTTCAGGCTGTCATTGAGGTCATGAAGTCAGGCTTGAAAAACTGAGAATGAAGCACCTTGTTTCATTCTCATTTCCCAGTGCATGGTACTCTTTGACTTACTGCACTGAAAAACTATTAATTTCCTTTGAGAATTAGTACCTCTTTGAACAGTTTATAATGAGTGTACGAAGTTTTCGGCTTTTCTCCTTTTTTTTTTTCTAATTGTTTACAATATTTTTTAACAATTTTGCAGTCTATAAAAAGGCATTTGCCTAATGCTGCCAATCAGGAGCTCTAGTACAGTGAATCAAAGGAAATTTTTCTTTACAATATTAATGAAATCACTTGATACAGGTTTTGGCTATAAAAATTGTATGAAACAACTTTTTGTTGCTCTGTCTCTTTCTGAAATAAAGCCTGCAATCCTTTACAATGTGAAATAGTGCTCAGAAGCTATTAATCGCATATATTTGATCAATATTAAAATGAATATACATTTTTATATCTGATGCATGTAATAATGTAATTCTTATTCCCCAATTTTGCTTTTTTTATGAGGCAATTACCAGTTATGTTTGGGTAGTTTGTCAAGAGAGCACTTTATGTGCTAAGGAGTACATAACAGGATCCTAAATTCTACTTTTATTTGAGACCTCCTGTGATAGGAAGGACAGTCACTAATTTTAAGACACACAGAATGAAGACATCATAAAATAATGCTGGAAAGGAGGCAAACGGGCAGTTAAAGAATGCCTGTCCATCTCATCTGTGACTGCGTAAGAGTTCAGTGTCATAAAATACAACATAAAATGCAACTGGGGGATAATTTGATTTGTGTTAATCCTTACACTTACTTTTAGCTGTATTAGCAGAAAGGTGATGTAAGGTCAATGCAGATGCACAGTTCAACTTATCCACCTGATAATTCCAATTGTATTCATAAGGCTACTTACTAAAAGTCAGAAGGAAAACCTTATTTACATTTGTAATTACTAATAGATGTTCTACTTCTCTTCCAGTGTGATGCATTAAAATCACAGGAACTAAAAAATGTCATTTTAGCCCACTATTCCCATTATACACTGACCACTCAAATAATAGATCACATTGTTCAGAGGTAGAGTTAAATATGTACAACAAATCTATGTAGATGTGATATATTTGCATATTTCATTAGTTTCCTGCTTGTACAGATGACAAGTCTTGATAAAAAAAAAAAGTAAAATAGTATGTGTCCAAATTCAAAAAATGTTTATTAGTCTGTTTGTGAACAAACACACAAGTTTATGGCTGTTTACTCCAGGGAAAAGTCTGTTACCTGCCTAGCAGAAAATATTGTTTTCACTGTGTTTATTTCCTAAAGCAATTTTGTAAAGTAATAAAAAGGATGAAAAACTTCCTGTGGTGTGTCAACATGCTGGCGCTTCTCACATAATTCAGTCGATTTAACGTTGTTAAAGGAGTTTCAGCAGTTCTTCTTCTCTGGTATCTGATTGCCAAGGAACTAGACTTCCCTTTTTATAACTATTTTCTACTTTAGCTGAATTAAGTAATGTGACAGAAATGGTAGCTGTTTGTCCCTAAAAAGCAAGATCCTCTCCACCCTATCTCCCAATATAATAAAGGGATATTAAAAATTAAGTCTTTAATACTTATTATATTATTATATTAAAAATTATTATAGTTAAAAATTAGTCTTTCAGATATGCAGGAAGTGAACTTATCCTCCTAATATAGGCAGTTCCTTCTATTCCATTAGCTATATAAAGACTGCAGATATCTCCAGAGGGTAATTCCATCTCCTTGAATTAAACACTTACCTCTCCCACTTTCAACAGGAAGTGGCAGGAGGGTACTTTAGCATAATAGCCTACAGGTTGGTAGAGTCACCCTGACATGAGAGACAGGAGCTCTGTGTGCTACTCAGCCTGCAGCCTGATGCCATCTGCCTCACTGCTGGCCAAAAGATCTCTGGGGACAGCACAGGGCTGAAGCTGTGCTTCTCCTTCCAGAGGCTCTCCTCTGTGCTATCCATAGAGCCATGTGTAAAATTTTTGCCAATGATGTTGACGGAGGGCTCATCCACACTTTCTGGTGGGATTCATCCAGCAGGAATATTTCTTAAGTGAAGCAGATAAATACTTATCTCCTGCAGCCTGAGTACTGTATCTCCCATATCCTGGGTGGCTACTCTGTATTACCTACCATGACAAAATAGGACACTTTACTCCCTGTACTACAGAGTAGATTTTATTTTTTGCAGATTTTTTTAACCCAACTTAGTTCTCTGATTTTATAAACAGTGCAGTTCCACAAACAGTTGTTTTTATCACAACTGAAAGTCTGGGTACCTGATGTGGATATACAAGCAGGATGAGAAAAGTCCACATAAATTTCTGCAGCCAAGTTTTCCATGAAAAAGGAAGATCAGCAAAAACACGCAGATGTAGATGTCTTTAACTTAGCAGCTGGGGATTTTCTGTATTTGTGAATGTTGTACTCACATAAGCCTTCTTTACCCCTTTCCCTTCTACTGCCATCATTTGCAATTCCCTGAAGTTCTAAAACTAATGAGAATGTCTCTCAGGTTTTGAGAAGAAATTAAAACCCGTTCTTCTTGAGAGTCTCTCACCTCATAGGAAGTGTTCCACACCATTTTGGAGCATTTAGACTACTTAACTTGTGGCATAATATGTGTGAAAAAAACAGCTTCGGGGAAGACAGATTGATGCAAAATGTTTTGGTCTGCATGAGCAGTGGACTCATTCATTGCTGAATAAAGGGTGTAAATGAAAATATAATGTTTTTCTTTTCATCTTTGCATTCCCATTCATTGTGGCACTATTTTCCCTTCCCAAGTGCAGATGTACCAGGGGGAAAATTATAGCCTTTTTGTAGCACTATTATTGCATAGGGAAGATACAAGTTTTACTGGGTGTTTCTGCATATATATTTGTTTAATATTTCTTCACTGGAATACCAGCCTACAGCAGCTGTGTAGATTTAGAAGAACTCCTAGTGTCCATTGCTCTGCTTTACTGTTTTGTCCAGAAAGGAAAAAAATGTTTCTCTTCTCATGTATGCATTATGAAAAAGATAAACTGAGGGTTCCCATTCATGGAGGAGGAGGGAGGTAATCAAAACATTGTGGAAGCAAAATGATTGAATAACCTTAACTGTCTCTAGAAGGTAAAAAAAGAATGTTAAGTTTAATCCTCAAAACCTTTAGTAAGGTATATTTTATTGGTAAATGTCCACAGAATTGTGACTATTTAATGAGGACCATTCACAAAGAAGCATTCTGCTAAACAGACAGAAAGAGCTGACGTTCAGATACCTGTTCTACTGTTTTAGATGCCATTTCATGTATTAATGTTATTAGTGATTTCCATGAAGTGTTCTGAGGTGTTGAAATGAGTTTTCGTGATACTCCAGATAACGGCAAGAAAAGTCATGAAGTTTTTATTACAAGAGGAGTCATAGAAATGCAACTGCAAATCTCAAACAAATCATCTACAAAACAGATCAAATATGAAACAAATAAATATGAGGCTTTATATTTATTAAATTTATTTGCTTTGTATTTATTAAATGAAGTTCAAGTGACCAGTGACTACATTGATGTTTGGGTATTCACCTGTACATATTTGTATGTGATGAAGATGTTACAGGGAGTGAATATATTACTTTTACCAATTATGTTGTTCTATGCCAGGCAAAAAAAACCCCATAGGTGACTTCTCAAGCTTATATTTAAATATTATGTGCATTCCATTTAAATGTTTTTTTTTCCATTTTATAACTATAGCAATATTAATTTTAAAAGGTTTTCTTTTTTTAAAATCATAAAAAGTGTTTCACAAGAAGAAATATGTCCTTAGGCTGACATAACCCCTATAGAGTTGTGGAGCTAATATTCTTTTCCAGTTACTCTTTAAATAATTGATAAATCACAGTGTGTATGCGTGTTTGATATCAGAATTATTTCCTTTTGCACCAGATTAACATAAATGTATCTTTATATTGCTGTATAAACATAAACTGTATTTTAAAATATTATAGCAAGCTAAATCCTAAGAGGCTGTTGACAAGCTGTTTTAAACAGATTATTTTTAAAGCTGTGTTCTTAATGAGATAGTCAGTATACCTCTCCAGACTATTTAGCAGTGTATGTCTGCACCTTAATTAAGCTAACTACTCTTGCTGCAGCAGTATGGCTATTAGCTCATTCGTTTACCAAACAGTAACCATAAACAGCATTTTCATCTCAAAAATATAATAAGCAGCAGTCAGGAAAACAGAGTATGCAATTTGAATTAAAGAATATTCCCTGTTGTTCAAATAGCAACTAGAACTCTGGAACATCCAGGCTTGCAGACGGCTCTACAGTAAAATAATTTTCATTTACATAGCTGGATAGATGGCATGCCAAACCTAGCTTAAAGCAATTATAGCTATCTGACCTCTATTCAGTCTTCTGATCCAAAACCCTCTTCATTTTACCTTTGTAAGTTCATAGACCAAACCAAAATAAAACACATCTTATTTGTTTTATGCTTAGTTTTTCTTTTAAAAAAGAGTAGAATCAGACTCATGGAAACGTCCTACTTCTGGTTATAATACCAGTCAGTCGTTACAGTGGGGTGACTTAGGAGGCTGTTTGCATCTTGACCAGGTCAGCAGCAAATAATAAAGAAACCAACTTGCCTCATTCGTTGTCTGTGTAGCTTCACTGGCCATGTTAGGTTTATGTTGTCAAACTACAACTCTGATGCATGCTTTTTTCCCTTTGGATTTGAATATTGAATTTCCTTCAGCTCCAGAAATGTTACCCTTTCATCTTAAAAAAAGGTCTTGTGAGTTTTTTTGTTGTTGTTGTTTTGGGGGGTTTTTTGTGTGTTGTTGTTGTTGTTGTTTCTTTGTTTGTTTTGGGTTTTTTATTTTGTTGTGTGGTTTTTGTTTTGTTTTTTTTTTTTTGTGTTTTTTTTTTTTTATGTTTACATCTTCTATCCCAAACACTAGAAGATTAGAAAAGTTCATATTAATAAAGGGATTATTTTCAACAGCGCCAATCTTTTTATCAACTTCTTACTAGCTCTTTGTATTCTTTGTCTCTATCTCTATCTCTGTGTTTACTCCTGTTATTTCATTCGTATTTCTTGTTGAGCTCAAGGGAGTCTACCAATGCAGAGTTACCAGTGCTAAATAACTTTTACATTTTGACATATTAATACTTTTGTCATCAAAAAGCACTAGATAGCCATATTTTCTGTAAGATGCATACTCTACTTATCTAATGGAAAGAGAAGGAAGTGTCATGGCTAAATAATTAACTCCTTAGAATCCCAAAACAGAGGAAATAAGTAGCACAGTAGAATTTGTAACTAAGAGTGGGCTTGGGAAATACCCCTAGTCTTGGGAAATATCCCTGGTCTTCGGAAATATCCCGTAGAACCAGAAACATGATAGAACAACATGAGATCTCCTCATCTGGCAAGCAGGAAGAGTGCAAATATTTTTGATATATACCATTAATAACAGAGAGGAGAAGAAAAGGGTTGGTTGACTCCATTTTGAAAAGAAAATTAGTGGCAGGCAGTAAAAAGAAAGGAAAGATATTGATCAGAATTTTTGATCAGAATTTACTCAAATGGTCAGTTATAAACAGATGATTGTCACCATTGATAAGTGGGACACAATCTTGAAGTCATATCGTAGAAAACAGAGAGGATATTAGGTATACATTAGTGAGAAACATTTTAGATATATGCATTCCAAGTATACCCTCATTACATTACCTCAAACCTACAAGAGATTGAGCTTCTGTTCTAAATCCATTTGCTAAGTACAGAAAGTTTCTAAATGAAATAAATAGCAGTAAATTAGAAGTTATAAATTTTGTGTGGCACAGAACAACCAGTGCATATGGTTTCAGAGTAAAAACTCTCTTCATATAACTGTATTTCATTACTGGTTTTCTTTCAGTTGTGACCAGCTCGAATATAAATCTTATCCAAATTGTAATGTGTATGTTAATATCCATTTAATTACTGCTAGGAACAGTTAGTACTGATGCTGAAAGAGTAATTCTGTATTTGATGGAATTTGTGCCTTCATGCATCTTTGGGATTCTCTTCTTCTTTGATTTTGAGCTTATGCTCTCACAGCAGTCTGTGTTTTATGAATAGGCATGATACTTAGCAGATATTTAGTCGCTTTGTTCAGTTCTAATTTCTTAAAATTACACACTATTTTTTATATACTACTATTTTGAGAGTTTTTATGAAAATGTCAAATTTATGCAGTTAATTCTCTTATTGAGACAATATATAATAATGTAATCTCGTACAAATTTATTATACAGCATCTGTTTTTGTTCCAGCTTGACATAAATGCATTTCACTTGTAAATTATAGCTTTTATGTTCTAGTTATGCCATTGTCTTCATTATACCTTTGTTGAATAATTTGTTTCCTGATTTTTCTTTTAACTATAGTGCTGGAGTAATTTTCTCAGTAAGTGTGTGTGTGCATTTTTGTTTCAGGAAGGATAATGTCCTTAATAGACAACTAGAATTTCACTAATGTAATGATAGAAGACATTGTAGAAAAAAAAAAGAAAGAATATTTTTTTTGGTTGATTCCAGTAATTTAAGTGTCATAAGGACAATTCCTCCTTTGATATCGCTTTTAATGTTGAAGCTCAGAGAATTGTACACATCTTGGTATCTTGAAAATGTGGGATAATATTATTTGTATTTATTAGTTTATGATATTATAGCATCTCAGAATATCAGGTTAGAAGGGGACCTTGAGGATAATCTGATCCAGTCTTTCTTGGCAAAGGCACAGTCTAGACAAGATGCCCAGAACTCCATTCAGGTGAATCTTAAAAGTATCCAAAGCTGGGGAATCCACTGCTTCCATGGGGAGGTTATTCCAATGACTGATTGTTCTCATTGTCGAAAATTTTCCTCTTGTGTTTGATCAGAATTTGCATGGGGGTATCTTATTACCCCTGGGTTTTCCCTGTGACTCCTTGTAAAAAGGGTGTCCATCTTGGTAATCATCTTTTAAATACTGGAACATGGTAATAAGGTCTCCCCTAACCCCTCTATTTTCAAGGCTGAACAATCCCAGTACTTTCAGCTTTTCCTGATATGGCAGACTTCCCAGTCTTTTGATTGTCTTTGTGGCCTTTCCATGGACCCTCTCTAGATCATGTTTGAACTACAAGAAATACTGATAGAGCAAAAATTGACTAAACAATCTCCTTTACTGCTGAAATGCAATTAGACAGGGAGTTGCTGTTCTGAAATCTGTCCAAAATGCACACTTCAGTAAAAGTCATCTATAAATTTTCTTGTAACATCCTCAGTGCCTGTCTTAGCCATTCTTAATGCCAATAAATGGGAGGGTCAAGAAAATCCCTTGGTCTTAGCTATTCTACTTCTCCCTATTTAAGGATGAAAAGATCATATCCAAAGCAAGAAAAATATGCCATCTATTATTAGTGTCATTTAAAAATATTGTTAAAATCAAATGGTTCCTTAACACACTTCTCAAAGATAAATGGAAAAAAAAAGTCTGAGATTAAAATTAATTCATTTATGCAAAAATTTTTACCCTACTCTTTTTTCTTCCTTGACGTCCTCTACCCCTTTGGCCTACCTTTCATCCATGGTCCCACTGACACACAGCTCTTTACACTTGTATTTGACCATAATGATCAGTATCTGAGCATTCCTTTTCAGAAATACAAGAAGATACCTGAGAAAACCCATATTTACAGAGATTTTTGCATACTATTGTATAATGCATTCTTAGTTATGAGGTGAAATTGGAGATCAGTAGAGGAAACTGTATTCCTTAGAAGGGAATGAAATTAAAGACTTTTTAAGCTAATGGCTCAGCAGCTTGTTAAGAGAAAGAAGGTTAAGGAGAGTCCAATCTTTCCTATTTATGGCAATCTGGAAGCTTTATTGCAAAAGAGTTTCTCATCAAAAGTCAGCTCAGGGTATAAATGAATACAGTGTTAGAGTGAGCCTGTGATTAATCTGAATACAGAGTAGAGTCAGGCCTGTTCACGTATCAGGAGGAAGGGCAGAGTGTATTTTATAAAATATGAGGATGTGGCTTTTAACTATACAAGCACTACAAAGTAATTTTGTAGTGTTTCAAGTGAAATTTAAAATGATCAGTTATACAGATGAATGAGGAGCTTCCAGCAGAAACAGGTACTGAAAAACTCAGCTGTTTATAACGATCTTACATATGAAATTTATTTTTCTTTTGTAATTCAAAATTTAGCAATTGTGTTAATATCAAGTTTATTATCATGTGAACCGAATTCTCAACACCTATTCCATTTTATGTCAAGCAAATTATCTAAGTAATGTAATAGCAAGTTATTTTTTTAGCTTACATGAAGGTTATCTGGTGCTGTCAGCCAAATTGTCTCATAAATATTGCTGTTATTCCTGAGAGCTTCAAGATAATAAAATTGTGTAATTCTTTTAGACAGAAGTGAAATGTGATATGACACAACAAAGACAAGGTGTTTCTATAATTTTATTTTTAATCCACTCAAACTAAAGTAAATGAATGGGTTGATTATAGAGTGGTGGAAGATTTAATACCTGTAAAGACTAAAGAAAAGCTCTTTAGCTTTGTTGCCTCAGGTAAAGGTATTTGTCTATTCTACTGGCAACTGGCCAATTTAATGAATTTTGAAATCAGGAATTAATTTAGACTGGTATGCTGTGGTGTAAGTATTAAATGTATTTCAAAAATCACTAGCTACATTTCTATTAGGTTCTGTCAATACAGTTGTCTCCTTTTATATACAATTGTATATGTTGTGATGGGATAAAATTCCTCATTTCTTCTGTTATTTTAATATCCCTTTTGTCATATTAAATGCTGGACTATGAACTGCAAATATTATTATCTGTTCAGAACTGAGGAATCCTGAAACAATGAAAACTTGGCAAACTGTTAACTCTTCATGAGCAAAGTCATTAGATTGTCTACAGACTGAGGGCAGAGGAACAAAATACATTTAGTTGCAGTCTTCGTCAGAATGCTTTATTCTATTTCAGTCCAGTCAGAATGAAAAGACCAGGTTGGAAAGAGGGACCTAAAAGGAAAGGAGCCATTTGACTCAGTAATGAAGTGCTCAAAAGCTGTGGATAGGACTTCTAGGGGGAGGGCATAAAAGGAGAGTAATGACCTTCAGCAAACATATCATATACAGAGCAAACCTCAGATGAAAATGTCAGTTGGGTTGTGATGGATTTTTCTTCCAGTACTTCCTAACAGTTCAATTGGAAACTTTAGGTGGGAACCAAAAGTATAGATACCTAAATCCAAATCTTAAACTGAATTTGTAGGAGTTATGGTTTGCAGTTCCCTTCCCAAAGAAGGCTGAGGAGGGAGGAAGATGTCTCAGCTGTAACGTATGTGCTGGTGAAATCTCTTAAGAAGTAGTTAGAGAAATTGCAAAGGAAAGCTGACAGAGAGGGTGAAATCTGGAATGGGGATGTGGAGAAGGTGATTGTTAACAAGCCAGGAAAAATCTATAATAGCACCTATTGTGATTGAGGAAAACTTAGCTAACAAGACATTTCAACTTACAGATTTTCTTCATAGGGAAATGATCCCTCCTCAGGCAGTGATGCATTAAGATCCTGCCCACAGGAGCTGAAGTTTCAAGCCTAATGGCAGAGTAAATTAAAAATAAAATGGAAGCCTGGCAGGCTGGAAAAGCTGTGAGATTAAGGATCATTTGTCCCATGAGGAAATGATGTATTGGTTGGTCATGAGTGACTCACTCCTGTGTGTGATGAAAACTTTGGTCTAGTGTCTGGACCTGATATTGTGGGAAGTCTTCCATCTACCAGGAGGTTAAATCTGAGGGATGTTGCAAAAGCCATCTAGTCAAATGACAATTACCTGAGACTGCTCATTCATGCAGGCATGACTGATTTCAGTGTTACTCTAAGCAGATAAAAAGTGGCTGCAAGACACTTGGAGGAAGGCTGAGGGGATCAGAGCTTTTGTAATGTGCCAGTCAGTTCTCCTGGTCATTCAGGAAAAATGTGTGTCATTCTGTGCTCATATGCACTACCAAAACAGGCTCTGGCTTCTTTGACGACAGCATGAACTTGCAAGAAAATACAGAGTGAAATGGACCTGGCTTTGCCTGAAGAAAAGAAAAATGTTTCAATTTAAGAAAAATTGCACAAAGGGCAAGCAGTTTGTTTTTTGGTTCTGTGATGGATTATATGAGAAGCAATGGGATTAAACTGCAAGTGGAAAGAGGTCTGGTTCGATATAAGGAGAACTTCCAATGCTAAGTAGAGGTGTATTTGCTAATAGAATGACTTCTGAGGCATTAAAAGACTCATCATGGCAGGACTCTACAAATGGGTTCGACAAACAGCTTTAACGATTGAGTTGCTTTTCAGCAACAGTTGCTGTTCTTTTCTGTAATCATAAAATGAACAAATTCATATCAGTGCTTGCAACCTGCATTCAGAAATACTAGGATAAGATAAACTGTGGATACTATTAAAGTTTTTCCTCTGTCATTCTGTGAAAAATTCTGAAAGTAAATACTATATACTGGATATTATATAGTCTAAATGTTAAGTTGTAATGAAATGGTAAATGAAAAGTAAAATTGAAGTTGGGCTTATCTATAATATTTAATTGCCTTGAAAAATCAAGAGGTAATGAAATCTGGTATTTTACACCAGGAGACACATATAGATCAATTTTTAATAGTTTAATTTAACAGTTTAAGTCTGGTTTCTGCTGGAAAAATGACATGGCTTCCTTGCCCTGTAGTAATAAGTAACACCAGCTTTTTTAACTCTTAGTGTGATTGATACTGCTGTAATCATACTCCAGCGAGCAACTACTATTATGATATAAGCCACAATTATTCAGTTGCATTCATTATCTGAAGCAATGATTCTAGTGTCTCCTTCTGGGTCAGGTTTTTTTCATATCACTTCAATTCTTCGTGTTCACAGTCCTTCTAATATGCCTTCAGTACAGAGAGACATGTTTCTTACTTTCAGATGGGACCATAACAGCTGTATGCATGTTCCTGTTGGTATTTTATTTATGGATATTCACTGTTACAAAGCTGTTTGTAACACATGAATCTTCTTTAAAGAGGCACAATAGAAATATTGTCATTTAGGTGACATCCAGTTTTAGGAATGGCTGTTAAATATTGCAGGATTAAGTGACACCTTTCATCTGTCAAGTGAAAAAAAAAAAAAGCACAACACTTTCTAAAAAAGAAAATTTTAATTGGAGTAAAACTAATTTCAGTGCTATTATTGGAACATCACAGATGTTTGAAGAGTAGGTTTTGTGTTTTTGTCCTTAGGGCTCCCACTATGCTTTTGTATAATAGGCACAAATCTGGTATTTCTTTCTGATATCCATCCATTACTTCTGTGCTTGTAGTGTTCAGTGTATCACTGAATCCCTTTGAGTGAGAAGGAAAAAGGTTTAATAATGTGCAGGTTTGTGATCACATTTCAGATGGCCATTTGTGCTTTGATAGCACTTTTATGTGTCCTAAATTAATAATAACTCTCAATATACAAATATTTTCCTTCAAAAGTTTCAAAACCTCTCTTAGGAATGATTTGTATTCATCTGCTTCTGTTTCTGGACGTGCATTCCTGGCTTTTACTGGCTATATTTTGTTGTCCCCAAAAGTATTTATCAAATACCTGCATGGAAGCTCTCTGCTTATTTTGTACAGCTGGCTAATGAAGGTAGTCAGTAGGTTTTAAAAGGAATCTTGTAGAGTTCTGCTTTCCAGATGTGACCTCAAGATTATCTCAGGCCTCTCTTCCTCTACTCCTATATAGGATTAAAATAAAACATTCTAGTTCCCATATGGATTAGGATGATTCATGAGAACTGTTAAACTGTACCAGAATGAAGATCCATCTAGTCCTGTGTCTGGTGATAACAGAAGAATAGTTATAATTCCTTATGTCTTTCCAGCCATCTGCTACTTTAGGACTTCTTCAGACAGCTGATTAGGGACTTCCTGAATAATGTCTACTGTGTCCTCATTGTTTATAAACTTTACAAGTATTTGATTGCTTTTTAAATTTGTTTTGGCTTGCAAGAGAGATTTTATAACATTGATTATATAAGCTGAAACATATCATCTTGGTTCTCACTTTTGTTCTCATCTAGGAACCATAGTGAGGATGACTCAGCCTGCAGGTATCTATAGGAACAGACTGGAAAGCAGAGGTCATGCTTGTGCTTATGCATTATTCAGTGTTGAATCAAGCCTCTCCTCTATGTAACTGTTCGTACCTTCTGGAGATTTTCCCTTTCTTCCTTCAAAGAAGTTTATGCTGAGCTCTTCAGGCTGAGTGTGTTTGCAATCCAGTGTGTCTAGTCTTGACAAAAATCCAACTAGGACATGAAAATTCTAGGAATGATGGAAGTAATCCCAGACTTTTATCCTTTGAACCAAAATGTGATCAACACACGACAGAGAATGATGCTATCACTGGTAGGTCAAGAGGCAGATGTGAATTAAATACTTTGTATGCTCCCATATTTTCCAGAACATATTGACTGATCATTTTGCATAACTTATACGGATTTTTAGTGTGAATTCTAAAATCTACTGCAGCTTGTTAAACCAGCGCCAAGAATTGCTATATTTGTTCTATAGGCAATTATTTGAATGCATTCACCAATATATGATGTATTTTGTGGGGGCTGTTGTGTGATTCTTTCAAATCTTCTCTGATTCTTTTAATGCTCATAAACTCTTGGACAATAAAATTTCATCATATTGACTGATCATTTTGCATAACTTAACTTATACGGATTTTTAGTGTGAATTTTAAAATCTACTGCAGCTTGTTAAACCAGCGCCAAGAATTGCTATATTTGTTCTATAGGCAATTATTTGAATGCATTCACCAATATATGATGTATTTTGTGGGGGCTGTTGTGTGATTCTTTCAAATCTTCTCTGATTCTTTTAATGCTCATAAACTCTTGGACAATAAAATTTCACTGTCTTACCACAATTTCCCTATCCCATTGAGTAAATAAAAACCTAGCAAGGACAGAAAGTAACACTAGCCAACTAGTAATTTGAACTGGTATGTACTCTTTCTTATTCAGTAACATAACATTATCACAGCATGGACTCATGTTTTCTTCCAAATCTTAATGATCTGGCTTCCTCTTTGGAATCACTTAACATCCCAATGGCACAAACTGTATTGTCACTTGTCTTCATCTCTATGCATGAGATGAAGAAGTATGTAATGAATTTACATTCTTCTCAAGCTATTCTATTTTAATCACCTATTAATGAATGTGAGTCAGCAGTTGTGTAATGTAAACAATTGATAGAGAAGGTTACAGAGTCTAAATTGTTTGGGGAAATCCATATCAATGGCTAGCATAAATTAAAATTTTAAAAGGTTCTTTTAAATTGGAAAATAACTGTGACCTGCAAAATTATATGATATCTACAGACTGCAAGAAAATGAGAGATCAAATAATGTGTGAAAGCATGGGGAGTATCTCATTTATTGCCTAAGTCAGCAAAAGGCTGAGCAGGCACTGGTGCCCACTTGTTTCATATGTTGCCTTGGCTGTTTCCCCAGGAACTCCAATGGAATGGTCTCTGTCAGGATCTCTGTCCTAACAACACCTACTCTGTTATTCTTTCTTCTAGAGGACCAGATGTATTACCTGAGTCTTAATTGTCTATCATCTTTCCCATTATCCCTTTAGAACTTTGAGTCTAATTTACAGTATATTTTGTCATGAAATAGGATCAAAGCAAGTGTGGTACACATAGAGTTTTCACACACCTGATTTCTTCTATTTAAATTTTTAAGGGTTGGAGAAACCTGGAATCTCTTGATCTTACTACTTTTAAGAGTGCTTGTGCTTATTGAAAGATACATTTCCTCATCATCTCATGGGGATCCTGTGATTAAATTGGAACAGCAAATTTCATTAATACAAATAGGTAAGAAAGGGGGAAAAAAAACCATAATAAATAGTAGTTTTCAAATTACACTTTAAAATCCTCATATGGAAACTGAAAATAAATATTGCTGTGCTATTGGCCCCAAGAAGGTCTGAAATGGTATCTCTCAGAGGAGTGAACAATTCAGTTCAGCTTTAA
Source organism: Passer montanus (assembly GCF_014805655.1). Lineage (NCBI taxonomy): Eukaryota > Metazoa > Chordata > Aves > Passeriformes > Passeridae > Passer > Passer montanus. Next base: position 12,640,114 of record NW_024363160.1, on the reverse strand, counting down.
CTGAATGTGAAAATTTAAAACACAGCTTTTATGAGCTTAATCAGCTGCATTTCAGCAGAAGGCAACAATAATAGGCTACAATTCATGGGAAAAGATAATAGTATGGAACAGTATTCTTCTGCATTACTGCTTCTAGGGCATGAAGACTTGAAAATAAAATTTTAAGAGCCCCAAATATTTGCAATTGTTGTGCACACCTGAAGCCAAGGTCTGCTCATTTGTGTACCTGCTGAGAAGTGCTGTGTTCCATGTTCTTGTTTGTTTCCTCTGCAGAGCAGGCACAGCCTTCACTGTGAAAATATCCATCTGTGGTTGCAACATCTAGTGCACAAAAATGACTGAATTTGGCCATGGGACATTTTTCATTATGTTCCACTTCATATCATCTCCCTGCCCAGTACTCTTGATGTCTATGATGTCCAAACATACTGTGAGATTAATTTTTGGAGCATAGCTAGTAAAATGTATTTGTACCATTAACAATCAGTTATATTTTGAACCAATCTTCTTTGATAGCTTTCACTAAAATATATTCTTCCCATCCCTGAAAGTTTTCAAAGCCAGAGCTCTGGAGGGAGCTCTGAACAACCTGGTCTAGTGAAAGGTGTCCCTGACCACAGTAGAGGGTTGGAACCAGATGATCTTTAATGTTCCTTCCAATCTAAACCATTCTGTTTTTCTATGATACCACTATTAGTGTTGTATTATGACCACTTATCAATTTCCTTGTCAGAATCAAGATACTTCAGTGACCTTTTTTCTGACTTCTTCCTCCTTCCACCTTGAATTGATCATCAATTCCCAAATTACTTTCTCTGTGATGTTCTTAGATATTTTTTTTCCTAATTTGTATTCATGGAATCAGAGTAGAATATCATCCCTCAGCACCTGTTTTTTTTGTGCTTGAAGTAGAAGCAGGTAGTTTTTGCTAACTTCAGATCAGTCTACATTGTATTTGCCTTCAGACAAGAGGTATTTTTTTCCCCTAGCTTCTTCTTCTGTCTCCTTTTGTGCCATCCCTGATTTTTAATTGCTCTGTACAAACACATATTTCTAAATAATATTCTCAGAATGCGACTGTTTTTTTCATATAGTGTCTGCTGTTATTTTATTTTATTTACTTTTATTTACTTTATTTTATTACTTTATTTATCTGCTGGTGTTTTATTTAGAAATGTTACATTCATGTATATTTGCAGTGTATTGTACTGGTGAAATAAAATTTTATTTAATTGCATCAGTTACACAGTGTTGTGTACTATGATTGTGCTTAATTACACATAGTATTACAGTGAGTTCACTAAACTTATGGAAGACTGTAACAACATTTCTCTTTTAGATAACCAGTAAAGTAACTGAAGATTTTTTTTTTCTCCTTTCTGGAAAATGTTTACTTTTAGGTTTTAAGGACCAAATAATTTAGGCCTGGAAATTAAATTTTACTCAATATACATTGTAAAATGCGGGGAAGAGCATATGTATGCTGCCTAATTGTTGAACTTTTTTATTCCGTAATGTTCAATATTTATGCACATGAATGATAAACATTTAGGTGTTCCTAAAACTAATCATACTTATCAGTTTTTAGTTTCAGGTAGACTTGAACAACTATAATGCAGTTTTGAAGTTTCTGTAAAAGAATTTAAAATAATGTATTTCAAGAAATCACCTTATTACTGGAAACATAGTTTAATTGTTTTAATTAATCAAAATAACAGCAGTTAAAACAACCTTGTAATCTAGGTGATTAGATTGTATTTTAGAAAATGAGCTGGAAATTTTTGAATGAGAAAATGATGTTTCAAGTATGTACTTACATTTCAGAAGAACATTGACTGTACACAATGCAACTAATGTACCTTGTACCTGTTAAAAAAATGCAATCTATGCGTTTCAAGTAAATAAAAACAATCCAAAATTAATTAATATGTAACTGTAACTTGCCACTAAGTAAACATTTTCAGTATTTTGTTTAGAAAGGTAAATTTTTTCTTAACATTCTACTTTCAGAAGTTAAAATTTTCGGGCTATTAGCGGTAGTCTCCTTAGATTACAATACATGGTTTTGACAAGGACTTTAATAGTTTCTACTAACACAAACAGGGATTTATCATGCTGGAGTAATTAATGGTTGATTTAAAAATAAATCCCGGAAGTCTTCAAGTATTTTTTAGATCAAAAAAAGCGGGTTTTATCTGCTTTTTATTTAAAAAAAAATCACGTTAGATAGTTGGTATACTGTATGGATTAATTTTATACTATTTCTTTGTACTTTGAATGTCCTTCAATTAGCATTGAAGAATGAAGGAGGGGTAGAAATGTTCTTCTGGCACTTTTGATGCAGGATACATTTGAAAACCAACTGAAATTGGTTGCAGCATGTTCTTGACAGTGGGAATTATCCTTTGATAGCAAAATTGTGGGATGTCAGTGACACCTGCTCAGTATTTGTATGAGGAATTCAAAGAGCTTGTGACTGAAGCTGGTTCTGAAGTCTGCAAAACACATTGTCAACACATCTCTGCATGTTGTTTGGGGACAATATTGTAAACACTGGAGGAAACTCGGTGGTGATTCTTCTTTTCTTCTAAAAAGATGTTGCAGGTTGGTTGAAGCAGTTTAATGTTATATTGTGGTTTCAGGCTTTCCAGCTCATTCAGTTACATTCCATACAGAGACCTAGTTGACAATGTCTTTAATTTAAATGTTTTTATTCTAGGTATTAGGTATCTGTGATGAATGCACATTTTAGATTTACTAGGTTTCAAAAGCTTTTGGAGCTTATGCTTAAAAAGCAACATTTTTCTTCTAGTAATGGTAGGAATGATAGGTTCTACACATAATTCTCTTTGTATTGGACACTTGTGTCAGAAAGCTGGCAATGTTTGTTCAGATGGGGTCCATGAACTGCAGGGCTAAGCAGAAGCTTGTAATGAGTTAGTTGTCTCAGCCTGATTTTCTCTTTACTTTTACTAGGGACATTGTTGAATGTTTCAAGAAAACCTTGAACAATTATCAGAACTGATTTTGCATACTTGATTTTGCACCTAGGATACAAGGGTAGAGTAAATTATATTTCCAAAGCTCTTCCATCCCAAAGCTTCATCATTCCTTAAGGAAAGGAACTTCCTAAGAGTTTGATGACTTTGGAGGTTGGCAGTAAGTTGCTCTGAAATAATTTTGAGTTAAATCTTCTAGTTTATTTTATATCTTCTAATAAGAAAAAAAAAAAGAAAATTACATATTGTTTCAGAATTTAGAAATAATTTTGTCTGTATGCACCTCTCCTGGATTCTAAACAGCAGAATGAACAACACTGACCACAGAAATATGCCGTTGCTCAAATGAGTGTGCCAAAGTTTCAGTTCATTTACTGCAGGAGATTTTATTTTATTTTTTGCAAGCATAATTTGGAAGGGAGAGTCTAATATATGTGTCTAAAATCCAGTTGGGGATTTTTTGTTTTGTTTTTCATTCTAGTGCCCGAGTATTAATCTATTTCTTTATTCATTTTTATAGATTAAAAAAATCAACAGGAATTTTCCCGTAAACCAGCAGGTAAGAAAAAAGAACATTTGGGTTTTTTAAATTCATAATTCTAATTCTCACTTGAACTATTTTTAATTGTGTGGTAGCTGTTCATTATTCTACCTGAATAATTCTCAGTTGATTTTCTTTAGAGAATACCTTGGTGTTTTTATTTTCTCAACTCAAAGGGACTTGGAGTGTTTCATCAAAGTAAGAACATACCTAATCTTTTCAAATTAACCTATTTCATGCAGATATATATACTTTTCTTCAGCTTGTGACTTACCAGTTGTACTATAAAAGGGGAATTTTATCATTGTCCTTCACAGAATTAGCCAGAATAAATCAATGTTCCAAAACTCTGAAAATGTATGGTCTTTTTTTTTTTTCCCATTGACAAATGCAGGAATAAAAAAATTAATATCTACACTACTATTTAAACAAAATATGAATAAAAATTACCAAGGTAAAACTCAGTACACTGTACAGTTAAGTATGTATATGTTGTATATGACAACTATTAATTATATAATGATAATTTCCACACAAAGACTTGTTAAAAACTTGTTAAGGGGAAACAGAGCCACCTGATTCATAAGAAGGAAACAATTGCTTCCTCCTACAAGGAGAAAAATATGTATAGAACTGAGCTGTAAATTCACCGTCAAATGGACAGATTTGAGGAAGAAAAGTGCTTTCACGTCCCTTACACCAAATCTTTAGTTAGCCAACATATTTCCCAGTTCCCATTCTCTGGTCCAACTTTATTTACATGGAATTGCACTGAGTGTAACTCACGAAGGAGGGAGATACTACTATTTTGTTTTCTGTTTTCTTCATGAGAAGGTGCACAAATTTAATAAATGAATGAAAATTATATAATACTACTAATATTAATAATAACAACTATATGTGTAAGTATAAATGAAGCTACAATAGATGAAGTTAGCATTTGCATTTGGGAATTTTTGTAATAATTTGTAAAACATCAAATGCAGAGAGTCAAAGATATGCTTCTATCTCAAAAGAAGGAAGAAGATACTGCCTGATGAACAAAAAGCAGTTAATTGGTTCCATTTTCACTGTTATGATTCACCCTGAACTTACCTCTTTGCTTTCATTACTGTAAAAAATAAAGACAAAAAATATATAAAAAACAGTCAAAATGTCCCACCACTCTAACATATAATTTAGGGATCTCTGCTGTTTTGGAACCTTTGTCACATGGGGTCAACAAGGCATTTTATTCTTCATTAGAACTCCTGTGGAAAGCAAAAATATCTTTCCTGGCTTGAATAGCTTTTTGGCCATGCTCTCTGTCAGCACAGCCTGCAATTATAATACATTCATCTCTCATCAGCACCAATCATTATACTCCAAAGGAATTACTGTGGAGCACTTCAAGAAACTCAGTCAAAAGGTCAGACTGGAAAGAGAGGCTGATATGATTAGCAGTGAGACTGGGAAGGGCTTGTTGCCTGTTAAATACTGGAGAAGAAAAAGGTTTACTTATCTCTGGATGTCTGAAATTTTAGGGAACATTGAATTCAAAACCAGATTTCCTTTTTGTCTTACCTTGTCTAGAGAGGGTTATAGTTTTTTACCATAAAAGAATTTAAAACTCACCTAATTTAAATGAAATAAATAACATCTTTGAGTAGAGTCAGGAAAGGCTACAAAGATGTAAGGTTAATTTCTGTCTTCATGTGTAGCAAATATTAACATGGTATGCAGAGAAGAAACAGGAATCTTTACTTGTTATATCAACACATCATTTACCTCAAAATTAAAATACCATCTCAAATAGTCTCGTCATCTTGATGTTTTAAAATGAAATAAATTTTTATCTAAGTGGTTGAACAGCTAGTTTTAACTTCTTTCTGCAAGCACATCATGAACATGAAAGCTGTCTTCATCCTGTTATACTTTTTTTTTTTTTTAAAAGGTGTGTAATTTCACTTAACAAATACTCCAGGTTTTTTTAATGAGCACTAGCAGGGCAATTGAAGGTTATTTTCATGTAGAATTTTTATACGTACATATGTGGATTTTAATTAGTTTAGTAAAAAGGGAAGACACTTGTCAATCTAGAGTCAAGGAAACAATCCTTAGGATTCCTTCATAAAAATATTCTTGATATGGAGAAGACAATAGGAGCGCAGACAGACCCATTAGCATTACAATGAGGAAATACCTGCAAAGCTGTGTAAGATGCTGCAACTCCAGTAGTGTTATCCAAACATCTCAATATTGCAGCAAGTTAAAAAGATAGAAGAAAAAGTAATTAGAAAAGACTTGTTGACTGTATATAATGTGGCAGCTTTCCTTTAATGTAGTAATTGTGAAAGTGGGCTTGTTTGGAAAATCGTTAGAAAGATAAGATATATTAATTAAAATTTAAAGATCAAAGGTGATAGGTATTGATAAGAAGGTGGTAATTATTTGAACAGTATGAAGCAATAGGAGGTGCTCAGAATGATGGTAGTAAATTTAATAGTGGTGGAAAGATAATGCAAAAAATGCTGAAAGAGGACACCACAGACAAAAAATTCGAAGAAGATTGTGGGACAAGAGGGAAATAGTTGACAGTGATGAAGAGAACACTTGAAATGGTAAAAAATATAAAATTAGTTGTGTTTTCTGTATTGGAACTGTATGCACTGGATGCAAATAGTAACATTTAAGAGTATAATAGCAAGTAGTTGAGAAAAAAAATTTGGACTCAAAGTATATTGAATATTTCAAATATGCACTCAGGAATATGATGTTGTTGACAAAATTTCCATAAATTCAGAGAAAAAATTGTATAGCAGAGAGGCACAAAGACTGGAATATTTCAAGGCTTCAGCCAGAGGCTTCTCTAGTTGATCAGCCAGCATGGGAGAGGAAACATGGGCATGTTTCCTTTTCTTGGAGCTCCTGACCTCTGTTGAGCTGTTACACTGATTACAGCAAATGTCAGCTCCTGCGAGAGCCATCATTAGGCCGGTGAGTTTTGAAAGGCAGCATCAACTCCCTGCTAGCTCTTTCCAAATGACAGGTCAGTAAACTGTCGTGGTGTAAAGAGGACAAGCACTGCCCATTCCTTTTCAATTCCCAACCATCTTTTCACTGTCCACCATGAATTTGCAAAAGTGCTGATCTTGGCTGAAAATTGACTTGATAGCATCTAGAGAAATGAGCGTTAGGCAGTCCTTATAAAGCCTTCTGATCCTTTTCAGAGTGACAAACCAAATGTTGCCTCCAGCTACTAGGGATTTTACTACACATTATAACTCTCATTTTCTATTTGGGATTCATTGGGATTTGGCTTTTACTTGTTGCCATGCCAAGAGGATGAATTGGCAATATCTGGCTTAGGTACACAGTGGAATTCAATGTTTGGGTATAAATCTTAATCTGGCCTGCAGTTCACCTCTTCCTGTCCCTACATGAACAAGTAAGTAAAATGTTCATCAGCTGCAGCTGGGAAAGTCAAAACTTCACATGCATGTTCAGAAATGTAATAAATAGACACTTGCTTCTCTACTACATGGGCAACAGTCAAATCTAAGGTTTCAGGTGAAATGGATAAAAATATCATGGCAGAGGAGTGTATTTAAAACTTTCTTTTCCTATGTTGTATGTCTCATCTCTATTAGGATGAATACAAAGGGTATAACACTCCACCTTTCATATGCTGAATTCACCAAAAAAAGTATAATGGGGAAGATTGCTATAATTTTTTTTGAGCACTGTTTATTTTCTTTCCACAGGTAGCATGAGACTTTTTGAAATATTTTTATCTACAGAAGATAGGAAATTTTCATTAAATAGTTTTAGCTTTTAGAATAATGTGTCCCTCTAGAATGTTCCTGCTTTATGGGAAAAAAATTGGTAGCTGGTCTGTTCAAAGTAGGCAGTTAATAATGAGAATCATGTGAGAATGAGAAACAGAGTTTAACTGTGTTTAACTCAGTTTTAGAACAAGACCATGGCATAATGAACTGGTCCCACACTAAGGCCAGAAACTGGGGTATCACTGTGCGTGTCAGATTCCACAGTCAAGACCCCTGTTTTGCAGTTAGTATTTTACATTCTTGATGGCCAAGAATGACGTGATAGGATACATCTGATGGCATTCAAAAATATACATGGTTATGCCTATTTTCTTTTGCTTCTTATATAAAGTAATATAAACAGCCATACTCATCTGTACCAGATCAGCTATGTTGTATCACCTCATATCCTGCTTTAATAGGGTGTTTGTTGTCCAGTTTTATTAAAGTTCTACAGTAAGAGCAATCTAATTTAAAATAATTTCTAAAAGTCTGACTTAGTGATTTTATTTAATAAAACCTAACTTATATTTACTATATAAAGGTGAGTGCACACAGATGTCAGGGTGACTGTCTTGCCTGTCAATCAAGCCAGTGTTCTTTGCTTAGAGATACAACACATAGAGATGTCTTGCATCTCTATTGCACCTGAAAAGATGAATTCCATTGCATTTCCATTCCAAGTGAATTGATAGGACTGATAGAACATCTATTCTACTGATAAACACCTGTGTGAAATAGAACACATACCTTTCTTTCTCTTTCTTACTAATTGCAGAGTAATGGGCTCCATTGCTATTGTATTGGTATTTTTAAAATGCAATGATTAACCAGAGAGTTCTGAAATATGACATGTCCTCAAAAGAAAAGTCTGTTCTAGAAGTACATTAAGAGCAATGAGTTTTTTCTCCTCCCCTTAGTGTATTCTCTTTTTTTTTTTTTTTGTCTTCCTAATTTTGCCTGTCTTTTGAATTAATTATTTTCAAGTATTCTGTTCTGTGGTACCTCAGAGTAGCCATCCTGCAGCTCTTGACTGACAGTTACTGAACTTTCAGATGCAATGATGCATCTGCTCTGTCAACATCTGTTGTCACAGTAAGGATTTGATCAAGTTTATTTTGAAGGAAAATCTCTGGAATGAAGCTTCTATTGTTAAATGATTATAGAAACACACAGGGGAAGCGGAGTTCTTGCTGTTAAATTAAGCAGAAGTGCACAATAGGGTGTAAATTGTGTTGGGCTAATTCCCTGCCATTGTCAGCCATCTATGGCACTCAGCATGGATTATTGCTGCGTAACATATACCCTTGAAAGTCTTATATTGCTTATTGATACTTAATTGAGCTTTCTGTAAGATAAACTGAATATTTCAATCTATATATATCTATCTGTATTGAAAAGTTTCTGTGCTTGACATGAAATATTTTTCCCTGAGCAGTTTCTGCAATTCTTTTAGATGCTTCTGAGGCAGTCTTTGTTATAAAAACTATGCTTCCTTTGGCCAATAAAAGATTTTTCTTCCTTTTACATTGTAGTCTAGGATAGCTTCTGGACTTCAGAGCATAAAAAATTTTAGAAGGGCAATATACATGGTAGATTTTAAATATTTTAGGCTAAGCAAATCATGTTGACTTTTGAGAGGAAGGTCAGACAGCTTCCTGAAGCTAGTTGATTACCTGATGAGCAAGATAAAATTCATGTTGTGAGTCACTTGAAGCAGTTATTGGATAGCAATGCTTCTGTCCTAGGGCTGCATACCTTATAGCTCATGAGAGGATGAAAGTAATTGGGACACCTGCTGGAAATTTAGATGATACAAAAGAGTGATTAGATCAAGTTCTTATTTAAATCTCAAAATATAAGTCTCAAGCTGTGCATCAAATACTTTCTGCATGTCCAGCAAATTCAATTTTGCCTCAAGTAGAACTTCATCCTCATTTACATTTTTTTCTCATTTATTTTCTTGTATTTTTTTCTAGTACTAACTCATTAGCATTACAAGTATTAGCTTTTTTTTCCCCATCTGCAATCTTAATATCTCTCCCTGAAAATTTCTTTCAGTAAGGGCAGTTCTTCCTGACCAAATTCAATGACCAAATCTGTGTTGGCTGTGTGCTCATACTTTAGTCAATAGAGGGGTGAATGTACTCTATCTCCACTGAAGGTTAAATAGGACAGGTGAATGAGGGAAGTTCTAAATGCCTTGCTCCATTGTAGACCTTTCAAAGTGAGTGAAATAAACAGATATGTCCCACAGTTACACTATAAATTGATAAGTAGATAAAAATTTGTTACTTACATTTGGGTTTGGGAAGAAGTTACTAATTATTGTACATTGGTGCTCCAAAAAAATAGGCAGATAAATATAAATAAATAAATACATGTCTATTAAAATATATATATATTTATGCCTATTTTTGAGTGATAGCTATGCTCTAAATGTATTTAACTGTGGACAGCCTGATCTACTCCTTCTGAGACTGAGGTACTCTTACCAGATCTTTCACCTTCTATTTACACACTTGGGTGTGAATTCAGGCTCATTCTGATACCACAGGTCTTGTGTGTCTTTCTGTATAGTGCCATAGGTTCAAAAGAAGGCATATACCTCAACTGTTAGGTTGGTGGTTAGGTTAGAGTATGAAAGACACAGGTCTGACAGACTGACTTTATGAATACTGTAATTTTTAGGTTACAATAAGAGCTTTCCCTTTAGCTGCTACCTTTTGCAACAGGATGATCTTAACATCGTAATAAAACTTGATCCTCTCTGAATGCATCCCAAAGTGCTCTGAATCAGAATGCCATAGCAGATGTCATCAAAGGTATAAGTGCTTCCTGTTTTGTCATAAGAATATGACTTGAAAAAATACTTCTTCTCCCCAGAAGCATAATTCTGTATCTGTGGTGGGGTCAGACAGTGAGAAACCACTGAGTTTAAATAACAATCAAAGGCATTGCTTTTATTGCATCATTTTACCCCATCTTCTATTTATGCATGACATGACTAAATCCCACTTTAAACATATTTGTATCTGATATATTGGCATTTACCCAAGAAATGGGATATGTAGTGTAATGGGACAGTGGAAGGGATTTAAAGGACAGATTTTCTGCAGTATATGGATATTTATGATGTCTGAGACTCGTAATGGGACAGTGGAAGGGATGCCTGCAATTTAAAGGACAGATTTTCTGCAGTATATGGATATTTATGATGTCTAAGACTGAAAATATGTAGCAAACATTGAACCAAGAAAGGGCCTTTTATTTTACTAGAATGAATGCTTCCATCTTTTTCACCATGTATCTTTTGGCTGGATACTATCCAAACAGGCCAACAAAGCAGCAGGACATGAAGCAACTTTCTGCATTCTTGATTGTAAATATATGTCTTAATGATGCATATGTCCTGTGGAATTTCCTGAAAAATGGTAACAGAGAGAGTAAATAAGGAAAAGTGGGATTCAGAGCCATCGTCTTGAGCCTGTCTGAGTTCAAGAAGCTTTTGGACAATGCTGTCAGGCTCATGATGCTATTCTTAGGTGTGTTCTGTGCAGGGCTAGGATTTGGACTGAATCATCCTGGTGGGTCCTTTCCAACCCAGCATATTCTATGATACCCACAAAATAAATAGGTCTTTCTTTTATTTTCCCTTTTTTCCCCAGTTATACTTAGAAAGATTTAGTATAGGTGATTTTTTTTTTCTCCAGCCTCACCTTAAATAAGGAATTGTTAATATCTGTAGCTTACAGATATGAATTTTTTCTGTCTGGTCAGATTGTAATTTTCATTGGAGGCTGAGGCTAGAAATAAAAATGTTGCAATGCTTTACTGTAATGTCTCTTTTATTGCATCAAGTGAGTGTAAAAAATCCCAGGAATAACATTAATTTTAGTATACTAGAAGGAAGGTGTTCAGTAAGCCTATACACACATTATTCCTTGGGGAATTGTATCATCTAAAGAAATTAATTGGAATCAATGAAGCATATACTTTAACTATAGATTTTCTATTGGAGGAGCACATGGGACTCAGAAAGGCATAAATAAAGTATATTTAATTACAGTTTGCTTCAAGAGGAGAAATGAAAAACACTTTATTTTTCTCATTACTTATTCTGCATCTGTGCAGATGGTTGGTGCTTCAAATCATAGCTTCTGATTGGAAAAATATTTATTCTCTTGAACTTCTGAAAACAGTGGTTAAACAGAACTCTGTTGGCTGCAGGTCTTTTCTCTCTCATCACAGTAATAGTCCATGGGACCAGGTACAGAGTTGCTACCTGAATTTCATAAATATTTCATAAAATAGTTGATTTATATAACAGTACAAAGCAATTGACAATTTATGGGTTACCTACAAATGAAGAAGGAAAAAAAATAACACTGAGAAGTATTAACCATTGAAAATATGTGAAGGAAAACTGTAAAAATGTAAAATATGTAGCTAATTGCAAATGCAGAAACATCCCCTAGAAATATACAATATTACAATAATTTTTTTTCTTTCCAAAGAGTTATATGTCCTGGTAAGGAGACACTGCTCAACGAGCGATATCTGTTATATGTTTAGAATATTGGAAAATATTTACTTGCAATCTTAGCGGTTTTGGAAGCAAAACTTAGTAAGTCTGTCATTTTTTATGACACAGCAAATAGAGATTTGGCAGTGTCAGGTGAAAAAAACTATACTCAGGACCTGACAACTGATAAAATTATTTCTTTATTTAATAAGGAACATTTTATCTTGTTCGAATTAATCAGAAATGCTGGGTTGGGAAAAACAAAACCAAATCCAAACAAGTTATGTAGCATGTGCAGGTCTCAAGGTCTGAGGAGGTGTAAATAGGTAGGCAATTCTGTGCCTGGGCTTCTTGCTCTAAAACAGGTCTCTGCCTTGATGGCTCTGTTAGTGTGCAAGTGCTGAGTGACCAGTTACCTGAGCCAACTCAAGAGTACCCACAAAGCCCAGCAGGATCAAGATACAGTAGTGTACAGTTTCTAGCTGCTTTCTGCAAATATACATCCAGAAGTCCTGCTGCTTCCCATTATTTGTTTAAGAGCCTGCTGTTTGTAGTAGTTGCTTAGTAGAAGCAATAGTCACTCATCACTCCAACCTATTGCTCCCACGCGCCTGCCCTGATGGCAGGAGGTGGAATAATGCAGCCTGCTCTTCTTGCCCTCCTGCTGAAGTAGGCTGCTGTTCAAAACCAGACACAGACAGTGGGAAAGAAGAGGATCTGGTCCTGTTACGCAAATAACATCCAGACCTCTGAGACTGCAAAAAAAAGCTTGAAAGAATTAGATAGTCTCTTGTGAGAGGAGTGACTTCTGGCTAGGTATTAATTGTGAGTTTACATCCATCAATTGTTAAATAATGTTCCTGCAGGTCACTGTCTGCACTTCACAGGGCCTTGAACTATTTTGCCAGGATCTCTTCTTCAATCAGACAGATGGCACAGTTGGAGGAATTTTTATGTTATCTTTCTATGGGTGAAGGAGCTTGCTTGTCCCTCTGTAAAACTCTGGATAAAGAACCTCAACATCTTACACTGAAACTTGGACTTCATTCAGGATGCAATCTTAATTTTATGGGTTGCTTCCCTCGATTTTACACGAAAATGGGATGCTTTATTATAAAAAAAAAATCATGAGTGGAATAAAGCTCTGCAAAATGACTCTCATTTGGTACTTTTTAAAGACTGAGCTTTTCCAATGAAACTGCGAAATTCATGGAAATGCTGACATGCTAGAGACAAACAACTACTGACAGGCATTGCTCCACTGTCAAAAAGTAAGTGCTTAAAGTGAGTTCAGTAACTGTTAGGAACACTACTATTAATTTCCTGCCACAGGCTATTGGCAAATGACCAGCTATAGAATCCTCAGGATAGCCTGGATTCAATCTAAACACCAGGAAAATTAAAACCACCTTTGTTATAACAGAACCAAAACTCCATCATGTTAATAAATAGGATATGGAGAGAAGCATGAAAATAATAGTATGTAGAACATACTGAATATAATGTTCTTCATCTAATCATCCCCTAGGAGTTTTTTGAGCTTCTGAAGGGGATATTTTAGCAGTAGTTATCCTCTGCCTTGCCTTGCTCTTTCAGAAAGGGACTGCATTCTGGTTCTCTTTCTCAACACATTTGTATTTTAATACCACTGTTTGCAAAGTGATGTTTAAAGTAATTCTGGAGTAGCATCATTTTTCTATTCTTTATAATCCAAGAAGAATTTTATTTACTTTAAGAATGTGTAAGAATGCAAGTTATATATCATTACTTTGGTCCTTTACTAGCAACTTTATTCTTGTCTAATCTGACTTCTCACTTCCTTTCGGCCTTCTTCTTCAATCTCTGTAGTATATCAGGGTCCTTCACAAATCATAACATTTTCTCCCCCGTTTGCAGTTGAGAAGGGGTGATAGGATACATCTTTCATTGCTGCATGTGAGCAATGTCTTCAATCTCAAGGGTACTTTGCCTGCAAGCAATCTGTACTAAAAAATTCCTTTGCAGAGCATATTTTAAGGATGAAATCTCCAGTGAGAAACTTGATACACTGCCCCTCTGAAAATTAGGGTAGATAAAAAGTGGGGATGTTTAGAAAATCCTAGGCAGCTACAGATGGATTATGAAATGTGAACTACTGCATATGGTTTGTATATAGAAATTAAATAATGTTAAACTATAATAGAAGCAATGCTGAAGCTGTTTTTCTAAGAGCAATAAGTCAAGACCACTTTAAGACAGATTCCAAGACAGATATGGTGGCTTTGAGATCAAAGATTCACAGAATAATTTATATTGGATGAGTTTTTGTAGGTCATCTGGTCAGAATCCTTCTCAGAGAATGGCGTACATAAATCAGATTGCTCTGGACCTTCCCCCATCAGATTGTGACTATCTTTAAGAATGGGGATTTCATAACATCTTTCACCAAGAGAAGTAATTGAGAAATTTAAAAAACAATAAAAGGCGTCAGTGGTGCTTTGCTACATAATTTCTTTGTTATAGTGCTACAAAACGGACATAATGAATAAATCTCACTGTCTGTCAAAGTATCTATTCTGGATATCAACTGCAGAGTATTTATTTGTTTTTATAAAAACAGCTTATTTTTCAGGCTTTTGTGACTGAAAGTTCAAATTCTGAAGGCAGGTGAAAGAGAAAACCAGTGATCCATAACATTATCTCTATTTACCTGTAGTGGAAGATCATTGGTACCAGTTTGTTTAAAAACAGGTTTTATCTGTTCAACTGTTATTTTTTCAAAAGTGGTCTTCATTCCTGTTATAGATATATTTGAAATACATTTTGAGTTAAAGGAAGATAGTGTATAAGTGCTGTCTGAATTTTCTAATAATAAATAAATACTTCTGTTATCTGTATACATTAAATTTATGGATTAATTTACATTTTCATATTACATTGTATGATTTGAACTGAAGTTTTACTGCATTGTTCATTTTTTGTAAATAAAGAAGAGTTATTATCACTTTCTATTTAGAAATTAAGCTTAATTAGACCTACTGCTTAATGGTCTTGAAAACTGTGAAATCATTAGACAAAAGATTATTTGCTGTAGCTAATAAGATACAAAATTACCTTAGGGAGTATTCTTTATTGATTTGATTAAAATTTTATAACACCGCTTGGTTTTTTTTTTTCCCTGTTAGCAACTGGCAGTTGTAACATTGATTCTCCAAAGACATTGTGCAGATGCAGCAAAATTTCTCATCTGTAGGTTTCTATTTTCTGCACTTTTGAAAATAAAATTTCAACTCTTGTTGACTTTTTTTTCTTCCAGTTACATACATTGTGACTGGAAGAAAACAATTGAACAATGCAAACAATTGAAAGAATTGTTTGATTTCTGAGAGGCATTGTAATGCTTGTCTAAAATGTTTCTACTTTTGAAGGAAGGTTTTATTTATTTTTAGTATTCTGGGAGTTTCTAAGCAGTAATTGTGTTCTCTGAGAGCCCTAAGAAAGTCTTAGGGACAGTTTCAACTTGCAGAAGTCTTTTTATTTTGATAATCAGACAGGACTTAAAATAACTGTCCTTTAGTAGAAATAGTCAAAGAAATTTTGCAAGCATTAATAGCTATTTTAATCAGTTGCCATTTAAATTATTGAGAATAAAAATGTAAACAAGTACCCATGGATAGATTTATTCTATTGACTATTGATGTTGATTCCATTCAGTAATAAAATTGATTAAATAAAATATTTTAAGTCTAAAAAGGTTTTTGTATAATTACATATATATGGGAATTATTAATTTTCAAGCTTTGTTCTCACAAAATATTTCTGTCAGTTCTTGTGAAGTCATTGATACCTAAAACAGGATTTCTCTCAGATATGTTTATTTTGCTGTGCAAACAGCAACACCAGAGACTTCAAAGACAACTTTTAAGTATACATTGATTATTTGCAGGTTTATTCTGGCTTTGTGAGCGCTTTGAAATGTAAACACCTAATTCCATAGAAATGTAATTCTGATGTTATGCAAACTCAAAACATTTATTACTAAGACTCATTTCAAACAACCTATTCCCCATAATCTGTATTATCTGTGTACTCAGTCATTTGGGGTTCTTCCATGTTACCATCTCCTTTGGACTGAGTTCAGTAGGCTCAGGATGTGAGCAAGGCAGCTTCATGAGCAGAATGGTCACACAGAGACAGCCACGTAGCCTAAATTGCACTAGTCCTATCCAAGTTCTGCTTGCCAGTCTTTTTCAGAGAAACAGAAAATCTGAAAGTTATCTGTAGCCAGTCATTGAAATCTAATTGAAAGATACTCCTTGGACAAGTTAGGAATGTTATTAAATGTTTCTGTAAATGTTTCACTCGCGCTGGTTCTTAAGAACTATAAGTATGTCAGTTGTTTGCTCAGTGGCACCATCAAAAATCTGAAAGGCACTGTCTGGTGACTTGTAATATTCTGATCTTTTTCTCCATTCACCATCTTTCAGTAGTCTACCCTGAGGTGAAAAAGATTAATGAGATAGGTTGTTCATCAAAAGGGAGAGGTCATGCCCTCCAGCTTGGTTATTTGAAATAATTTTGTTTGACCCATTTTTATTTTAGGCATGAAAAATACATCCTGCGTACATTTAGAAGAGGAAAAAAAATGCCATTAATCAAAAGACGAGTCTTAAAACCAGTCAAGCTACTAGGCTTCAAAATAAATGATGTTTACTTTTTTTCACATGAGTGCTGAGCTTGCTGTATCATACTGTTATCTATTTTAAACTACCAAAATCCCCCAGAAATTTAATCCTGGATTAAAATTTGCAGCCTTTCTTGTGCTTATTCCTAAATTTCACCTCCAATTTTAGGTGAAAAATAAACAGGTAGGAATTAAAAAATGGCCATATATCAAAGATTTTTTTTGTGTGTTTTTCCATTTAAAAAAGCAGAACCTTACTGGTTCCAGTAATATCAGAGTAAAAGGAGCGGGGAATGGTGATAGTGTTACATGTAGTAATTACTTTAGTCAGGAAATGTGTGAGACCTGCACATTTTCAAATGTGTTTGCTGAGAGCTGCTCTGTTGAGAGTATCAGTGAAGACCTGAAGCCACTCAGGTCAGCTGCAAAATGCCTCTGATGTCATCAGGAATGCATCTCCTCGGTTGTAATCCCGGTAATCAAATGAACCTGCTCGGTGATGTTTAAATTGTGTTGATGTGTAAATTGCTCCGAAGGTGAGTTATGTGGTGAGTAAATAAGAAAAGTCTACAAGAAGGAGAAGGGTCAGTCAGGTGAGGAAGGCAGATTACTTTAGATAAAATGAGATTTATTTTTTTTTTTCATCATCTAGCTACTATACCTATTTAGCAGGAAAATGCTTGATGCTGTATAAAATGCACACGTCCCTTGTGCATTTTGGGGAGTTTGCCACATGCTGGCTAACTACTCTAGTTCATTTTTCATCTTTTTTTAATTACCCAGTCAATATCCTGGAAGACAGGACTAGCGTGAGCTATTTTTGTACTGATTCCTACTCATAATTTCACGCACACTCCCAAAAATAATATAGATTGGTATCTAATACTGTAGTTTGCATCCAAATCCATCTTTGTAATAACAGCTGCATAAGGTCTTTCTTGGAAAAAGTCTGTGCTTTCTAAATGCTAATCACCTCTATTAAAATGAACAAATTCAAATTGTAATGAATTTTAAATACACGTAATTGTGCCTTGACTTGAATAATTTAAGAGAGGCAAAAAATCCCAACTTCTAATGTTGACATTTTGACAAAGGCACACAGTTGCCCAATTAAGGTTCAAATTGACTTTGCCGTTAGAAGAATTTATTTCAATAAACAGCTACTTAGAAGTCTTAAATAAGTAAAATGAGTGCTTTGAAATAAGCTGTGACTATTAATATGTAGCACTGGATGAAAAATCGAATAAGTGAGCCAAAATGTTTCTCTGAATTAGTAGATTATAACAAGAAGAAGAAACCAAGAAAAGCAACACACAGTTCTTTACCTGTTTGGAAAACTGTCCTGTATCCAGATGTAGCCATCATTTTTCAAACCTGTGGAGGGAGCAACGGCATGCACCAGTTAATATAGTCCTGAGTTCTAGAAAGATCCAGTACATCTCATTGGGAATGTGCAAAGTTTTCTCATAGGATGCTGTTGGATGTAACATAAATTGTTGTGCAGGTTTTTCAAACAGCACTGTTAATTTTGGACAGATCTCTATGGAAGTCCAGGCAAGTTTTGCTACTGTAAACATCTTATTTGCTCTGATTCTGGTGTTGTTTGCTAAGAAAGCAGATGTGCTCTGTTTTCAATCTTTGATACCAGTTTTAATTTATCTGGATTGTAAGCAAAAAATCATCTTTGATAATTAAGAAATATTTTCTGTTTTCTCTGACATGATTTACTTTAAGACCTGATAATATTTCCTCCATTATTGTGTGGTCATTTCAAAAATAGAACAAGACAAAACCAAATGGAAAACCGATACTCAGGCTTGGTCTAGTAGCAAGATGACAATGTGAGTTCTTACACAGGAGAA
This sequence comes from Passer montanus, assembly GCF_014805655.1. Classification (NCBI taxonomy): domain Eukaryota; kingdom Metazoa; phylum Chordata; class Aves; order Passeriformes; family Passeridae; genus Passer; species Passer montanus. Next base: position 12,621,718 of record NW_024363160.1, on the reverse strand, counting down.
AATTAAGTTGTGAGATACAATACATGTGCAATCTTAGATGGAATAATCTATTCGTAGTTGAGTGGTCCAAAAATATGAAAGTGATCTTTAGAGCTGTCAATGATAGCTAAAGTTATAGTGGACTTTTTTTTAAGAGGAAGATAAAAAAATAATTCACAGGAATTAAAAAAAAGGTGGAAAGATTAGCAGGCTTTTCAAAAACCTGAAAAAGAGGATTAGAGACATTATGATTTCATTTACAATAAGGCAAAATGTTTCTAACATCCATTCAAAATTTTATGTGGTTAGTTCTTCTGTTGACGTTAGATTTTTTTATTTTTTTTTAACTCAGATACAATTCCTAAGCCTTTTCCTAAATCAATTGCTAAGCAAAATAGATTTTGCCAATGATTGTGTTGTGATCACCCTTTTTCTTCCATTTTTTCCCATTTCCAGTGTGGTTTTTTTTGTTTTTCTGCTAACAACTGACTATAATAAATTTTTAGACTATACAAAAAATTATTTTTAAAAGTACAGAAAAAATTATATTAAAACCACAGCAGAGAGAGCTATTTGAATTTCTCATCCCTCATTACTTTCCCTCTGTGTTGTCTGACATATTTATTTGCCTTTGGATTCCCTGTTCATCCTGTCACCCTACAGCACAATTTCACAAAATGTGAGTATGAGTATCAGACTTGCAAGATAAAAAGCTGTCAGTGCAGCAGTTCTGATCTTTGAATTGCCTCACTTTTATGATGTCACATAGGTATTACATTTCATTGTGGGGAAATTTCTTGTATTTTTTCTTGTCTTACTATTCTTCCTTAAATATAATGAAATTGGTGTAAAAACTCTGAAAAAGCCCTCTGATAGTCAAGGCTATTTAAGTAATTTTTAGCAATATATTAGACTGATATAAAATATGGCAATTTATCTTGCTTGATTAGGATGTCTGTGTGATTTAAGAACATATTAAATTACAAGATTATGGATTTTTGACTGAAGAAATTGTCCTGTTTCATTTATCATTTCAATATAGATTTTTCTAAACTGTCCATGATTCAACCCATAAACCATAATGACTTATTGAATCTTTGTTACTGAACCAGCAGCCACTAAGTTAACTAATTTGTGTCACCATTTGACTTTGAAGAATGAGCTGCTTGAGTTAAGTTAGAAACCAGGAATGCAAAAATTATCTTTCAAATGGAATGTGAATCATAAATAAAATCTATTTTCACCACCCCTTCCACGTTTGTTGATAACAATCAACAGTTTTATAGAGACTCAAAAAAACTTGATAAGATTAAAAAGTAACTAGATTTTTGATTTTATAAAGCAGAATGCTATGCACTGTCTACTTGTGATTAGCACTTATATCTATTTATCATGTGTCTGTGCTAAGCAGTTATTTTCAGAAATGAAATTTCTGGAATTTCATCATTTCATGAAGTGCTATATGTGCCAAGTCCCCATGTGCAGCTACACTGAGATATGGTCCAAAACCCTCAGTCATATATGATATTTATCCAATATTTCAATTCATATATATGCATGAACTAATTTTGTAAGTTACAGTGCCTTTCCAGTAAATAAATTTCTCTAAGTTTTTATAGGTCAAAGCTTTTTTAGAAGACAGAATGTTTTCCAGTAACAGAAATGTTTCAAAAATGTAATCTACTTTACCACCAAAAGTGAAAATTTTCAACAGTTTCTCACCTCCATTGTATAAAAAAATTACAATATTTTATTTAATTTCACATGTTTATATGTTTAGATAAACTGAGATCACTTTAGGAACTTAAAAGTTATCCCAGTTCTCAGAGTTATCTATTAAAATAGTTATCAAGTATTTGTTTAGTTTTGCCTTGTTTTCCAGAATATGGCTTGTGCTATTATAATCCACACATGTGAATATACACATGCACTCAAACAAACTTGAAAATGTCCCTAATCATAATCATACAGCCTTTGCTTGACAATTCCTCTCTATATTGAATAGTAGGTATTGAGCCTGAAGGAGAAATGCTTTTCTGTTGATAAAACTTCTGGTACAGCATGTTGTCTGGAAAATCAATCTAATTTTTCCTCATGATCTACAGAGGCAAGAGACAAATATCTAAGGGAGCAATTGCCCTGAATTTCATGGCTACTTTAGTATTGAGTCAATCAAATGTGGAATATCAATACATCTGCACAGCATGAGTGACTGTATCCTGTTATTGTGATGAACAGCAGATGTAGAATTATGAAAGAGAAAAACACTAAGAAGGGATTATGTACAGTGTTACAGGGATATTAAATATCATCAGACAAGATGATACCTTACTGTGTGTCCAATTTAAATTAGAGAAATCAAGATGAAACCAAATTAATTCAATTGAATTGATTTTGAAACATAGATGTCTCAATTCCTAGAAATTAGAGATCGTGTATTTTCTTCAGTTATAGACAGAAAATGTGCCAAACTTCTGCACATAGTAGTCCAATTTGTTTATACTTACACACCTCTTCTGTGTAAATCCACCTTGGTCACTGAGATCTAGAGACTGCAATCAAGTCAGAGGGATGAGGATCTTATTTATGGATAGCATATGAAACAGCAGAAATGAGAGAAATTTGAATAAACATTGAATTTAAATAATTTAAAACTTATTTTACTTTACCAGTTGGTTGTTTGTTTGGGTTTTTTTTTTTTCCTTCTGAGTTGTTCTTCATTCAGGAAGGAATGAGATTTCAGAGAACATGGCTTTTTAGTTATTGCATAAAAATACAGTGTTTAACATTCTTTTTGATGGTTGAATATTGTGGTACAGATCTGTCTTCTTTTTGACTTTTATAAACTTAGTCACCAAACAAACAGATACTTCAACACATGTTCTTCATTGAACCTGAGACTATATGACAGTTTTAGTGTTTGATATTGACAAAATAATTAAGTACTGAGGTGTCACTATAGTAAGAGAAAAATGAAGCTTCTCCCTGTCTCTGGTTATAGACCATAAAATATCCAATAAACTGTGACAGAGACTAGTAGTGTTGATTTCATACAAGGGGATTTCAAAAAAGCTAATATTTTCCAGTGTGTAATGTTAAAAAAAAAACAGCCTACCCTATCCCCCACCCAAAAAAAAAAAAGAAAAAAAAGAGAAACAATAGATACACTATTTTACTACATATTTCATGAAGAAATTTTGCTGAAAATTCTCTGCCCAAAAGTACAGAAATAAACTAGTGTAAATATCTTTTCAAAAGGTACACAGCATTTAAAATCTGGGAGGATAAAACATGCAGTAAATACATTAATTTTAGGGACATTCATACCACTGGTGCACCAAACACACTTGTTGGCTTTTTTACCTTTTTGTTACATAATTATTACCATTTTCCTTACATTAATATTACTTACATATAAGACAGGGTCCCATAACTTGTTAGTGTAGAGATCAGTTTCACAGAGACATTTAAAAATAGATCTGTCTCATTAGCAGCACTGTATGAAATATGGGTTGAACTATTTTCCATAGCAGTAGTGTACCCATGCACACTGGAAAATGTATTTTATTGCTAATGACACTGTTATAAATCAAAGGTCCCATGATGTGTCTACTCCCTGTTCAGTGGTTCTCCAGGTGCTGGCATAGTGGTGACTCATGTTCTTCTACTCTTTAAGAATTTGATATTAAAGAACTCAAAATTAACAGGATAGGCAGGAAATTACATCCTGAAGCGAACTGGAATAAGTTCTAGTTCAAACTTCTGTGTCAGAAGATCTGCTGGTAGTAGTAAGGGTCTACAGCTCTCTGGTTACATCTTAGTCTGTTCAAAGTAGTGACTGAAAACAGTCTGCTAATCTCCTATTTCCAAGCAAAAAGGTTCAAAACTCCTACAAAGAGATTTTCAGGAAGTAAAAAAAATACTAATTGACATTAATTAATTTGAAATTAAATTTGTAACATTGTATTGTTTAATGTGTCACTGTGAACTTGCATGTGGAGGCTCTATCTATGTTGCTGTATAGTAGCAGCTGCTTGACTTAGAATTCCTGACTGGTGGCTCGTTACAGTTCACTTACATTAAATTTCACTGACATGATCTGTCAGCAAATACGTGGAATACACCTTTAACATCCCTGGAGTACGTGGTTTAGGTTTTTGTGTTGTTTCTAGTACAATAAGTATTTCGTCTCATGTTTTTGCATTGTTCTTACAGGCATAATTTATAAAAACTGCCAATATATGATATTGTATCTGGGGTTCAATGTTTGCAGCTATATTAAATTTGACAGACATCAGTTTATGCATGTGAAATACTGGAAACAACTGAAAATTTGTGAGAAATTTTCAACACTATTGATTTTTTTGTCAGATAGTCTACATGGGCTGGACGGAAGAACGGGAACAAGACTCCCTACAGGACCGAATGTACACACCAAAGTTTCTAGCACTGAGGGGATCTTCCCTGTATAAATTTCTAGCACCTCCAGTAAGTATGCTTCTTATGCTTAGTGGGAATACATTTTATTAAATAAAATAATGTCATGTAATGTGGACAAGTCTTTCACAGTGACGTACCACTCATTGGGCTAGAAGGACTGTAACTAACAGCATTGAAGAGTTCTAGAGTGTGTGGTATAGAAGTGAGAGGAAACAGCTCTTCCTCAGGTGATTGGGTATCTAGCAAGAACTTATTTTCCCACATTTCAATGAACGCTAAAAAAAATAAAAGAGAAATCTGCTCATGTTGCAAAGGAGCTTTTAATTTTCTTTTGGCAGACAGAACAGGCCCAAAGCAACATGGTTACATTTAAACTGAACAATCTTCTGGAGAAACTGCTGAGATTTGGGGAAATATCAAAGCTTTTTACATGCTGTAGAGATAGCAATATATCTCTATTTAGACTCCATCCTGAATGTAAGTTTTTGCTGCTTGAGAGCACCAAAAGGAAGGTAGGGAATCAAATGAAATTGTTCAAGTTAAATATATTAATTGGAATCTCACTGGGAACACCAGAGAACATTTTAGTGCTCATCTTATACTCAGCAATTTGCTTTCACTGTCTTATGGTACATCTAAGATGCAGTAAAGATCCTCTAGCTAACTTTTAAGCCAGTTGCTAAGGAGACAGTAGCAGTCCCATCCATGCCTGCAGCAGGAAGAGTCATGTGAATTAATTTGTCCTGTTTATTGGGTGACCTTTCTGACTGCTGCTAAACTCTGTGTTTGTCAGATCCAGGCTGTAGCTCCTTCCTGCCTGAAAAAGAATCATAAAATAGTTTGGGTTGAAAGGGAGCTTTAAAGGTCATCTAGTCCAATCTCCTTACAGCAAGCAGGGACACCTTCAGCTGGGGCAGGTTGCCTGTCTTACCTGGTCTTGAATATTTTCAGAGACAGGGCATCTACTACCTCTTGGGGCAATATCTTCCTGAGGTAGCTCAAAGTCATCTTGCAAGTCTTTAGATTGATCATCACTAACTATTGGTGTTCGTTTAGCAAAAGGTTTAAAAACATGTGAAAGACATGAGGAATGGAAGGAAGTATGAACTGAAAACCTCATGTGTTCAATGTTTGTAGACTAGTTCATGGGTGTGGGATTTTGGTTCTCTCAGTTCTATTAATTAATTTTTCAGGGTCTGATTAAAACGTCAGATTAATGCTAACAAGCACCTTAATTCAAAAACATCTCTTGTGTCTTTGGCAGACCTACTTGAGCATTTGCTGCCTGTCAAGTAAAACCAACTCCATTCTGGGTACTAGATAGAATGAGAATCAATGATGAGAAATCCTTTTCAATACACAAAAGGAAGATTATTATTTTCTAAGAACTATGGAAGAGACCACAAACATCTTTACTGAAGAATCATAAATTTATAGCAATAATATACTTGTAGGGGGTAAATGTTGATGGGGGGTGAATAATGGGTGTGAAAGGAACATGCTCATATGAAGAATCTGAACCTGAATCTTACTCATGGTAGCATGAGTAAGGAAGATCTTGGCAAGCTGCTATTGTATAAAACAAGAAATTCATCCTCAAGTTTTTATAGCTCTTGTTTCAGCTTAGCTGCAAGGACAAAATGAATTTGTATTGCCAGATTCTGAATCCTAGTCTAAAATAGAAAAACTGTTGAAATGCAGAGAAAAATATTTTCTCTTCATGGAGTAGGAGGGAAGCAGAATGATAAGCATGCTTTTTTAGGACAGAGCTCCTACAGAGCTGCCTTAAAGACATAGAATGATAGAATGTTTATGTTAGAAATGACCTTAAAGTTCATCCAGTTCCAACATGTAATATATATAATAATTGCACACTTCTAAAATCCTACTTTCTATATCCAGACTTTTACACATACGGTTAAATTTGCTATTCTGAAGATTTGTCTCTTCCAGGGACTAGAAAATATGAACAATATTTCAATGACAGTTTCAGAGCTTCTTTTTAGGAGATGTATAAAGTGTAGTTAAAATAAAAACTGTTCTAATTATATGTACAGTATAAACTGCTTGGACAAAGTTGCTTTCTGAAAAAAAATGTCCTACAAACTTTCTTAACCAGAAAATGAAACAAAAGTATTTGCCCAGTCTCTACCAAAGACTAACACATTAGGGAAACGTGTTTAAATGATGTCTATCAACAGCCTCCCCTGCCTCTTTTTTTATCTTTTTGATCAATAGTACTTCTACTTCCCATGCTCAGATAAAAAAGAGCAATCCTAGTGTTTCTTATATACATTTTGAATTTTTTAAAGAAAATTACTTCTTTAGTATTTTTTTATATTATTTAGTGGCACATTTCCTTCTTTAGAATTATTCATTCTGTCAACTCTGGTGGTTTTCAGTTCCTTCCAATTTATAATTGCAAATTTACTTGAGAAAGAGTCACTAACATCCTTTCTTTTGCTACTCAATATTTCAAATTAAAACATTAAAAGTGAAGGGTGCAGCAATTTCTGTGGGTGTCTTAATTTTACAATTGCTTTTGCTTTGCACATATCTTTGTACAGAAGCAGTTTTGTTTTGACCTGAAAAGAAGTCCCTTTACAGTTACAAACAAAATCAGGAAACCAGGGGAGAAGAGGGAGCTCTTTTATTTCTTCCCAAAGTATGGAGCCTGTAGTAAATTTTTAAACGTAGTTCCAAATGGCTTCGTGCTTCAGGAGCAATAATAATGGCTTTTCCTCATGGCACAAGAGGACTTCATCTGGTGTGACTGGGTGTTGTGGGCTCACTGGGGCTGTAGCAAGGCTCTTCTCCTCATTTTTTCTGTCCATGGTGAAAAATTTATCTTTTTTTCCATAGGAGAAAGAGTAGCTTTGTGGTTTAATACCCACAGTTCAATAAGATAGTGAAGACTACATTTCACAATGACTACAAATAAAGAAAATTCTAACAGAAGAGGAACTATAGCACTGTGTTTTTGAACTTTTAATTCATGCCTGTGATTTCCTTAAAGGACTTTTCATTGCACCAATGTTTATAAGTAAAAATTAGTTAGATATGTAATTTTCTCATACAACATCAAAATAATTTTGATCTATTAATGATCATTTTGTCTTTAAATAAGAAATAAATTTATTTCAGATAATATTTGTTCTTTGGGCTCTAGAATATATTTTATCAAAATTTTTTCAAAAAGTTTATCCTGAATCTGATAGAAGCAGTAATGTATGTTTTCATCACCCTCTTCATTGTGTCTAACAAATTTAATCATACAGCTGTTTTCCTTTAGATATGGGCCACTGTCCAAAGTTTCTTACCATTAAGATGATTATTCATTCATTTATATCCTCAATTTAATTCTATTTTGTGCCTTCTTCTTTATTTTGAGATTTTTAACATTTTCCTGTTTACTGCTTGCATTTTCCTTGGAAATTTTATACACTGTTCTGATATTGCTTTAACTCTTCCCTTACTGAATATATTAATCTCTCCCTTTCTGTCTCATTTAAGTCTTAAATTCAATTCTTTCATATATGCATTTTTCTGTGTAAAACAGTTGCCTAAAATGAATATAGTTAAAACCAGCTGTGAAATCCCAAAACAAAGAGGAAAAAAAATAGACTATACTTCAAGTATTTGTTAGAATTTAGAAGTAGATTAATCTTGGTAAGAAAAAAAAAGTGAATATATATAATGTTTTTTCATGCTTGGGTTTTTTTTCCCCCCTGGATCCCCCTGGTAAGTGTCTGGGACATTGTAAGATTGGACACTGTTTTTATGGATTGGCAGGTCCTGCAGGTGATCGGGAGCAAATAGTGGCATGCAGTACAAGGAGGAAAGTGATGAGAAGCATGTTTTCTAACAGGCAGGGCCCTGGCTCTGTGAGATACAAATTCAAGGGCTGCATCCTTTCAGGATCTCACTGCAACCCCTGCAAGTTCCCAGGGGAAGTATCATCATTTTGCATAGAGCAGGCTGCATGCAAAAGAACTGCAGTGTAAGGACAGGGAGGATGTCTCCTAAGCATTGCCTGGATAGAACAGTCTGGTCCCTGCTGGTTGTTGCTTTGAGGCAGTGCTTGGTCTTTCTGAATATATTTTAATCAATGTAAATAGTTTAGGCTTTTTTTTTTTGCTAATAAACTAACTTAATTATTAAAAACCAACAAAAATAACTTAATTTCTTTTTCTGTTTATTTTGTGTTTTGTTTGTTTTTTAAAGGTCACGACCTGGGATTGGACACGAGCTGAGAAAACATTTTCAGTTTATGAGATAATGTGCAAAATTCTCAAGGTATGATATAAAAGTAAAAAATAAATTGCTACTTTGACAGACAAAAGCATAACACTAACTACCTTGCAGAAAGAGATCTATTTTTTCCCCTTTAAAGTCAAATATCAGAAGTTCTGGTGTCAGTAGGTACAGAATCAAACTAGAAGGCATGGCAAAATTGGAAATAAACTTATTTTGACTAGGAAACAACCTTATTTCTCCATCTGCTGCATGGAGTTTATTTTCCTTTAATGTCACATTTAACTAGTGTAAAACTTCCTTTTCTAAATGAGGACCTAAGAAGCAGAGATCGGTTTGGCTGTTTTCAAATATGTTGGTGGAACTAATAGAAGATGCAAAGAATGATTTCACTAGGAAAAAATATGCAATACCCTTTTGAAAACTTTTGTCTTATTTTTTCCATTTTCATCAGTCTGTCTGAAGTGTAATAAATGAGAAGAGATAATGATACGTTTAGAAAGCTAAAATTATGAGTAGCAAGTTAAATAAGACCATTATCATACATTGTTTCAAATTTTTAATTGTGAATTCAATCAGAATTATTTTGTCTAGTCTTTTCTCTGTTTTAAAAACAGTGAAAAACAGATGCTCAAAATTTCTCAAATGAGAAGGAAAAGAGATGCGTTTTTCTATTCATGTGAAGTGCTTTCTGCTTTATGTTGGTTTTGGGGATGTTTTTGTCCAAATTACATAAAAGGTAATTTTAACATTTCTATTTTTTATCTAGGCAGAGACAGACTAGTATCAACAAGAAATATGCAAATACCATGCTTTTTAAAAGTGTTTTCCACTGGGAAGACCTTTTACTGACATAAATGGTACATTTCTTAGGTTTGTAGGTCACACAGGTGCACTATGTTTTCCTTAGGGAGGTGAATGAAATTGCAATGGCTCAATAAAATTTGGAAACTTTTTGCACTTGAGACTTCAAAAATAAAACAAAACCACAAAACAAAGAAAAAAGCCCACCATGTTTATAGTCTGAAAAAGTCCTCTTTGCTAACGGTCTGAACAGAGAAGTGAAAAGTTTTCTTTTACTGCTGTGTTGGCTGTGAGGTCTGCAGTCTTCATTAAGGAGTAGAACCTCCCAAACACAAAACATCCCATCCCTGTGGGATCTCCTTCAATTACCAAGTGTGTGCAAATCTTGGCTCCCTAGCAGTGCTCATGCAGGAAGAGGAGGAACAGGACAAGTTGTACATGGTAAAGGCATTGCACTGAGGGTGTAAGTGAACAGTGCTCTAAGAACACAGTCAGGCTTTGATAGAGTTGAAAAATACCATTTCTTACATGCACTTTTCCCCCCATTCTCTTTGGTAACCTCTGAATCCTTCAGGCTTTGGGCTTAATGCTATAAGCATCAAGGTTCTTTTTCAGAGAATGAAGTGCTTTGTAGCCAGATGACTCCTCCTTATGACTTATCCAAAGATTTTTTCATACTCTTTAAATAGAAATGTATGGAATTTGTGCCATATAATTTTCTGTAATTTAAAGGTCCTTCTTCTTTTCTTTTAGCTATTTGTCGTTGTTGATGGTCTTAATTCACTTGCAATTTTGGCCATTTTTCTTTTCCCCCCTTTGTTCTGTGTCTCCTATTCTTGTATATCAATACATTAGTTTTTTGATTTGTTTTTGTTTCTCAGACATGTAGCAGAAGGAGAGCCAAGGAGACAGTCCACAAAGCAGTAAAAACTAAACCAGTGCCTTTCTGGCACTGTTGTATGGAAGTACAGAAAAGATGCTGGAGTTTTTTTATCATCCAGCCATCCAAACTGTCTGAGAAGAGGTGTAGATTTTCCAGCCTCAGTCTATATTAACACAGAGGCAATTCCAGCATTAGTAATCTAAGAATATAATTTATATGTTTCTTTATCACTTTATTCATATTCAGTTATTTGTATATTTTCTGTAAATGTGGTCAGGCTTATAAAATGCTGAAATGTTTCAAGCAGGTTCTTCAGCTGACAAAAACCTGTAAATAATAAAAACTGCAAGTGGGAAAATCGTTGCAATGGAATTGAAGCTTCTGACATTGGACCATTAATCTTCACCATATTCTAGTTTTCTACAGCAGTTGCTATAGAACTTAACTATGGTTTCACTAAATATAAAAGCAAATAAAACCAAGAAAAACAGCTTCCCATTACACTACTACATTGAACATCTGTAGAAACTCAAGGTTTTGTTCAGCTTTTACGCCAGCATCTTAAAAGTCTCCATTTAAGCAATGAGTGTTTTTTAGACCCATTTGAACAAGCCCTATGGTTATTGCTGAACCACAGACCATGTAAAAAAAAAAAAAAAAAAAGTCAATCTGGTGTTTTGTGATCACCTTCAAACTTCTTCCCTTTTATAGTACCTCAAATGCTATTTTTGTTATAAATCTATTTGACTTGGAGAATGACACAGGTCTTCTGGCTAATATTCACTTCAAGTAGAAGGACTTGCAAGTCCTCTGTATGAATTAGCTCAGGAGTGAGAAGTAGTGCTTTAGTTAAGTGTTACCACATCATTTACCAAGCAAAGTGTATCTGTATTGCATGGCTTGCTTGCATTTGAATGAGATATTAAAAAAAAATTGTCTATATTCAGACTTACATTCATTAGGATGCAACTGTCACCCAAGGTAGCTGGTAATTTCTCCTGTGTATACTGGCAATTTCAATAACTGTCCCTCGTGCCACAGAGATAGGACTTTACTTAATATGTCTGTAATTGTTTTTTTCTCCATTTTACACTCCTTAATTGTGACTAAAATTCTGATGAACTTCACAAGAACAGTCTGGATTAGATAGATTTACGACCCAAAGTGTATATTTTTAAATAGAATTGTAATTTTCCTCAGTTTGAGAGACTTCTCTAAGTTTCTCTTCATGAAAGCACTACAGTGGAGAATATGAGCTTCCAGATCCTACAGAATGCATACTGAATGCTATTTTAGTGTTTCAGGATGATAATTCCTCTTCTGGTAACAGTAGAATTATTAAAACAGTAAATAAATGTCAATGTCTACACAATACTTTGTCTACTACAAAGTAGATTTAATCTTCAGGAAGAGTATATAGTCCAAAAATGTTAAGTAAAACCCAAAACTTGGCTGCCACCATGACCAAAGTTTTCTTTATATTTACTTCATCTGTTTAGTGTTCTTTTTCCTCTAGTATCCATTCCAAAGGCTCTGATTCCTTTCACAAACAATATAGAAGACTGGGATGTCATTTTCAATTGTCACAGTTGCCTTAGTCTCAAGCAGCTGAAAGGCAGGATGTTCTGCACCTTATTCAGAGATGTCAGAGATTATTATGTGATTTACAGCTGGTGTATTAATATTTATAATGCTCATAAATAAATAAATCACTATTTTGTTGAACTGTATAGTTTTTCTTTTCTGGATCAGATTACAAAGAAAAGGAACAGAAGCAAGGCATCAAGTCTATATTCTAATTTGATTAGGACCTAAATGACCAGGAAGACCCTTAAAATTTGAAGCATAAAAATACACTTTAAAAAGCAGTCTTTTCATTGTGTGAAAAACAGTTTTATTGAAAGAAATTTAGCAAAATGTTGTTGATTCCCTAATTCAGTATTTACAATTTTATACAATAAAAAGATAGAAAAAAACCCCAAACCCTCATAAGCACTTTCATACACTACCATAACGATAATGTAATATGAAAAAAATATTCTATGTGAAGTTTACAAACTACCAGATAAAACTACATATCACATAAATATGAAGCTCTTAATTGTCAAGATTTTGTAGATGAAATAATAATTATTGACATGAAACCTCGGTAAAGCTGGATGAGTACAAAAATCACATTTTAATTTAATTGGTTTAAATTATTAATTGTGGAATAATGGCAAACAGCAGTGGGCTATGTTTGATGTAAAAGGAGCATTTATGGAGATGCAAATAACTTAAGACCTGGGGAGGGGGGGTAAATGCATAAATTGGTAAGCATATGAAATAATTTATTACAAATTCAATAGATCTGTTTATTAAGGGGTGGAAGCAGAGAGAAAACAAGGCACTGAAGAGCTCTTTAACCCTGAAAATAAGCAGGTAAAAAGAAAGTGAGTAGAAATCAAAGGGAGGCAAGTTAAAATGGCAAAGAAGGCAAGAACTGTAAAAGCTGTGCTGATTAATCAATGAAAGAAGTTGATACCATTTAAATCACTTCAACCAGTACCACACCATTTGAACCAGTAAGAAGTTGATACATTTAAACCATCCTTTTTTTTTTTTTAATCATAAATTTATTCAGACTAATGCTAATGGGACAGTGACACCACCAGCATGTGGATGAAAATCTGTGGTCCATATTAAGAAATTTGTCAGGCAAGATAATTTAATGATACCACTTTTGACATTAAAATGTATCTGTGAGTCATTTGCAATAGAACTGCTGGAAGAATTTGCTATCAAAAGATATTTCTAATTTATTCTCCCAGAAGCTTGTTTCATTTTATCCTTTATTTTGGGGATTAAGCCCCATTAACAGCCAACTAATTTTAATGTTGCAATTGAACAATATTCAATATTCAAGAAAAGCAGGTAATTCTATCACTAACTTCAGAAAGGCAGGGGGTCTTATTGTGTTCAGTATTTCAAATCTGATTTAACTTTTAAGACATTTATATGTCTTGTTGGTACCTCTTGATACACAGTTTTAACATGAGTGTTTTGAAAGTGTGTACATTTGTAAGTGTGTATCACTTAGCAAGATTTAAATACCTTAGATAAATTTTAAATAGTTTAAATATTTAAACATTTTTTTCGTATAGGGGTAGAAGGTTTGTTACGTGTTTCAAGTAAATTATGAAGAATAGCATAAGAAATTGCACATCTCTGTCCTTTTTGTTCAGTTACTTATGTTCGTCAGCTCATCCAAACATCTCTTTGTAATTCCGAGAAAATGCTTTCTATAGTTTAGTCACCTGCCTCCTATCTTCAGTGGCATGCAAAAATATTTGGAGATTCACAGTTAGATCATGCTTTATTCAGCATAAAACAGGAAACATATTCAAGTGTCAGATCAACTCTGGAATGAAATGTGAGGATAACTGTGGAAGGCAGTCTGTGCTGGCAACATGTCAGGGTAGTGAATCATTGGTGTTTACAGTTAGTACCATTCACATCAGTGCAGCTATAATTTTCTTGCTGTATTAATCAGGACCAACTTGGTGTCTCAAAAGACTTGTGATTCCTTCCTTATTTTAGCTGTTAGTATGTGTAAAAACCTCAAACGTAGTTATGTTAATTTTTCCCACTTAAACTGCCTGTAATTATGCTGTCCATTTCCAGTAAGCCAAGTATGGGAAAAGGATGATATAAAAAGGATGGGAAACTACAGACAATGTTATTGTATACAGGTAAGTTTTAAAAATAATGCTGATAGACACAAAAACCTATGAAGTGCAGGTAGAGAACATATTTTGAGGTCTGTCATTCACATGGTTTGCTCAATGATGAGACTTGCATCCAATAGACACAAAAACTTACGAAGTGCAGGTAGAGAAATATTTTGAGGTCTGTCATTCACATGGTTTGCTCAATGATGAGACTTGCATCCTGATGTGAATCCACTAAAAGACTTCACACTCACAACGCTAAAGAGGCAGAAGTAATGCAGCCCTTTTAGGAATATGTTAATGCTGCATCTAAGGAATGTCAGATTTTCAAGCTGGGTTTTAGCCAGGTTCTTGGAAAGAATGCTAACTGTTGAGTATTTAAATTGAAAACAATTGAAGTGATTTTCAGTCTTTGGTTTGCCTTCTGTCCTACATTTAAAACTATATAATATTTCCACAGAAAAGAGCATCTCTTTCCACTCTAAATAAAATTACAGTTGTCTTCTCAGATAAGAAAAATAGTAATAGTCAGAAATATCTTCATGTCCACTGGCATCAAGGCTAACACTGAGTTGGCTTCAGTTAGACCATAATGAAGAATTTCTGTATTGAAATAGAGCTCCTGACAAGGCCACTGAATTTCCACCACTGGATCCTTTTAAGTGCAAGGTGGTGTGTAGCTGCTCCTATCATGCACAGAGATAGGCACTAGATGGCTGCACCTCGGGCGAAATCATACACGCTTTCTCTGATTCTCTATGTGATTTCAGTTAATTTCTCTTCAACGTGTACATAGTTATGCAAGCCTTAATGCATGTTAATCTGGACAAATTCACTGGGCCCTGTGTGTAAAAGGTGTTGATGTTGCTGTAAATCTGCAGCACCATGTAAGAGTCTTTTCTGAAAGTAAAGAGGCAATGTCATTACGTGCATGACAACTGCCACTGTGCAAAGACTTATTTTTTGTTTGGTTCAGAGAGAAAGGACAAACAATATTTGAAATGTAAACTTATTAAATAAGGCTTTTCATGTTTCCTGTTAACTTTAGAGAGGTTTCTCATTTTTTATTAATTCCCCCCCTCTCTGCCTTTTCTGACATTTCTTATGCAATATTAATATAAACTGTCACCTTTTGGGTGAAAAATAAATGACTTGTGTTGGGCTGGGGCTGCCAATCTCAGAGTCTGATCCTTCATCCTAGAAGAAATAACAAGATAAACACACAGAGGAAAACAAAAAAAATAACACATACAGAAAATAAACTTTTAAATGCCTTCTGCAACCTCTCTGTTTCAGAAATTGCTTTTTGCTGCCTGTCTAGTTATGAGACTGACAGTGCTGCTGCAACATCCTTGAAAAGCAAAGCCAAATTAACTTTTAACATAAGGCAAATGGAATGTTGAAAAAGAGCAGAAATGGGGTGTGAAATACAAATACTTTGTAAGGATTCTTGGGAAAGAGAAGTATATGTCTTAGATGCAAGATACTTGAGATTTATCTTGAGAAGTAAGCTCAAGAAGTTTCTCTCCATTGACTTCATATAATCAGAGCATTTCTAAAGCTTGGAATGGTATTGTATTAGCTCATATACTCTGATTCATCAGTTTTATTAGATTTTTGTGAAATATTTTTCTCTTATTTAGCAATTTTCTCTTGTTTTATGGTCATGGACTTTAATTATTTGAGATTTTTTCCTATCTTTATTTCTGGCTATTGTAATACTTAAATTAAGCTTGAGATGCTGCAATCTTATTGCACAAGGAATTTGTGAATCTAGGCATTCATGCAACAGTGACAATTTTTTATTTTTCATTGAAACTGCAATGCGTCCCAATCCTTATATGAAATAAAGTGCTCCTGTCTCAGGGGCAGATATTCAAAGCTGCACTTGGTGCATTCTCTTCTCAGTGGAGGTCTAAATGTTGATTACTCCCAACAGCCAGAGCCAGCAGTGAAACCAGAAATATTAATTTCTTAAAAAATATTTATCTTGTTGTTTTATGACAGGACCTTTTTTACCACAGTCCCTTTTAATTTTTTTTTTTCTTAGCACTATTAGTAAGTGCATGTAAAGTAAAGTTTTTTACACATTTGCTTATACAGATTTTCTTACACAGTGATATTTAACACAAATGCTTTTCACTGTGCTACTCTAATTTGCTCTCACCTTGACATAATGCATTGACAAGCTATTTGAGTAAGGAATTCTATCCAAAAAAGAAAGGAAGCTAAATAAGAAAGAGTATGCAGTCAAGTTGGTAATTCTTCTAATATAATAGATAATCAGTTTGGTGGGTAACTTTCCAATCTTTATTAAATCACGTTTCATGCTTTCCCTTCTTTTAAAAGATCTCCGCCTGCCTTTAAAACAAATACATCAAAAGTTGAGGGAAAAAAATACAAAAACTGACAAAAATGAGAATGAAAATAACTTTTCTTTCATGTAATTTCTTTGTCCACTTCTGCTGTTGAGTCAGGTGTTTTTTCTCTTATTGAAGAGGTGCATAGACAGTTTAAGGAAATGTAGAGTATCCTGTTCTCACTTACCAGGGCCAGTAGGTTTTACAACTCCTAACAGCTGGAAATATAGGGAAGGTTCTCCTCCTTTATGCCATGGGGATGCAGCATGTTCAGAATGAAATCTTCAAAATGGTAACAGTCAAATTTTGCCCAGAACAACTAAATTTTTTTTTTGGTAGATGTTAACTTTTCTTCCCAAGGGCTGCAAAAGTGTCCCTGTCCCTGAATCAGCCATTGCTAGTCCAGAGCAGCCCAAAAAGCAGATTTGGGGGCTCTCTTTATTTCTTTCTTTTTTACAGGGATAATCCAATTGAATTCCTTTTTTAATTTATTTTACAGAACTGATTTAGCTATTTTAACTATAATATAAAATACAACAATATCCTCAGGCAGACAGCTAACATGGAAAAAAATCAGCTGCAATTATTTAAATTTGAGAAACTATTTTTAAAAAATGGTCAGAATGAAAAGATAGGATCACTCTTTAACATTGCTATCCATTATCATTATATTTACTCTTATGGGATCTGTTCTTAATTTCCGACAAATAATGTCTCAAAGTTTGGAGAGGTAAAAAACCTTAGTAAGTCCCTAAAGAGATGATCAGTACATTTTTTGGTATCTGTTTGTAATTATACTCATCTCTGATTTCTCTGTAACAGAAAAAAACCACTAAGGCCGCTCCAGAAAGTATTAGAATATTTATTTCCTCAAAAGATTAGTTAGTTTTATTAACGTTTAAAAAATGTTCCTTATATGGCAAAAAAATAAACAAGTTTCTCAGTAGAGTTCATTAAGAAATAGACACAATTGTGGCACTGACTCAGAAGAAACCTGTATTCAGGCTCTTGGCTCTGATTCAAATGAGGGTCTTCAAGACTGTCTTTTAATCAGTCTTCCTATTCTGCCTGAATAGGAAATTAATTTTCCTATTCAGGCAGAATAGAAAAGTGATTCAAGCTTAATGCTGAACCTAATGGAATGAACCTTTCCTTTTCTCTCCAGTCGTCAGACACATCTTTCTAATGGAAATTTAATTGAAAGTAAAATTTATTCTGCAATTATAAGCAGTTTCCCTCATGAGTAAACATACTTTTTGTCAAATCTGAACATCAAAATACTTTCTGTATTTCTGTTTTATTTTGGTTGCAATTCTGTGTTTACTTAAATGTGTGTATATATAGATATTTGCAATTTCAACTTTTTTTTTACCTGTCTTCACAATAAAATTCAGAAAGGTCCAAATAAGATGAGCTATGTACAAACACATGCCTGCATTGATATATTTTATTTATTCCTTGAGTAATGAGAATATGTTGGAGAAACTGTATATTTTTTTCACTCTGGAGTGAATCTGTTCCCTGCTGCCTGTAAATGCTATTAGAACCATCACCATAGCAACTAATGGTGATGCTCAAGCGAAGTGTTCTGAAAATTCCAGCTGAAGAAGTAGATCATTATATGCCCTTAGAAAGAAGGATGTATGTTTATGTAGCCAGAACTGATATGTAAAAGGAGAAACAAACAGTAAAACTCTCAGGGCACTGATGCTAGCAAGTGTAAAGGCATGATGTGAGAAATTTTTACAATTGCTTTGGAGTTATTGCATGAGAAAATGCTTTTTATCTTCAGAGAATTTAGGTGCTAGGTTTGAATCTTGATTATGATAGGACAGACTTCTTTTGGCAGAACTGTCTAAACTAGTCAACAAAGAAAACAGGTTTTGTTTATTTTCTAATTTATGTGTTTTGCAGAACTGTTATAATTAATATAAGAAATGCGAATACTTACTTCATTTTAACAGCTGAAATTATTTTCTTGAAAGTCAAGGTCTGTTTTGTGTCTGTAGGATGGTTTTGAACGTCTGACATGAATTGTTGTTCATGTCAAAAACTGCTCACTGGTGTCACTAACATTTACAGTTCCATGGCAAAAATATATGTGCCACTCTCTATATTACATGTAACTTTATAGGTAAATCAGACTTCCAGAAGATTCTTTAGCATCTCCTGAGTAAAAATCATGCCATGAGCATGAAAGTGGCAAATGTTTGTTTTCTGCTGCAGAGAGCTTTTTAGAATAGAAGAACTCAACTCTTACTACCTATCATAAGTAATGAGGGCCTCCTGCATTGTAGCAGATTTAAATAATAGCCAAAATATAAGTATTTAATGCACTCTTCCTACTTAAAGTGAAAGGGCACAAGTAATCAAAAAGAAGTAGTGCTGCTACTGGAACGAGCAGTCTTTCAAAAGAGAAGAGATTACCCCTGCAGAAGGGAAGGCGAAGTCACTATTTAGTGATAAAGAGACATTCTGCCTTAATTTGGAAGGACCTGCCTAATGAGCCATGCTTAGTTCCCATGGACAAATTTATTACTCTCACTTAGCATGGATATCATTATTAATTAGGCAAGCAGGAGTCATACTGTCCTGTCAGCAGAGATGCTGGATTACCCTGAAGCTGGGTGTGAGCCAATGTCTTTCGTCACAGCCCATCCTTCAGCAGGACTACATTCCCTCTAGGGAGAATTAGCATACTGCTAAAAGTTTTGTGTGTGCTTCTCTTCAGAAAGGTTTATTAATTTACAATAAGAACATCAGAGGCAAACAGTACAACTAATCATTATCAGTATGAAAAAGTTCTTAAAAATTCAATGAAATTGGCTCATGTCCATCACTGACTAGTAAATGAATATAATAACATAGGGTCATAGCAGATTCTTAAATGGGTAGAATGACATTTATATTTCAGTTGAAGTAGTGGTTTGGTAAAAGTTAATTAATGAAGATTCCTGCTTCATCCAGACCTGGTTTTGAGACTCCTGACAAGTAACAGACTTTTGGACAATTCCCAGCTGGATTTGTTAAAAAAAGTGCTTTAAATTCCTGTCTTGTCTTTATAAGGATGTTTGGATAGCTATCTTTTAGCTTTGCCTAGTTTGCTTTAGCTTAGTTTTGTCCAGTTATCTATTGCACAAATTATTACATTCTGTAAACTTTAAATACAGATTTTTAGTGCTTGAGAAGAAATGCAAAACTAAAGAAAGATCTTGCCAAAAAAGCAGAAAAAGTGTCAGAAGCAGTACTAAGGGGAACCTAGCACAGAACTGTTTTACATGTAGGATGGAAAACTACTAATTAGGAAAGGAATACTTCATATATATGTTAGCAATTTTAGTAAAACTAAAATACATTATTTAAATGTATTTGACTTACACTTCTCTTATCATGGACCTAATCATAGATGATGATATCAAAATCACAAGTATATACATTAGAGCTAATCACAAATTGAAATTTTATTTGGTTAAATTATTATTTCTGGGGAAATGTATTTTGTTTTCATTCTGAAGAGGAACTTCATATAATGGAAATTCCAATAATAAATGAGTCCATTATGTGTGTTGTTTGCCACAGTATAATGTAGTAGATGAAATATTCTAAACTTTTTATATGCAAAACACTGAGGGGAGATATTACCTTACTACTGATTAGGTGTTTCCTAAATCAAAGCATGCTCTCATTTTCATACGTAAGTAGCAAAAACTTGGGTAATTATTGTAGATCCCATTTAGCTTTTTTCCCATCATCTGGGCTTGATGTAATGCTTAGTAGAATCTAGTATAATTCTTACTAGCAGTGTTGATAATAAAATACATAAGTTTTTATTTAATCACTTAAAAGCCTCCAGAGATTTTTGCATTTTTCAAGCGCTTTTTAACAGAGATCAATCTCAATGAAACTTCTAACATTTTCTTTTTCACAGGCTATGCAATAACTCTTCACTTTTTCCTAGACAACATATTCTTCTCAATAGGAGACAAAAAAAGCTCATAGTGCTGGAAGAGTCTGAGTATAATTTAAAAGCATCAAATTTTAGCTGTGCCCAGCTAAATAGAGATAAGCATTCTGGAACTGAGCCATGCACTAAGCTCTGTCCCATCTGAAAACAGGGGTTATATTAAAGCCAATGATTTGTGTGATCCCACATAGTTGTGTTTCAGAAAAGCTTTAAGCTGCATTACTAATAATTACTTATTCTCTACTAACTGTAGACATGAATAGGTAAAGATGAGTCCAAAATATTTTTAGTTTCTTCTGTGGTTGTAGTTAGGAAGGATTAAAACCTTCCCCAGGAGATACATGTACCTTATACATGAATCTTGCCACACTCCATGCTGAAAAGGTCCTTTGGGTTGTGGGCTAACAGGCGCGTTCAATCAGGTTTAGCTCTGGAGGCACAGGCAGTTCAAGATCCCATTTAAGATTTGTTAGACAAGAAGTGCTACTTCTAAAAAAAGTAGCTTTTCTGCCCTGGAGGAGTGAGGGTTTTCCAGAGCTTTTGCTCATGCAGAATTGAGATTGTTCAGCCTGGAAGAGAGAAGGCTTCAGGGTGAACTCACTGCAGCCTTTCAGTATCTAAGAGGATCCTGTAAGAAAGATGAAGAGGGACTCTTCAAGAGCATGTAGTGACAAAACAAGGCAGAATGGCTTCAAACTGACAGAGAGTAGGTTTAGATTAGATATTAGGAAGAAATTCTTTATTGTGGAAGTAGTGAGGCACTGGAACAAGTTGCCCAGAGAAGTTATGGATGTCCTATTCAAGAGCATGTAGTGACAAAAACAAGGCAGAATGGCTTCAAACTGACAGAGAGTAGGTTTAGATTAGATATTAGGAAGAAATTCTTTATTGTGGCAGTAGTGAAGGCACTGGAACAAGTTGCCCAGAGAAGTTATGGATGTCCTATCCCTGGAACTGAACAAGGATGAGCTCTGAGTAACCTGGTCAAGTGAAAGGCTTCACTGCCCATGGCCATAAGGGGTTGGAGATAGATGATCTTTATGGTCCCTTCAATCCCAAGCCACTCTATGATGCTGTGTTTTGTTGCTACACATATCCAAAAGGTTAAATATTTGTCACGGCGCTGCTGCTCTGTGTGCTTTGAGGCTGTGTGCAATGGAGCATAGATGCCATTAGCAACAACCTGGATATTATCACTTCTGTTTTGAATGCTGGTCAGGACATATTGTGAACACAATTGACACTTCAGTTTTAGTAGAAGGGCCTAAATGAAAAGGAAGAAAAAAAAAGGGGGGTAAGAGATACTAAAAAAAGACAAAAAGCTTTTCTGATAGGACATAGACTATTATTTAGCTACACTTAACTGGTTCAACTACACATCCTTGTGAGTATTTGGAAGAAAAATCTGGAACAAGTTGGTTTGTTTTTTTGTTGTTTTTTTTTGAAATGCTGTCTGTGAAGATCAAACATATTCATGCTGATTTTTTCATATATGACTAAGCACTGTACAGCTACTAAGCTTAGCACTTGATGGAAGTAAGGAAGGAGAATTTTCCACAGTGACTGGTCATTTTAAAATCATAGCAACTTGTTTTTTCATGGTGATTGAAAAGAGAGGATATGATGCCTCCATAGTCAATTATTCTAGAAATTGTAAATCATGCTTCAACCAGAAGCATTCATGAATGCATTCTGTATTGGCTTCCTTGAGCAGGTTGGTCACATTTCTACTGAATGAATGGAAACAGGAAAGTTGTGTTTGCTCTCCCCTTGCCTACTTGTATAACTGAGAGTGATCGTTTCAGACAGGTTCCTGTTTTATACATTTTGTTCTCAATCAGCTTTAGGTTGCTGGTTCTCTGCCCCAGGGAGAGCTGAGTTGAACAATGTAAGCTGCTCCTCCAGCTTGTATCAGCTGGTTGTGCTCCCCTTGGTCTATTCAAGTTGTGTATAACCAGAAGGCAATACTGTCCCGTGAGTCTCCTTTGCTGAACTTAACTCTGCCCTTTGCTGTTAGGTAACTTTGTGAAAATTGCATGCAGGCTACTTATACCCAAATCTCCAGATGTATTGGCAAAGACAGCTGGTGAGCTTGTGACTTGGGACAACTTCTTTGATGTAGCAGGGACTAAATTAATTAAAGCTGTTTCTGCAAACCTATTTTTCACAAGAACAAATTACATGCCAGAGTTTTAGCATAAAGCATCCTCTTTATTATATAAATAAAGTTTAAAAAATAATTGAAAACATTTTAATGAATGGATTTCTTAATCAACTTGCTTATTCTTTGGTTTAATACCAATTACAAATACTAGCAATCATTAATTATTAAATATTTATAACCTGATGTCTATTATGTGATGTTATGTTGAAAGTAAAGCCAAAAGTAATTTTCTCCTCCAGAACCAAAGCCAGCAACCTAACCATGGACAGCCACTATAATCTCTACCTGCAGTATCCATTTAAAGACTAATTTTATGTTAGATTTTTGTAAACCTGCAGAAATATGAACTTGTTTTCTCTAGCCTCTATAAAGAAAATGGAACATATGGACTTTTCATACTCCTTAAAATAAAAATATTCCTTTGACCAACCTTCAAGAATAGGGTGTATAAGTCAAATAGGTCAGAGAAGCTGATATTTGTGTTCCTCATATGATTAGAAAATGGAAAACTTTCATAGAATGTATCTAATGTAAAATGTATAGCTGATAACATTTTTGAAAAGTGATTTCTTAAAATATTTAAAGTTACTGCCTGAGATATGCTGTTCTGTACCATTCTGAATATAGGCATCCTTTTTAAAATTCATTGAAGTGTCAATGTTTAGACCAAACCCCTGATTCTCAGTTCCTCAGCGACTGTGGTTATTCCTGTCATTTAAAATGCCATTTAAAAATGCTGGGTTTGACACATAAATGTTTGCAATTAAAAATATTAATTGATGTATGCCAGATTATATAACTTCAGGTTTTCATCAGGACAGTGATCTACTGGACCGTCGGAAACATTGCTTCAGTGTGCAGTCTGAATCTGGAGAAGATCTTTACTTTTCTGTGGAACTAGAGTCTGACCTAACACTATGGGAAAAAGCCTTCCAAACTGCAACTTTTTTAGAAGTGGAACGGATACAGGTGAGAACAACTGCCTTGTTGATCATGTTTTGGTACATCAACAAATTAGGCCCATATGAAATAATGATGTAATTTAAGATATTTTATGACCTTCTGCAGCTCTCAAGTTGTTACTCTTTTATGTAAGTAATTGTTTTTGCTGTTCACAAAAAGCTTGCAAGCTAGCCTTCAGAAGGGGTCACCTGAAATACAATCATTGAGTTATTATGACTACGTGATACATATTTGTTAACTGAAGTTCACGAACAGACAAGAAAAAGCAATCTGTGGATCAGGCACAAAATGCAAGTGTTTAGATATTCTTACTCTCTTACATGCTACCTTATTTGTTACTGAAGAACCTTGCAGGAATTAATAGTCCTTGTAATACCAGGAATGGAAGTGTACTGAGGGAAGTACTCACTGGATAAAAACAAGAACAAAAGTTGTACCTCTGACGTGTTATTCTTTCTTCACGTATTTCCTGTTCCCTGTGTATTTACTCTATTGTCAGGTGACAGTGCATGCAGAGATGGACAGCATTCAAATACAGATTACTAGTGACTTTTTATAGCAAAATTATATATCAGAGTGTTTAAAGATAACTTCTCACATGAACAAAAAGTCATGACTTTTTGAAATAAAAAAGGAGAAAAAAGCCACCCACCACAATTGTAATTCACCTAATCCCAATTTTAATATTGATTTTCTAATAATGTAATATACATGTGGTTAGAACAGCTTTAGTTGATGTTGGCAGGAGTTACACACACCTACCTAAGCCATATTAGCATATTAAGCTGTGCAAGTATTGGCTCATACATTTTCTGTGTCCTCCTGGGAATGCGATGTTTTTATTCACACAAACTGTTAGTTAGTTATATATTAGCCCTTTTCTGACCTGCAAACCACCACATGCAGATGCACTGAATTGGTATATACTAATGAAGATCCAATATGCAAAAACTACACTGCTGTCAGTTTTAACTCACAGTACTTATGTTGCAAGGAGTCAGGGGAGGTTTTGCTTTCCGCTTTTAAATTCATATATGCTGTTACCTTTCATAGAAACTATTCTTGTCTTTTAAGCTACTTGCATGCTGGAAAATCTAAGACTAGGTTTTCTGTGTAAAACTTGCAATAATGTATGTCCTCTTCACTAAATATTTGAGAGTTGTTGTCTTATATAATTCACTGTAACATACTTTGTAGTAGCACTGCCGTGCCATCAGTAAAATAATATATGACATTTTTCTTGAATAACTTTTATCTCAGAAGCCACTCCATATTTGTTCTACTTTCAGATTGATTCATACTATAGCATTCCTGGTTTAGATTTTTCTTTTGAATTTTAGAATTGTATTTATTCAAAATTGCCTTCAGGCTTCTCCAAAATAGTTTCCTTTATAATCTTAATCTCAGATTCGTCTTAATCATTTTACCTTTTTTTTGTCTCTCCTGATGTTCATGGTAGCAATTAAGAACTCAAAGTAATGATTTCCTGATTGATTGGATGATTGATTGATTATAGATCTGTGAAAGTGGATAAACAGGCTTCTTATAATAGAACATTATTGTGGAACTCACACTCATTATTTCACCTTTTTTTCCTTTATTTTCTATATCTTGATTTGGAAAAAAATTAGAATATTTTAAATATAACTGGGTTTGGCCTCATTTTTCCTTTAGCAATCCATTACTGCTTTCATCTACCAACCTGCAGATGCAGAAAAAGTCTGATGGTATACTTTGTTTCTAACAAGTTCTTTCATTGCTCTGTGAGAAAAAAAAAAAAAAACCAAAAAAGTGACAGGTTCAAAATTAAGGTATCAATGGTATATTTTTACTAAAATTATGCATTATACAATCATGTTGATATGAATATACATATTTAAAGTGAATGTTAATCCAGTAGGTTTGTCTTACTATACAATAATATAACATTGAAAATATACCTTCAGTTTAAAACTACTATTTAAAAATATTCAACTGTGTTGTGAACTCCATAATCATGCCATGAGTGACTCTTACTCTATGGCTATAACCTCCAGAAGAGGTTAATCAGGGACCAATTCTAATCCAACTCCAAAGAATGTATAACAAATTCAAATATTATTTAAATGCATTACTGTAAATATATAATGAATTCTGTTTCAACCTAATTCATAGCTTCTGCCGGGGTATATCTAAACCAAAAATTGAACAGTTAGTTTTTCTTAGAAAATAAATATATTAGAATAGGAATAGTCAAATTGATAATTTAGCAATAACATGGTACAATGTTACAGTGGTGTCATTTTAGTGTGTTACAGTCACTCTTTAATTAGTTTTGTAATGTAGTAACTGATGGAAATCCATTTCCATAATTACCTATTTTAAAAAATTACTTGAAATGAAAATCCTTTTTCCTTACTCTTTCACAGCATTGTTGTACAAAGAATCTGAGACTATTATAACTTGCATAATGATGAGCAATTATATATATGCCTGTCACATTCCCTTTGTGTTCCTGCTACTTTAAGCTAATATCTTCACCTCTTGCATCATGAATTTTTTTCTTGCTGTCCTTGCTTGTAGTTGTTTGTTCTCTAATGTAAGGATTATTATGTAAGCTGTTTTATGTTGCAGTACTATAACATATGTTTTCATTGAAGTTGAATCTGAGTTTAATTCTTCAGTTTAAAAGTCTGAATTAGGTATTAGATTTATGGTTAATTTTCTTTCAGCTTCAGAGATGGCTTACATGAAGTTCACAATGTATTGTTCTTTCCATAATTTAAACTGTGCATGTTGAGGGAATAGTTTTTAAGGAACAACTTCGAGTTGTCTCCTTCAGCCTCTGCCTGACCCATTGAATTATTAATAAACCAAAGTTAACATTTTGTATTCTGTGGAAGAACAGCAAATGACTGCTGAAGTGTATTCTGCTTCTTTTGGGAAGGGGATGCTTCAGTTCTCACAAGGTTTTCGTGAGTTCTTGTGAGAAATCAGCAACCAAAGCCAAATATCCACAGTATATATTATTCATAGTCACTTTTAAAGTTTTAAAAAGTTAACTGTATACAAAATCTTAAATTATCTTGTAGCTTGATAGCAATTTTTGCCTTTCTGTTTTCTCCAAATATCTGAATTAAAAGGCAACCTAAAGAAAATTAATATGAGAAAAAGTCTTTCAAGAGTTAACTAGTGTCTGAAAGTTCACATCCCTACTCTGACTTGTCACCAGAATTATATACAAGTGGGTAAAACAGCTGCAAAAACCCAGGGCCATTCTTCCCCAAGGAAACTAAATTCTCACTGTCCAGAGATCTTTTTTGTTATTTTCACATTTTTTCTTCTCTAAATTGTTTTGGACATCATAGTCTGAGGGCGTAGAATGGTCTTTTATATAAGTAAAGAACAATAAATAATCAGCTGCTACTAGTGATCCGCGGTTTCTTCCTGCAAAGAACTACACTGAGCTGAACTAGATAATACAAATTGAGCACAAACTGAGCACTGCATTTTGTAGAAATACCCTTCAGTCTTGGAAGTAGGTTGCTTTTTCAGAACAGCCTTGAACCAAGGCTGGTATGTCCTGTTTCTCATAAATCTTAAGTTCCCAGTGAGGCTAATTAGCCAGTCCAAGTTCTGGGCTGAAAAGAAGAGGGAGCAGCGTCAGCTCAGCATGGGGCTGCAGTGCACACTGTGGGTTGGCCTCTGGTGTTGGGGTGGGAGGTTAGAGAACTTTAGATGACGATATGTATTTTAAATCTGACACACGTTTCCCATGCCAAATTTAATTTCCTAAAGGCTCTAAGTCTGTTCCAGATCTTTAACATTTACAAATAAAAATGTGATTTGCCTCTTGTAAGATGTTTGCAAGATAATTCCAGATAAAAGGTACATTTTTTGCTTTGTAAAACTTGAAAAGTTTTGCATATGTGATTTAACTAACTATAATGAAATATAATACTTTACATTTTTTCTTCTACTAATGAGATAATACCGAAGGCAGTATCCTCTTTTTTTCAGCACTGATTTACAATCAAATTTTACACATTCGGAACAGTCTCATGGTGTAGCTGATCAAAGGGGAAAAAAATAAAAAGCCACATTTATTTGTTAATATAAGCACTAAGTATGAAGTTTTCCATTTTCCTTCATTGCATTTTCTACTTAGAAGATGTTAATGCACCTTTCAGCTTGTTGTGTTCTAAGGAAGACCATTAAGAATCCAAACATCCCCCCAAAGAATATATATGTAAAGGCATCTGATTTATCTTCATACTCAAAATGCCAAAAATAATCATAGGTTCCTTTGTAGTACTTACAATTTGTAGCCCACATTTTTCCCACATTTGCAATTTATATTCTGATTTTGCTGCCACATTATAGGTCATGGAAGTCTTTGTTCTCATTTCATAATTTTGGCAGCTACAGCAATATTTGAAGAGTGTAGCTCTATAATCTGAAGGGCAAAATATCTATAAAATAAGAATAATTTCTTTAAAGAACTTGCATCTGATGTGGAAATGTTTTAATTCTTTTTTCTGTATTTTGTGATGAAAAAGACAAGTCTGTCATTTTGTACCTGCAGTACTCCTTCAAGCACAGCAGTAGTTTTGATTCTAAAAATTACACTTATAAATGTCTCACAATGTGTAATCAAGTGTGATGTTATGGAAATAAATAAAAGCATATATTTAGAGACAGTGGAACAATAAAGTCTTTCAGAATTCCAAGGTTTCTCACAGAAAACTTTGACACATATTGGTCCAATATCAGAAAAAAAAAATCCAGATAATTCCATTAGCTGCTAAATGGTATGAAATATTAGCTTTTTCCCTGAGATTTAGGACATCAGAAAACCACAAGAAACAGTGTACTAAAGAGATACTTTATATATGGGGGTTTTTTTCCTTGATAAGATAAAAGGAATATATTAATCTTTAAAGTTGTTGCATATGAAAAACAAATAAGGAGGTTTGAAAGTAATAAATTTTTCCTTTAAGAAAATGTTATTAGTAAGCCACTGAGGCAATTTTGAGCCTTTCATTTTTTTCCCAATGGAAGCAAAGCCTGTTTTCATAAGTCTTAGACAACTTCATCACTGATAAAATTCCTTTTATTTGAAATAAAAAAAAAAATGGACATATTTACACACAAACTACTTCTTTCTGATAATAATTTTGAGGTACATAAACATTAGAATAAAGTCTCAGAAAGAGTGGTCCTAGAAAAGCATTTAAGAAGTGTCTTCTGTGGTAACTACCCTTTCTGATTTTTCTTTTACAGTGCAAGACGTATGCCTGTGTTTTAGAGAGTCATCTTATGGGACTTACCATTGACTTCAGCATGGGCTTTGTCTGTTTTGATGCTGCCACAAAGGTAAAGTTCTAAGAAATTTTTTCATCACACTGTTATTATTCCTCGTTATTTCTAATATTTTGAGATAAGTAATACATCCTTCAAATGTCCTTCTCTTTGTTATAGTAAGAGATTATCTCTTGTCAAATGTCTCACGCTTTAGTTTAAATTCGAGACTGATTTCTAATTTTGTGAGAAATAGTATTCTCATATTTGCTTGTTATTGAAAAATCAATACTGATACCAATCTGAAACAAGCATCAGATCTTTATTCTTTAATTTCACATGAAAGCCCACACTCATTCAGCTTGATGGTTTGTTTTGCTGGTGTGTCCTTGGTTTTGAGAAAAGATAATTTTCTTCGTTTCAGTTTCATCTGTGATCTTGAAAATAATCTTCCATTCTCTTCTCTTGCTTCATGGGAAGGAGTATGTGCTATTACAGCAATTCCACAATTCCCAGTTTATATTTTAGCTATTATTGTTCAGGTATCTGCAAAAAGAAAAGCCAACCATAGTCTATACGTCTCACCCATTAGCTTTTCCTGTCAGTCTTATAAAAACTCAGTAGAACCGATGAAAGAGTTTGCTTTACCAAGCAAATAGGATGAAATCAACTTCTATACTGTGCTATCGCACATCCAAGGCTCAGTAAAACCATTGAGACCCTGAGTATGTCACATGTTGGCATTTGCACTAATTGCTGGCAAGTCCTAGAGTGTGCTCAGGCTTTACTCCTGCTACTTGACTCTGCTAGTGGTAGAATCTTTCTTCGGAGCGAAACGGTGAAATCTTTCTTCTGAGTTCCACTTCTCTTCAATAGCTATTTTCCTTTGAGATGCTGCAACTTTGTCACCACCAACGGCTGAAAATGCCCTTTTGTGTCCAGAATTTGTTCCTATGCTCTCTTGTAAGTCAAGCCTTCCTACCTCATTACTCCACTAATCCAAACCCTATTATTCTTCCCACTCCATTCTATTTGTTTGCACAAAGTGATGAATTTTAAATTCAAACACTTATGTAACCTTGTTTCTTTTTGTTAAGCAAATAGTCTTGTATAATTCATCAGTGAAATGTGACTATCAGTTTAGAAGGCATTATACTAAAATATCAGTGCAACAGAATTAAAATGCAGTAGGTCAGTAAAAAAAAAAGTGTGGCTATCCCCTACCCTCCAATATTTTTATATATATATAAAAGTATAGTAAAGAAGTTCTTTTGTATATCTAACCTTTCAGTTTGAACCCATTCCTTCTTGTATTATATGTATGGTATTGTATACTAGAACAAAGCATTACATCATGAATTAAAAAAAAGGATATTGTTTTGTTAGGTTATCAGACGTTAGGCAGTGCGAGATAAGGATGACAATTGCATTAGAAAAGAAAAGAAAAAATACAATAGAAAGCAACATAATCCAAGTGACTGCTGTAATTCAAATTATCAAACAAGCCATAAGGTGAAATGTCTGAAATCTAAGTGTGTACACCATGTTTTAGTGGGTGCTCAAATAGGGAAAACATTGCCTAGTCTCCATCAGTTTATGGAGAGATGAAGATTGTAGTGCTCTTAGCCAAAAATTTATTCAGATATCATTATTATGATGATGACAAGTGTAAGTTGTGTCTATGCTGGCAATGTTCTTCAACAATATTGCTAATCTCATATATACTGAAATGAAAACACTTAAGCTAAAAATGTTATTTTCCACCTTATGATGTTAATATGAAGCAAACTCTGCTTTCAAAAAAAAAAAAGAAAAAAACAATGCGGACAAGGAAAACATTAGTATGATTTTAACTCAATCATTCATATCTGAGTAGTATTTACGTGTGCATTTGTGAACTAAGGATGTACAAAAGTCCTAGCAAGTGTCCTGTGAATTAACATACTCAGTATTAAAGATAAAAACATTATTAAAAAGGTCTTACCATTCATGAAATCAATATTTACATATAATTATTTATAATTTCTAGGATTTTTTTGCAATTGGTATTTGAAAAATTGGTACAAGCTATTATCTTTTCACTTCCAATGACAGGGTATCCACAGCTCCGTGGGGCACCCTGTTCCACTGTCTCACCACCCTGATCCTATAAGATTTCTTTCTTATGTCCAATCTGAGCTCTACCTTCTTCTATTTTAAAAACATTGTCCCTTGTCCTGTCACTGTAGGCATTGGTAGAAGCTCTTTCTCCATTTTTGTATAAGCCTCCTTTAAGTACTGAAAAACAGCAATAAGATCTCCTTGGAGCCTTCTCTTCTCCAGGTTCAACAGCCCCAAATCTTTCAGCCTGCCTTCATGAAAGAGATGCTCCAACCCTCTGATCATAGTGGTCCTTCTCCTGTACATGTTCTCTTCTGTTATTTTGCTGCTGCTCATACCAAATTCAACCACTCCTTTTTGGGTAAAGATTAACTTAAAGGCATACTTCATAGACTTCAGAGTTCAGTGTCAGATTGAACTGTTCTTTCTATATTTCTCTCAGAATAGCTCAGAGAATAACCCTGCAGATGCAAGATATATTTTAATGAATTCATAGAATGTCTTGGACAAGTACCTGGAGGAAAATTCTGCTGAATATCATTAATTTTTTTAAAAATTCTTATTTATTTATGACATTTTCATGTTTTGGAAACAAAATAGTTTCTGAGAAGTCTTGTCTAATATTTTGTTGCAGTGGTATCTCCAGTAAATCTTCAGGCAGTGTCAGTCTTATACTTAATACTGTGCTCATGGCATTTTAAGTTTTTTTTTCTCACTTACTAATGAATTGACTGCGGATTGTCTTTATAAGTGCATAATTACGAATAAACTGAAATGAAGGACGCCAAGTTCTTTAACTCATTATTTTAGCAGTTATTCAGTTATTCAAATGTTCCAGTTATTTAAGCAGTGCAATAATATTTAAATTCTTTCTTCCTCTCACTTTTCCAGTAAGTGAATAGATTTTGTCCAACATGCCCTGACAAATTGCAGTCAAAATTTCACAAATTTTCTAAACCCCAAACACCCCAGTCTTCATGAACAAGTGTATAGGGGATAATGGCTCTCATTATGTTTATGATTTCCAGACAAAATCCTTACAACCCTGTGTAGGCTGGTTTCCTTGTTTGCTATCATTTAATCCTTAAATAGTACTTAACTATGTAAATTGAAATTAGTGGTTAAAAACTGTCATCTGTGCTAAATGTATTTCAACTCAAACATAATAATTAGATAAAAAACATTGTTTCTGTGTCTGCACAGACATATGATAAATATGAGTACACAAAGTATTAAACTGAGTTACTCAGAAAGAATCTGTGCTGTGATGTGATTACAACAGCACTGGCATAAATCATAGATGTTTCTGCTGCATATTTCTCTGCTTTCTCATATTCATTTTCTGACTGATAACTCATAGAGTCAACAGTAGTTTGTCATTTGGAGTATTTCATATGATACTTTATAAAAAGCCATTGCAATTTCCTGAAAGGAGAGTGAACAGCTTTTAAGACCACCTGGTTAAATCTGATTATGTCGACATTTCAGAAGATGTCTTACTTCTCAATTCAGGTAAAAATTCTACCATATAGAATTTTGGCCACAAAGTAATTTTTCTCCTTGCACCTTGAAAAGTAATGGCAAATATATTTATGCCCCTGTTCTTCTGTAGCACTTTTAAGAGCCAAAGCTCCAGTGCAAGATGTCATCTTTTATTAGCAATGCATGGTTTGAAAGCAAACTGTGACACATAGCCCAGGCCAACACCGGCACGTGTTTGATTATGATTATTTTCGTGATGTAGTCCTTCATTTGTGGTAGCTATAAACCTGGTGTCAAAAAGCCACCTGCTTCCTCTGTTGGCATACAGAGAAATGTAATTCTAATCAATAGGGAGTTTCCTCAGGGGATCTCTTCCACTGGGGTCTTCTTCCAAAAAATGCCCACCAGCTTTAACCAATTTTATATGCTTTATTTGAAATACAGGATGTCAGCTAGAATCCCCTCACTGAACTTCCCTCTTTCTTCATTGCTGGTATTCTGTGAAAAGTGAATTTAGCTAATCTTTGTGAATACCCTTTAGATATTTTATTTTCTTTCCTGCCTTAACCACATTTTCCTGATTCTGCTTAGTTACTCCTTGCACTACAAGGTGCCTTTGTATACAGCATCTACTCCAGAAGTAATTTTTCACTAAAGATGTTCCATATGCTAAATATTTTTTTACTTGGTTTTAAAATATGAAAAATGTGAAAAGATGCAAAAGGTTCTGTGGCAGCTCTTAGAAATTATATACCAAATTTTATCCTAGGCCATTTTTGCAGTATTGTGTATCAGTGTTTACGGGAGAAAGTATTTTTCTCAAGTCCTGCCCAACTACATCCCAGTACTTGTGTCCTAATTTGTCGAACATTAGCTAATATATAGACATCAATGTTTTAATGAACAAATGTAACTCTCTCATGGACAATTTCTGTTAGGTACAGACATACATGGATACTGTGATGAACATTTATAAATAAGGTTTGCAGCCACAACAGCCACCTTATGAATTAAGTATGGAGACTGATATATTAAAGAGAATAACAAGACATGTACAGAACTGAATCTAACTACTATTTTGAAAGTGATCCAATGTATAAAACTACTTACTCAAGTGCCATTTGGTAAATGATTCTTAATGTGCTTCCATAAAAATGTATGGGGCGATATACATGGAAATATATCTATTATATATATTTCTGGTTTACTGACATATTCATTAAAATTGTTTTCTATAATGTGCATATTTTCATCATCAATTCTATGTAATAATATATGTCTGTTTTGAATATACATTGCCATATACCTACCTGAGCAAAGTGCTGTGTCTGTAGTCCATCATATTTACTGCTCATTAAAACAGCAGTCAAAAATATATATTTGTCAGAAGAAAAAAAAAAGCGTCCCTTGTAGGATTGAAAATAAATTAAGCTGCTGCTGAATTATATGGTGCTGCTAGAACAAAGTAAGAAAAGGCTCCATAATGGCCCACAAGGTACCTATCAACAAACCTCAGTGTACCTTCTTGTGCTCTCTTGCAGAAACCTTCACCAAAAAAAGAGAATATACCAGGAACACTTAGTAGAATTGCAAATACCTTTACTTTGGTTTCCGTACCAAAAGACTACTAAATCACACAGATCAGTATTTCTCTTAATTTCTTTAGGAGCAATCTCCTGTGTTTTCTAGGGATACATACCTTCTCTGTCTCTTCATGCAACTAATACATATACAGCATATTGAAATAAAACAGCATATATAACTTCTTAATAGTCAAATTACAGTAGTGGGAAAGGCAGAAAAAAAACAGGCTCACTGGAACATGGAGATTTAATGATGTAACTCTTGTGAAAATATATTTATTCCATGCTTCCAAGGTTTAAATGTTGAACAAATAGCTACTATAACTGTAATATAAGCCATCAGCATGCTTCGTACAGTTTTATGTTCTGTGACTAGAAACAAATGTTAGTAGGTTGTCCATCAGCACCAAGCAAATACAGTGTAGTCTTTTAGCACTTTATGTAATTTCAGTAATGGACAAGAACAGCTATTTTATAAGAGCCGACTTTCATGCTTTTTTCCTTTGTCTCATTTTTGTTCTTTATCCTCTGTGTCCTCCCCTGTCTTTCCCTTTACAGTTATAAAGCTCCAGCAGCTGACAAAGGAAATTGCCTTGGACCATAATTCTTTTGCAGTAAGACACTCTCCAGAGATCAGTAACACAGTAGAACTGAGCATGAACAAGATCTTAATCCTACTCAGTTCCCTACTGCTGCTATAACTCTGGACAAAGTGTCACTTGGCAAGAATGAAATCTTTCTCAATTAGCTATGAGACAAACAGACAAATTAAGGTGTATCCCAGGTGCCTGAAGACTCAATTACTTTTATTCTTAGAAACAAGGACCTGGAGGGCTTAAGCTCTTGATTTAGTTTGACTTGTAGGAGTATCATGTGTTTTAGTTAGACGACAAACAGCATTAGCTTGAAAGGTGCCCATTGAAGTTTAGCATAATTCTGTAACATACACCACACATCAAAAAATTGCCTTAAAAATCAAAAGGAAGAGTAATCCAAACAGTCAGAGTATCAAGAAAAAAGGAGGCAGTGTTGGAAACAGCTATAAATTTTTGAAGGTGTGATGGAGAAGACAAAAAAGGAATTTGATGAAACTAGAACTTGAAAGTGACCTCTGACATCCTATCCTTAATAAAGATGGTTTCTTTGTTTACTCCACTATTTACAAGTGATCTGGGATGTAGCTGTCTAATCAATATAAAACACTGACAGACTTCGGTTTTTTCCAAGCATCCTACTGAAGCCCAAACTTCTTTTGCTATTATAGAAAACCTGTGTTTTTCATGCCAATGGAATGGCATTATACTTATCATTTCCATAGATCATGTATGTAGACAAGATGCACTTCATAAAATCATAGGATATCCTGACTTGGAAGGGACATATAAGAATCATCAAAGTCCAGCTCCTGGTCCTGCACAGTACAGCCCCAAGAATCACACTCTGTGCCTGAGAGCACTGCACAACTTGAGCTCTGTCAGGCTTGGTGCTGTGACCACTTCCCTGGGGAGCCTGTTCCAGTGCCCAAATACCCTCTGGGTAAAAATCTTTTCCCTGATAACCAAACTAAACCTCCTCTGACACAACTTCAGGCCATTCCCTCAGGTCCTATCACTGGTCACCACAGAGAAGACCTCAGTGCCTGCCACTCCTCTTTCCCTCACAAG
Organism: Passer montanus; assembly: GCF_014805655.1. Taxonomy (NCBI): domain Eukaryota; kingdom Metazoa; phylum Chordata; class Aves; order Passeriformes; family Passeridae; genus Passer; species Passer montanus. The sequence continues at coordinate 12,586,088 of NW_024363160.1, read as the reverse complement.
GAAGTTGAAGACTACGATGAGGTCTTCCCTTAGTTTCCTCTTCTCCAAGTGGCCTCAGCTGCTCCTCATGTGGCATCATGGCAGGTGAAATGATGCCATTGTAGTATGAAGTGCAAACACTGTTGCTCAAGTTTATTAAGTGTAAATAGTCTTTCTGCAAGAAGAGAGTTGGACCACAGTGGATATTTTGACGCAGGAGAAAAAACTGTTAAATAATAAAGGTAGTTCACTAAATCCACAGGACACAAATTAAATGTGTTCTGGTTGGAGATTCTTATGTTGACAAAATACACATTTTCTTTCCTAGTTGCAATGTTTAATGCCCTCTGTATCCTAAATTATATATCTATCCCAGAGCCATGGACTAGTCAGACATTCACATTTCTATGAGTATTCCTTAGAGCATGGTAAGTAAAAATACAGTCACCTGTTTATTCTGTATTTGTTTGATTATCTGATCTCTATTTAGGATTAGAACAAACTCCTTGACCCAAAATGAAACAAAAACTCTAATGAATATTCCTAGTCATAGCCCAAACAAAGATAGTTACAGTATTTCCACATTTCTGATGTCATTACCTAGATGGAAAGTGATTTTGTTTGATGTCATCTCACCAAACTTGTATGTGGATTAGTCCAAGATTCTGGGAATGAGTAGCAAACTGACATATAATATGATTACAAAAGTATTTTCTAAGGTGCCTTTAAGAATATGTGTTCTAGATCTGGCACTATTGCTAAGAATAGTAAAAATAACAATTGTCTTCATTTGTATGGCTGTATTACAAGTATAGACAAATCAATAGCTTTTCTTCCATGTGTCATTGGTATGTTGCATTTAAGTACCAACTCTAAAATAAAAATATACAAGCAGAGAGCATTCTTTTTAATTTTAGTAGAAAAACACTAGCAGAAGATAATAGGCAGTAATTTGTTTGGAAAGACTAGCACAAATGAGTCCTAGATGATTACTTATAAATAAAATATTTCTTATTAAAAAGTACTGGTGAAGAATCTTGGTCCCAGATACGTCACAGGAAAAAAAATCCTGCTAATTCAGTGAATATAGGATTTTGCTTTTTGATGATTTGTTATTACAATAATTTAATAACATCTCAAGAGGAGTCTTAAATCTAATTTGTCAGCTTGTCTGCACAGTTTATTTGTTTGCATTGCATTCTGGTTTTCTTTGAAGTTAATTTTATTAAATGTATAAAATGCAAAAGGCAGCCTAAGCAATATATGAATAATAATTGGAAAAAGGATTTATATCTTATTGGTTGTTTTCAATTTTATGCATGATACATACTGTATTTGTTCAAAGAGATTGTCTTCTTACAGTGCATTTTTCAAGCCATGGATTAATTATGTCAGATTTTCTGTGGCCACACTGGGACTGTGCAAATTGTGGCACTGGTGGTATTTTCAGTGTATGCCTTGGTCCCCACTTGCTGAATTGGACTTCTTGCTGTTTTTTCTAAATTCCACCTCTCTTTAAATGAGAGCTCACATTTCTCTCCTTCATTGAAAAGCAATACATAGTGCATCCTGAGTTCTCCTCATAATCCTCCATCAAGGTATCATAATGTGTGCCATGACTTGAAAGGTGTGTCAGGATCCTCAAGAGCAGCTGATTCATTGAAAAGCAATAAATAGTCCATCCCGAGTTCTCCTCATCATCTTCCATCAAGGTATCATAATGTTGTGTGCCATGACTTGAAAGGTGTGTCAGGATCCTCAAGAGCAGCTGATGTCACTGTGTACAACAGAATCTTTTTTAATTTGGTTGCAGTTTGTACTTTAAAAGGAATTGGCACCTGGCCCACTTGTCAAATCTATTTTAGGGCAAACAAAAAATTATTGCTTCCTATAAATGCTGTATATAGACCTGTAAAATATTCTCAGTGATGCAGGTTATGCACAGTTACTGAGGGAACTACTTGAAGAGAACAAGCTGTTTTTGTCAGCTAAAAGTAGCCCTATGAGTGTTGAGCTCAGTAACATTGCACCTTCAAACCAGTAAGTACTTCTGCTTATAGTTCATAATTCCTGAAAACTGATTTATAAAAATTTTATGTGACACACATTTAGGTGTTCAGCAATTTTCAAAAAATCCAGCATGTTTTACAACTGTACTTATCAGTTAAAAGTCAATATGTATACATCAATATATTTGTACAAAATTATAACAGCCTATGTTAACTTTCTGAAGCAACCTTTCAACAAATGGTTCCAAGGAACTCTGATATTCAAAAACATTTAAAAAAAAAGACTGTGACAGTGGTGTGGATCAGTATTCCCAAGGATACCTATAGCTAATGCAGGAGAATTAGCCTTTAAAAATAGAATTTGGAAGAGTTACCACAGCGAACCCTGTGAGACTGAAGTCAGCCCATAGGATCGTGAAATATAACAGAGGAAACTCTCTTTCTCCTTTGTTAATGTCACTGCTGTAGGTTCACATCTGTGTGAAACTGGTGCTCAGGTGAGTGGGTCTGGTCTCTCCTTTCTTACTGTGGCACTATAAAGTAGTCATTGAAAAAGAATAGGTCTGGTCCCTGTTCACTGCTTATGCATTTTGCAGCAATGAAAATTAAATGAACCACATTCAGAACATATGCAACCAGAGAAATTAATCCAGTGATCCCCAAGATACTTTATTTTAAGCAATGTGACTGCAGTCATAGCATTCTGTATCCCTTATAGATGTGCTAAGCATATAAAATGTGCAGCTCTGGCTACACAGGGCAGCACTTCAGCCTCTTTGGTAGGAGAAAGGATTTTAATTGGTCTTACTGGGCATATAATTAGCTAATTTACTCAACTTTTGCTATCTAGAATTTGAACTTCTAGTTTAAGTGGTTTAAGCTATCTGTTACACTTTTAACGTAGTATAGTATATTGAAGTAAACACACACCCAGACTCTACCCTAATGAACCAGTTTTTGCCATTTTAAGTGTGTGCAATTTGTTGAAGATCACTCAAAAGGAGCAGATAATTCTTTCATGTGGGAATCATTTAATGCATTGTCAATAGCATTTCTACTCCTTACGCTTTAGATGAAGAGTATTTAATTGTCTCTGCAGAGACTGTCAGTTCTAGGAACTTGTTTTAGTATCTTGATGTTGAAGTGCACTTTTTTTGGGATTAGTTCTCTCCATGCTATAGACCTGATTTTGCAGTGTTCTTAAGTAAGAGCCCCAGCTAAGTAGTAGTCTCCAAACCAATGTTATGCATAAAATGAAGTGTGTTCCTGAGTCATACCTGTGTTTGGTGTGACTGTCATCCTCTTTCCTCTGAATGGTAATGAAGTACATGGCAAAGCATGGAAATGTCAAAGTACCTCAGTTCTATACATCCTTCATCTTCATTCAAACTTAATCTGACTGGGAATAAGGCCAGGTACCCTGGGATTTTGCCTGCACATCTAAGGTCCTTGTTTAAGCTGCATCTCTCTCCTGGCCTCTCCATATATCATCCATATATCATCAGAGAAGAAAAAGATGATAGCTCATTGCTTTGATTGTTTTCTCCTGAGATAAAGAGACAACCAGTGCCCTTTACATTTCTCATCCAGGAAATGACATCCTTAAGTAGATTTGCTGTCCCTGCAGAAAGGCAATGGTCTTGATCTTCTGACAAGATTTCATAGATCTGTAAAATAAAAAGGAGTTTACAAAGCAGGTAGGAATATAGCCAGCTGATGTTATATACTGGATTGTTTTGCTTAGTTGTTTTGGGGTTTTTTTTACCTCACTATTTGTACAATATAAATAAACGTCTTTGGTCAAACAACATCAAAGGAATTTCACACACATAGAAATGAGGGAAGCTATTCTATTTTCTGTAGCACAGATTGGTGGGCTCAGGAAGACAACATTTAACAAATAGGATATATTTTCACAAAAACTGCCAAATTCCTGTAGTTTATGTGAAACAGAATGTCCTTAACTCTGTTTATGGCAGATGGGAGCTCACCTGTCACATACACACAAAGAATGAAAGTGGTGCTGAGACTAGGGTTCTTTCTTTTCATCTGGAAGGGGCAACTATATAGAGACAATTGTGGAGAAAAATTCTAGCACTTGCTTTGTGTATTGTGCACAGTTAAGATGCTGTCCTTGTGGTTTCTTTTCTCATTAGGCTGCTAAGACAAACACAACAAACTTTATTCAGCTTGGTGCATGGTAGAGATTTTGGCCAGTCATAAAGAGACCAACACATCCTGAAGCGAAGGAGCCTGCATAGATTTAGGACAGTTAAAAACTTTATCTCCCCCATATTCTGTTTAATTCCCAGTAAATGGTCAGCCATTCATAGATAAAGACTAAAGGCACAGATGGAAGTGTCCTCCTACACCACTGAGAGTAATTTACAAACCTTTATACAAAAGTGTTGCCTTAAGTTTCTGTGTTGTCCAATACCTGTGAAATTAATGTTCATCAAAGTAGTAGCACAATGTAAGTGATGATGACCCCCTAATTATGTGAAATACTATTGGAATCACAATGAAACAGTTTAAAAATCCAAAATATCTGGATGGTGTGGGATATATTTAAATGAGGTTGAAAAGACAACAAAAATGGATATTTTCCATTTTTAAGCAAAGTAGTTTAAAATTTTTTTTCTTCATGAATCCACACTAGATGTCTTCTTTTAAAGGGATGTTTTGGTATACATATGTAAATTTTATTAATTGTATATTTATTTTATAAGGCATTATGTCTTTTTCAAGAGGATACAATGCAATTCATAACGTAATTACTTGAAAGGCCACTGATACATTTAGAATTAATGATTTGCTCAAATCCCTCGCTAGAGCTCTCATAAATAAACTCAAAATATGTTCTCCTTAAAGAAATTTCTTTTGTTATTTTATCTTTTAAAAATAGAGACCTTTTTTTACTATGATATGCCCTTTATGTGAAGACTAGACTTTTTTAGTATGGAAGAAGGGGTCTTGTATGTCCGACGAACACTTCGGATAGAGTAGAGAATCCACAGATGATCAGGGGACAAAATCCTTGTCTTTTTTGTTTCAATACTAAATATAGATAAAGGAATTTCAGGATAAATTTCACGAATGTAGTCTGACGTGTTATTCAAGCACTGCCAAAATATAATATATCTATATGATTAAAGAAACATCTGACCACAGAACACTGCATTTATTTAATTATGTACCATAGAGGTGTTAAAATTTTCCTTGGAAGGAGATCAGCTATTTCTAATACAATTTTCAATGACAACTACATTGACTTACTTGTCGTATATTTTTTTATATTTTGGTTTGGTTTTTTTTCCCCTTTAGGCTGTGCTTTGGAGGTACAAGTTTTCCCAGCTCAAAGGTTCTTCAGATGATGGGAAGAGCAAAATCAAATTTTTGTTCCAAAACCAAGATACTAAACAAATCGAAGCAAAGGTAAAAACAATGCATTGTTTGTTTAAAGGCAATATACAATTTTCAAAGCAGCTAGGGGAGTAGGGAAGCATAGTAAACTAAGTTACTTGGAAATATTAGGTTAATGCACAAAAAATGAAAAGAAAACCAGTGAAATTGAAGAAAAATTACTTTCACCTAGTTAAAAGTTTTTTGGAATGTGCAACTAGATTTAAAAATAATAAAATGCAGGGTTTATGGTATATATGGGTTTAGGGACGTTTTCCAGCTCTCCTCTTTGTTATTTTGATAAAGTTATCTGAGAGCTTGAGTATCCTGTTTTTTGCCCTATAATTGTATCATGAAGAAATGGTGGAAAATATATCCTTAAGTCAACCTGGGAACAAAACTCAGCAAAGGTTAAAAATATTTTTTTATTTCTCAGAGGAAAAAAAAAAAACCTGTGTGGATTAACTATATATTTCCCAAAAAGGCTGAAGTGTCTGTTTCTAATGCAAATCAGGAAAACTGTATTTTGATTCAATAGTTAATTAATAAAAACAGTAGCTGTGAGAGACAAGCTTACTTCAATTTATGTCTTCTGAGAATAAGGACATTTACTGTCCAGTGTTTGTGAGAAGTGATTTTCCCAAGGTCTGTGATGGTTGTAACTGCCTTAGAGTCTGGGTCAAAGTTCTTTTTTAACTAGGATCTAAATTTTAGTGTAAACCTAAAGACTATTTTCTTGTTGATGTCTAAGCTTTGCTTTTAAAGCATTTTCAATACTGTTTTTCCTGACCATTTCAGAGAAAAAGTTACTGAATGAATGTGATAACAAAACAGTTATATGAGCAAAAATGAAATTATTAAATAAATTGTCTGTAAATGTTAAATATGTAGAGTATTATAAAATATGTAAAGAAAAAATGCATTGTTTTGGGGATAGTTGTGTGTTTAAATGCCATAAGCTACATTAAGCATCTTCCTCCATGTCTCTTTATGCTTGATGTTAATTATTTTCTACCCAGCAGCTATTTACTTGATTTTGAGTGTTTTACTCAGTAAAATAAAGGTATGTAAGAGTCCCTATTAAATCAACAGCAGTAAAATGTGAGGACCATGGTTTTGATACCTTCAATGTTCTGCTGGATCTCAAAGATAGATACTTTCTTATTTCTGGTTTCCTTCAGATATATTTTTAGCAGTAGAGAAATTTTTTAAGCTCTAATAAGACAATACAGTTTAACCTAATGTTATGAGGATGATTTTCTCTTAAGAAAGAAATGGTAAACTTTTATCCTGCTCTTATGTACAGATAAAGGATGAAAGTCACCATTATTTTTCTAATATCTGTCTGCTATTGTTGTCATATTAACACTTTATTTTAGCACTAACAAAATTCATAGGAATCCAAGAATGATGCACTGTTGGGATGTTTGGGGATTTTTGGGGTTTGGGTTATGATTTGGGGTTTGTTTTTTTTTTTAACTGGTAAAACTAGAATATATTTTTAATACTGAATTATATTAAAAAAATAAAGCCAAATAATTAAATACAGATTCTAAAAAAATAGGATTTTTTAATGTTTTAAATTATATCTGTCATATAAATCACTTAGAGATATATTAGTATGTTGGACATACATAAGCCTTAGAGTATCCTGTGCCTTTATTGTACCTATTGTTATTTCCACTCAAATTGAGTTCTAGAAAATTCTGGCAAATTTTTATTAAGGTAGAAATGCTACATTACACCTTATGAAACCAGAGTATTATACAAACCTGCTAGCATGCTTATTAATATGCTGTCTTGTTCCCTGGTTGCTGCTCTTTACTATAAATTTACTTTCACATTACTCAATTTTGAAATTAAAATTTGTTTATTTTAATTAATTTTCTTGGTGAGCAAAGCATATCAACTATATGCAAAGATGTCAGGTTATATTGTGTTTGGAAGGTGCTGTGGCATTTATAATGAGCACTTCTATCCATTCCAATTTGTTTCATATTAAGTTTGTTGCTTAGTATAAGAAATGTAGATAAATGTGTCTGTAAAATGAATGTGAAGGTTCTTGGGTCATATATTTTCAATGCTGGTTACCTTACAATTTTGTGGATAACCCCCTTCTGTATCCTTTAAAGCTTTCATAGATTTAAATCACTATTCATTGTAAGGAGAGGTGGAACAGTCTAGCCTCTATTTTCTTGCTTTACATTACTGAGTTAGAAGTATAGCTATTTGTGGAACTGTTGAGTCATTAAGAAATGTTAATCAGATTTTCAGAAATATTTGTAAAGCCAGATTTCATGAATACTGTATGCAGACTTCATTTGAGATCAGAGGATGGAAATTTTGTAAAACATCTGTTAAAGGTTGTGATGAATATTCATGCCACAGCTATCATCACCTGTTTTGCAGCTGGCATGGAGACCCACTGCTGCAGCATTTTCTTTATGATTCTATTCTTTTTTCCCCTAATACAGGGGGAATAATCAGAATGTGGTGAAAGGAGAACTCAGCAGAGAATAAAACCAAAAAATTGAGGAGCCATTGCACCAAAGTATTAGGGCTCTTCACTTGCTTATTCCCAATCAGCAAAGTGGAAGCAGGATGTAGCAGGAAACTTTCCAGACACCACAAATACTGTCTTCAGTTTTGGGCCACTCACTAAAAGAAAGACATTAAGGTGGTGAAGTGAGTCCAGAAAAGGGAAACAGAGCTGGTGAAGAGTCTGGAACACAAGTCTGATGAGGAGCAACTGATGAAGCTGGGGTTGTCTAGCCTGGAGTAAAGGAGGCTTAAGAGGAATCTCATTGCTCTCTACAACTGCTTAAAATGAGATTGTAGCAGGTGGGGTCAGCCTGTTCTGATAAGCAGCAAGCAATTGGACAAGATGAAATGACCTCAAGTTGCACCAGGGGAAGTATAGGTTGGAAAATAGGAAAATATATTCACCAGAAGGGTTGTCAATCATTGGAACGGGCTGCTCAGGGAAGTGGCAGAATCACCATCCCCAAAGGGATGATGTAGATACGTAGATGTGGCACTTGAGAACATGGTTTAGTAGTGGATTTGGCAAAGGTGGATTAACCATTGAACTCAATAAATGTCCTATTCAACCTAAATGATTCTATGATTCTATATAATAGCTTCACTGAAAAATATGAGATATCAAAACCAAATTTTTCCCCTCTTCCTTCATTTATAATGCAGAACATTTTGTGTATCTCATGCTTTCCCCATGTGTGTGATTATGGCGAGTTGAACCTCTGTGCTAATACCTTTAGAGTACCTAGCTTTAGAGCACTTATTCATGATGTGCAGAATCAGGAGTGTCAAATTCCTCATCTATTGAATTTTGATCCAAACTTAGATAAATTTGCTATTATTCTAGAAATGTGTTCCAACTTGTAGATATACATTTATTGGGAAAAATAAGTATGCATCAGCATTTTAAATTTTATCATACTATCTTCATAATTGTCTAGCACCTTCTCTGTATTCTGGTGGAATATACTGAGATACCAATGTTAATGATAGAAAAATCTAAGAAAAATGCATTTTGGAGTAAGTCCAATACAACGTGCATTTATCAGTTAGCTCTTTTTTTGTTGTTTTTGGGAAAAAACACTTGCCACCAGAGTTTATATTCCTAAGTGAAAGAAAGTCCTTCACTGACACTGAATAGTTAAGATTTTTATGATACTGTCAACATTTTTTATAGTGTGCTTCATGCCTAACTTAAAAAATTCAAAATGGCATGCCTTGAGACATACAGCATGTGCTATAGATTTAGTTACAGTTTAACTTATTTCCCAGTATTGTTGTTTTCACCTTTAAAATAATTTTAGGTATTTAAAAATTTCAAATACTGCCTTTTTTTTTTTCTGTAGAGAGAAAAAAGGAGACATACTCATGCTTCTGTTTGGCTTCTCTCTAAGTGAAATTATTGTAAAGATATATAATGTAGAATAAAAAGTGTTTCCTCATGGATTTAAGCAGTTCCAGTCTAAAACTCTGAACAATAATTACCGTAGGTCACACCAGTGGGTCTCTGGCAGGGTGCCTGAAAGCAAACACCTTACTTAAAAGGTATCTAAGGCAAGGTCTAAGTGGTTTCTGACAATAAAACCACTTAAGGGCAGCATTAATCACTGATACCCCTTAGACATTCCAATCTGTAGGTTATTTCCCAGCTGTCACTCAGCAGGAGATATTGCACAATTTTTCTCAGTGAGACAAAATTTTTATGAGTGAGAGCTACAAAATAGAGCTGTCACCTTGACAGAATGTGGAGCCAATGTGTCCCTGTATTTGTTCTTACTGAGATGTTTGGCTTGGGTTAAAAAAAAAACTAAGCACAGGAGGCCAAAGCTTTCTCTGCACCTGTAAGGCCTAAAAGGGATCCTCTTAGACATTCCCATCTAGTTACTTATCAGTTTACGTGTTTGTTTAGCTATAGTTTAATGATCCTTTAGTGTCTCAGTAGTATCACAGCAGCTTCTGGAGTTGATACACTATCTAAGGACTGTAATAAACTCAGAGTGGTGTGACCTTCAATATAACCTAACAAAAAGAGAAGAGTACCATATAACCTGACAAAACAGAAGAGTACCTTAAATCTTTGAGTGTTCCTGATTTGAGATAAACATATGAGTAAATGATGTGTATAAAAATCAGTATCTTATTACATTATTGAATTTTTACCAAGCTGGGAACTGAGGGTCTCTGCATGCTTGATAAAATATGTGTGGCTCAAAAGCTACACTTTGGTCTGTGCTTTCACCTTGCCATCTTGCAGCACAACAGTTCTCTCAGAAAAACTCAGGCAAAGCCACATTGCTGTGCTGCATCAGGTGAGCTTTTGTTCACAGACTGGCTGAACTCCTAAACTGAGCAGTACAAAATTGAAGTGGGTACAAAAATAAGTTTATCAAGATGAAGGTCCAGTCAACTGTCTTCATCTGTTTAAATATGGAAAACCAAAGAAGGCACAAATATGGTATCAGCAAAGGAAGAAATTTAACTTCAAGGATTTTACATTAATCTCATTATTAATTAATACTATCTTAGTATTAATTAATGCAAATTAATAGTACTTGAAATGATCTTGTAAAGAAATCTAATCTAAGTATCCTGAATGACTACTGATCGCATTACTACGAACAAAATACCCACTTCCTACTGTTGCAAGGTGACTTGATGGATGCTTGCATCATTTTCCAGGCTGACATTTCTGCTCATTTCAAGTCTGTTCTCCAAAATGCAATTCTAAATTAATCCTTGTTCTTAGTCTTGAGGGTTTTTCAGTGAGCATCACAGTGCTCTTTACATTTAGAGTATCATCTTTAAATGGATTATAAGTATACAGCCTTAAGATTTTTATAGAGTGATTGCTCAGTTGCAGTTACTGAATTTTTGAATTCATATTTCTGACTTGTGTTGGTTTCTATGGTTCAGTTTTTAGTTTCCCAGGGTCTTGCACATGGATTATTTGCCTAATATCTCTTTTAGATCAGATTCTATGCAAATACAGAAAGACACTGTAACTCCACTTTTGATGAACAAATATATTCTTATATCAGCTTTTTATATATGGATGAAAGAGAAGACTTTTTTAAAATATATAACGGATACTTCAAAACATACAATTGCTGGATTTTGTAAATGTGTCATTTATGTAGTTGTATCATACTACATAATATATGTATATACAATGCAATAAGAGATTACTGGAGTTTGTTTCTTTTCTTTTGGGAAAACTCTCTTTTTTTTCCTCCTTCTTTCACTGTCATTTCAATCCAGATGTCCTTTGTGAAAGGCTACTAGAATTCCAATATACTTCTGACATTTTCAGTCATTGTATCTTCCTCACATGCCTTTTTGTCCACTTACGTTGTCCTCAGCAGGATCTGCAGATGTTCAGATTAACAATCTGGAGATGTCTGGCATAATAACAGCAATGTAGGGTGAGAGCAGTTTAATCAAGTGATAGTTTAGAAAGACAATTTGAAAACCGGAGGGTACACTGATATTCTTAGGAGAGTAGGGTCTTAGGCAAGGTGTACAGGCAACAGTCCGGAAATTGTAGTAGTAAATTGTGTTTGGGAAGTAGGTGTGGCTGAAATTAGGATTTTTTTTTGCTTTTTGGAGGATTCAGAGCATGTGACTTTCCCTACTGGTATCAACTTCAGTGGCTTAACTGCATATTTTTTCAGGTTTCTTAGGGTTTGTCTGTTTGTTCTCTTAAAACTTCATCTGTACTATGTGTGCAGTACACACTACCGTGTCTAGAGGAAAGTGTATTCAGGCAAATGTATGGCGGAGGACAAAGTGTGTACAGAAAAACACAGGGTGGCTGGGGGTGCACAGAGCCTGTGGGTTCCCCTCTGTGTGCTGGCAGTAGTGCCAACCTGGAGACACCTAAAAGGGCAAGTTCCCAGCAGAAGTGAAGGCATGCTTTTTCTGTCAGCATCCCTACGTGGAGTTGTATCTGTTTGTTAAGGTTTCTTGTGATTAGACTAATCTGCCTGAAAAGTGTTGTTCCTGATAAAGTCCTGTTCCCATCAATCAGGCTTTTGGGAACTGAGTTGCAGCCATTAATCAGACCCAGACCAGTCAGCCTACTGTGCTTCACATTGCTTTAATTTCCAGTTAAAAATGCATGTTTTCATAGAAATAGGAATAGTGTTTCATTGCAAATAATAACTGAGCCTTTGCTGACTTCTCACTGCTCTTCTTTGCAGTCAAGGTAATTTCCATGTTGTGTCATTACTATTGATAATAGTTATCAAGTGGGACCTTCAGAGGCTGTTCTGTTGCCTCACCCATTTCCCTTGATGGTCAATTGAGCAGTGAATATTCCTGATGTGTTACTATTGCAGAAACCTGTGATAACTCTTGGAAATAATTATACTCATGCACTGTGGAAATTCAGTGCCCAGTAGCTGTAATAATGATAGTAACAACATTTAGCTTGTAGAGTTGCCTAATTGGCTTGAACAATTCTCAAACTCTAGCATTTGTTTTAATATGGTTATCTTGTTAAGACATAGGGGGAACTATAGTCTTTCTACAGATAATACGTGCAATTGATATTAAAAATATTTCATGGTTCCACTAAATATTTATTCCCTTATCTTAAGCTTCAGGTGTGTTTTTATAGTACTAAAAAGGTACATAAATAAATTAATAAAATGAAGTTAACTGAAAAATAACTTAATTCCAATGACTCATAGTTGTTATTCTGAAATAGATTCCATAATTCCTTGATTCCTCATGTTTGAATGACCATTGTTTTCTTATTTATGATAAATTTTCTTATTTTAAAATTTGAGGGAGGAAAAATCCACTTTGACGTAGTGATAAAATTCCCATCCTCTTTGGATTTAAAACTGAGAATGTCACTAAATGGACTAAGTTTTTATATAGGCACAGCTGGCAGGTTTGTGAAACTTGGCATAAATTGTATCTTCTTTATTGAGAATTGGTCATGAGGGGAGTTTGAAGAACCTCATGGGATATCATCAGTTTGTTTCTGAGTGTGTCTGAAGGACATCTGCTGAGGCTGTAGGAGACCTGAACAAAGCCTCACCCATTCAGTACATCACTGGACACTGCACATCCAGCTGTCTGCTTTCACACTGTTGTCCCTCACCCATGAGGACTTTGTGAATGTCTCCGTGCATTCTGTGAAGCAATGTCTTCCAGGAAATCTCAAGTGGCAGAAAATTGCAGGTTGATGTCATTTGAGAGATTTAGCAATTTTTGTTGAATTTACAACATTTTCAATATTCTTCTGAACAAAAAAAGCAAAACCCTGGCACTATATAGCCTGGAAATACCAGTGTTAGACAGAAAGACAAGTAGAATATACCACAGATAGCAATTATTGGTTTCATATTGCCATGAAAAAATCCATATGGGCAGTGAATCAAAGCAGAAATGTAAAATCTGTACTGCTTTCCCTAGACTTACATGTATTGAAGTACCTCAGTAATTGATTAAAATACAACAGATAATTATTGATTAAATACCAGCTTCAACAACACATACTGAAAAAAACCCCAAAAAATTGATCTGATAAAGTCAATTGGACATAAAGGAGCAAATTTATATATGTAAAAAAATGTATTTTTATTTATTTTCTCTCTTGTGGGATCTAAAAAAGTCCCAGCTAGTCTAATCACATGCTCAGCAAGCTATAAAGAAATGTAAATTGAAGCAGAAAAATCAGGAATTTTTATTATATTCCTAATAAATTTAAAACATCAAGTATGTTCCTTTTTTGGCCCACTAACAAATCTAAATTATCACTGAGTGATAGTAGCATATTTTGAAAATATATTCTCTCTTTTATAATATATATGTTAAAGAATGAGGTAAGAAAATAGCTGTTTAATAATGTGATTTAATAGCTGATTAATAGTGTGAGGACATATGATGAAGAAATGTAATATATGCGGCACTCAACATTATTAATTTTTGTGGTTAAATAGTAGTAGTCCAGAGGTGTGCAGAATGTTACAGCACAGCCATAAAGTCTCTGTCTAAATTAACCTGCAAAGGTGGCAGATGTGCATTAACCTGAGCAAAATAAAAATTATATAGTGTCACTTTTTTTCCCCTTTAGCTAGTAAGATCTCATATTTCTATGAGGCACTTAATCCAGAAATTTGTCCATCTTAGCCTCCAAGCAATTATTTACAGAATGTTCCATTTTCAATGTCTGAGTCCCTGTAATGGAGAATTGTAAGGCACATCAGCAGAATTACATCAATATATTAAAATTATTGCTGTTGTAACAGTGGTTCATTCCTGGTTATATGCTTATGGGGTGTTTTTCCATTTCATGTTTAACATTTTTTTTTTCACTTCCAGGAGCTGGAGTTTTCTAACCTGTTTGCAGTCCTTCACTGTATCCACTCATTCTTTGCAGCCAAAGTGGCTTGTTTGGACCCTTTGTATGTAGGCAGCCAAGCCACAGCTTCTGCTGCTCCTACAACTTCTGGTACTGGCAAATTAAAGTATTCTACTTGACATCCCCCATGACAGCACTGCCACTTAACAACGAGACATAAAAATGTATAAATATTCATAACATTTAGACCTTTGGTGAACCATCTATGTGGAAACCAATCCTGGAGGCAAGACATCTTGCAGCATCAGCAGATAAATGGTCACGTGGGATCATCATTTCATCTCGGTTCTGCAAGACATCAGTAAATAATCCTAGTCAAAACCCCAGAATAGGATGGATATGCTTTTAGTATTATCTATTTGTACTTACATAGTGCTTTAAGCAACGTTGGAAGCAAAGGAATAAATGGCAAAATGAAGCACTTGAGTATTTAATAAAATTTTCAAATTGCTGTAATAATACACAAATAGAATTGTCATTTTCCTCTTTTTAGATGTTTTCTAATGACAATATACTAAACTCTGAGTATGAACATAATGCTCTATCATTATATTATAAATGAGAGCAAGCATACAGTTCATGGTGACAAAGGAGATAAGCATGAAAAGACATTTGTGTGAGTACCTCCTCAAATAAGAAAGCACTTTAAGCACTGTTGTAAATCCATACTTGTGTTCATACATGGAATCATGCTACTTTTTCCATTTAGTTCGCTTCATCTAAAAGTAACAACAGCAAACATATAGCCATACTGGTCTGATACATTAAAAACAAAACAAAACAAACAAGCCACAAAAAGAAAAAAACCACTTTTTTATGGATAACTCCCTCCTCTTCAAGTAAAAATAATGGCATATGTATTTAATTTTAATTATAAATTAAGTGCAAGTACAAACAATAGTGTGACATCTATTTATTTCCTCCCTTTTTTTGAAGAATTAAATACCGTAAATCTAACAGTCTTTGTTCACAAGAGTTTGAAATTGTTTCAGACAACTCAATTAATATGTTGTTTCCATGGATAACCTTGATTTCACATCATAGGCAGAACTTACATTTCATTTAAACTCTCAACAAATAGATATTTTTCATTATGCTTGTAAAATTATTTTACCATTTGAATTCTTAATAAGTTATTTTATGTATATATATTGATAGTAAAACAGGGATACATTGAATAAGCTATAAAGAATGCATTCTTTGTTAATTTCTTTGTTTTTTAAGACCTTTACATCACTCTGGATCAAGTACTAGTTTCAGAGCATAATTTAATTATGAAATATAAAGGACCTCTAAGTTTAAAATTAATAACTTTGTTTAATTGCAATTTTATAATATAATTGAATTTTGCGCTATGACATACACAAATGAAGGTGATGGAAAAAAGTTATATATTTTCGGGAGTAGTTTTTGGGGTTTCTTTTTATTGTATTGAAATTAGGATTACCTTTTTTTTGTTCTCCTCCATTTAGACTTGTTAGTAGCATTTACAAGATAGGGCCACCATCATCCTTGTTTAGCAGGAAGACTGTCACGTCCCTTTCTATTTGTTAAGATGATTAATACTTCAAAACTGAAGCCAGAGGAGAGCTTCTCCGAATGGGAACAATTCAAACTGCAAGGCAAGGAAAAAAGTTGAATGAAATTAAGGAGCAAATCTTGGTTTTTTATTTGCTTTTCCTTAGAAATATTTGGATTTGCATGTGTGAGAGTGACATTGTTTTATAGTATAGTTGACCTAATTTCATATTAGTTCCAAATAATCTGAAAATATTTGGGGGAGGGGAACAGTTGTATCACTTTCAAAGGTCTTCTGATATACACATACTTCCTATTAGTACACCTCCAAGGGCTACACATTTATTTTCCATCCTAAATACATTCAAATGATGTAACAATCCATCTATTAAATAGTCTAAGTGGCATCAAAATCCAGTGTTTTCATAGACATCGTCATGATTTTTTTTTTAATAAGAATGGTCCCTAAATAAGGGGGTCACATCTGAAGGACAGATGAGACTACCGTGGCTGTCCATAGGATCTTGATCTTGGACACAAACCCTGGATATTTTGAATCTAAAGCTATAGCAGTTTAAGAGGTTTAACAATGGTAACTCAGGCACTGCCTTTGTCTAGAAACCAAATACTGGAAACACAAATTTTGAGCAGAGCACTGACAGTGCTGAAAAGAGAAGCCTGATACCTTTTAATGACAGTTCTCAGTGCTCCCAAATAATCTCCTCCACTTCAGTGCATTGCTGTGGCATTCAGCTGTCACAGCAGTGTGGCCATGTGCTACCACCTCTTCTGGCAATAGCGGAGTCTGAAACTGGTCAGCTGCCGCTTGAATGTTTTCCCTTCAACTCTTCATGTGATGTGCAGTTGCATCACTGAATCTGAGGGGTGTTTAGGAGATGTGCTTGAATGAGCGTAACATTTACCCAAACCAGCACAAAATATGCCATTGCAAATTTCTGTAGATGAAGGAATTCTATTATGTGAAAGCCCCCTCACAAAAAAAATTAAACAATAAGGCTCTTTGTGCAGAATGGAGTTAATGACATGAACTTTTGGAAATCTGCCAGGGTATCCTGAAGCTCTCTGTCAAGAATTCTGTTTGTAGAACACTTGCATTCATCACTGAGAATTTTGCAATTGGGCATTAAATACAGAATATTTAAGGAACACATTAACCTGCAAATTGTTTTTTTTTGTTGTTGTTTTTTCTAAGGAGTTAAACTGGTGGGGCTTCATCAGTACTTTTATTTTCAAGAAAAAAAGTGTTATTGAGAGAACATAAAATGTCATAGCTATGACTGCAGGTCAGTGTTGATTTGTAAGTGCAGCAGGCATTTGTGCAGTGATCTGACAGAATATTCAGAGGTGACTCTGCATCCAGCCTTGCCCTTGCAGAGCAACTTGGTCAGAAATTCAGTCTTGAACCAAAGAGGCAAAATTTTAAATTCTGTGTAATAACCAATCCTGAAATACCAAACTAAAATTTACAAACCTATTAAATGGCTGGCTACATTTTGCATTTAAATACCTACATTGAAAGCATAGTGAGCTCCTTATGCATATGTCAAAACTCAGGCTTTGTGTTGCAGCCTGTCATTTCACACATAGCATATAATGAATACAAGTGTTTTGTAAGTCAACACAGCCCATTGACAATAAAATGACAGAATTATAATGAGCCATCAGCTTTTGCTAAAATCTGTATGCAAGTGAAAGCAAATATTTTAATAAGAGAGTAAACAAACCAATCCATAGCATAATATGTAATTTGTTTTCCTTATGTCATGATATTTTCAATTAAGTTTAATAAAGAAAATTCTTTATAGTACTGTGCCTATTGATGTTATATAGTATACCAAAAATATGTACTCTTAAGTATAACTAAATGTATTTGGCTTGATTTGGCTTGCTTTATGATGGGAATTTTAGATTATCTGGTCTTCACAGAACTAATCATATGCTAGGATATAGTGTTAGCTTATTTATTATGGAAGTGTTACAAATTTGAATACATTTATTCTTGATTTCATCAGTAAATGAATATGTTTCATTTTCCACATCTTTTTAGAAATAAAAGTTACAGTTTTTCAAAAGAGCTTTGCATTCCAGTAGCACAAAGGGACCTTTGAAATAAAAATCAGCATATTTTTAGCTGTTGGCCATTTTATTATGGTAATTGAGTGCATCAAGAACTTTGTGGAGAAGAGCTAGTTTTAAGAGGGCTGTTTTTTTAAAAGTCATTTATCTATTCAAACTAGAATTCTTAAGAATGCGAACCAATATTATACAGTATCAATATGCTTTGAGAAAAGAATAATGAAAAATCTTGTTTTCTAAATTAGTTCTTAATTCCACAAAATTATATTTATTTATTTTAAATGCAGAGACCCATCAGAACACTCCATATGCATGAGTAAACACGTAGTTGTCAACACTGCAGCCTGTTACTTTGAATGTGATTTGGTTTATTCAATGCCTTAAGATGTTTCTTGTATCAGAAAAAATGTTAAAAAAAAAAAAACTTGGGATCTTGAGAATGTGCAACTGTTGCTCCTAGAATTGAAAACACTAAGCCCTACATTTCACTTTCTATTTCTTTATGTGGTGAATTGGTCTCTGAAAAAGTCTAGTGTCTGAAAAAAATTAAAGCTGAATTTTAAAAGTTCTGTCTCAGGCAGTTGTGAGTCTATGCTTAAAGCTCACACCTCTGTCTGGTTCAGTATGATGGGAAACATGAAAGACTCACTTAAGGTCCAAAAATTTAAGTACCTGTCTTAGATGCCTGAGGTTGCAATTCAGGCACTTCAAAAAGGAAACACAGGGTGGGCATATAGCTTAAGATCTCTGAAGAGGCACGTGTATGTGTCTGTCTTTCTCTCTGTTCCTCTAAGGAACTAGAGGTGCTTCTACTTTAGTGTTTTCATTTTATCAGGAATGTGCATTTTTTTAGCCAGGCTCCTGCCTACAGCCACTCATGCAATTCTTATTATCACAGAGCAGTCATCAAGCACATGAGCTGTTTCTTTCAGGATGACACTAAGCAAGCATCCCAGTCCTGGTGGGCTTTCAGACCATGCAGCCCAGCTGAAATGAGTCCAGAGGAGAAAAACCCTCTGAGATTTTACCAGCAAGGTTGCCAGGTCCTGGTGCCACCCATTCCTGTGGCTGTGGCAGCTGCTGCTAGTGCAGAAAAATGGAGAAGAAGCTAATAAAGCTAAAAAGATGAGCTTCACAGTGTAGCCCCTGGGGCTCAGTGCCTGGAGGGGGATGCTGTGCTGCAGCAAGAGGCAGAATGAAGCTGAAAAGGGCTGGTGCTGCCCAGGCAAGTTATTCTGCATCACTTTTTCCCTCACCACACCAGGACAGTATTGGCTGCAAGCAGGCTACCCCATGCTGCTCAGCCCTCTCTCTGCTGCATCTTTCTCCCCATCTGCCACAAACACACCCCTGAATATTGGCTCTGGGTCCCCAAGCACACTTCCATGTTCCATCACTCCCATTGCTCAGACAAATGCCAAACTGTTCTTAGCTACATAATGGAGCCTCTAAACCTTGTACACGGCCAGGGGGAGTGTTAAGGTTTATGGCAAGAGCATAAAGTGCTTGAGTGTGTGATTAACTTTCAGGTTATAGCAAATAAAGTCTTATCTGTGCTTAAGTGCTTTCCTGACTTGGAGGGATGTTAAGTGGAATTATTTTATTCTCCTGGAATCAGTTCTAAAATGTCAACATATTTCTACTTGCTTGGCTCCATTTTCAGGAAGTTTAGCAGACAGTGGTTCATAGCCTCTTGGAATCATAAAGAAAAAAACATTGGAATGCTGGAATAAAAAAAACCCCCGTCCTGTTCAGACTCTGTATATTATTACAGTACATTGCATAATCTATTGAAATATATTGAACAATGTAAAAACAAATGCTCTCATTTACATTTCCTTGTCAGTATTCGCCATGGTATTCATGCCTTCCACTTTCAACAACTTTCTCCACAGAAATCCCAGCTATCTCTTACAGAAAACTTTTGCTATTCAGTATATACTAATATATAATGCTGTGTGTATGTATGTATGTGTGGGGAGTGTGTGTGTGTATGTGTCTGTGTATGTGTGTGTGTCTATATATTAGTATATACTAATGGAATATATTCAATATATATTAATAAAAGTTACATATTAGGCACAACTGTAAAACAAAAGCATACATCCATGAAGCTTTATATTTAAAAACTTACAATACTATAAAGAAACATATGTATATTAGTTGAAGAAATGGCTATTTTTGCAGGGTATGCACAATCTGGATATATGATAATAAATTGATAAACATTAACAGATTTATTATTTCATACCTCCAGGAACTTAAAGATTTTTTTAATTATTCTTATCCCTTTAGCATATTTGCAATATATGTCATAAATTTTAATTTGTTATGGATTAAAATGACTTAAAAATGTAATAGAAAGTCCTATATATTTTATAAATATTAAAAAAATTAAGAAAAGCTATTCAAATTATTTATTTCATATTTAGTTAAGGTTTTGTGATTGTTTGTAATATGTATTTGTGACAAGCATAAGTCACCTAGTTGTTTAAGCTCATTAATGTACCACTAATAAAATGCTATCTTCTGTTTTGTTTTTGTTATGCTTCTTTTTGTAATGGAACACAGCAGAAAAAATAGAAAATAAATACTTTTTTAACTAATCTTTTGCATTCAGTCATACAGTGTATGAGTTTTATATTGTTGAAAGCTAAGTCTGGGAAATCAAGAAAATATTTGAAGAGCCTGGGGTGGTAAAGTTATTTCCCAACAACTGTTTATTTAATAGAAATAATGACCATTCCTTACTTGTATGATCATTTCTACAAGGCCTGTCACCCACTTTACACCTGGAAATATCCCTTTTTTTTTTTTTTAACAGTTTGGAAATATCCCACTCTCCCCTGGCTATGAAGCTCAGCCTACAACTATCACCCAGCCACCAGATTATTTTACCATTTAAGTGCTTAGTTGGTGGGAATCAACCTAGGCCTAGTATTGCAGTGCCTGAAGGTATTTTGGTGTATCATTGAAACCAAACAGTTTTTAAATGGTGCTGCAATTACTAGAGAAAAAACAATCTTCATGTGTTTGATTTTGTTTGGGTTTTTTTCTCACTCAGGGAAGGGATGCTGGAAGATGGGGATTCCCTGCTTATATTTAGGCACCTTTGCACCTTTTTGGTAATTTAAGATGGGAGTCTGCAGTGCACATCTCACATGCAAATTTTTGATGCCTTTTTTGTGCTCCCAGTGTGGGAAGGCCAGGTGAGCTCCCTTACAACAGTGCTGTTGTCCCTTATCTCTCTCAGCCCTTCCTAGAGCATCCCCATGGCTTTCTTCTGAGGCTGGAGTTGACTTCCTCAGCTCTCTACCCAAGGGAATTTCTTTGGTGGCCCCAGCCCTTTCAGCATCTTGAAGAGAAGGAAAAAATATGAACTAATTTTAAGTGTGATCAATACCTTGTGTTAAAATATTCTCAGTCCTCATTCCCTGAAGTTATTAGTCTGTTGTGGGTCAGCAAACATACACAGCTCAGCCAGATCAGTTAGCTTCCTGTGTCTTGAGTTTGGGTTTATGCCTCATTTAAGTGAAAGGGCAGAAAAAATGAGAGGAGTGATTTCTTCTATAAAAGAGGTGAAGGGAAACTTAGAATATTACAGTTAAGAATACCTTGGTAGTACATATATTCCAAATGTACAGGAATTCTCTTATAGCCACCATTTTCATTTGCTCATTAAGTATGAACTATATTTTGTATTAAGAGCATGGACTGCCATAGGACTGAAAGGTTTGTTTATTCTGGAAATACCTATCTTCGAATTATCTTTTTTACTCTCACATGTTTTACATGTTCCCCACATGTTTTGGCCTCAAATGAAAACTCTTATAATCAAAATTTCCTAAGATAGATATAGTTCTTGAATAATATTCTTTAAGTTCATGTTCCACAGATTTTATACTTTTGTAGCCCAAACCCTACAACAATTTATTCTTTAAAAATTTGAAATTAATTATTATCTATTTACCTTTGCATCTGACCAACAATAGTTAAAAGAGTATATTATTTGTGTCTTTTTAATGATAAATTTTAGTTGTCTAGGGTTTATTTTTTAGTTTTTGGACAAAAGTTATTTTTGCATTTACCTATCAAGTAGTGGTATTTTTTTAAGTATTCTTCTAACACAATCCCCTTTATAAATTGAAAATTATATCCTTTTAATTTTCTAACCAGAAGCAAAACAATTCATTCTCTGTAGTGCTATGGTTGTTATTGCTATAGATTTGTTCAGAAAAGTGGAGGATTTCACTCCTCATTTGGCATTTGTTGGCTATGTGCTTTGTGTACTTTGCATGCACACTCTTCTCACCACTTTGAGCAGAATTTCTTCCCAGGCCTTTCTTCAATGTCATGTACAGCACAAATTTCAACCAGACCTGGACTCCTTAATCCTTTGAGAGCAAAATTTTATTTCCTCACCAGTCTGGAGATGATTTAAAACTTGAGGCCATAAGCAGAGATTTATTATTTTTCCTAAAGTACGCCACATAAAAGCAGCACCAGCTGGAAGAGGGTGTCTGGAAGCACTGCCACTCCATATTCCCTGGGTTGGCCTTGCGGAATTGTGAGCATAGAAGATAGCAGTGGTTTTGTTTTTCTGGATTACATAAGGTACAACCTGAAACTTTTTAAGACTGGGTTTTTTTGCTGCAAGGTGGAGAATTAGAAAGATTTTTACCAGATGCTGAGATTGTCATGTGAAGCTATATCTAGAAACACAGGCTTTAAAAACGGGTTGTTTTTTTTTTCAAAAAATCTCCATCAAGTACCATCAGCTGCAGTGAAGACACCAGTTCTGAGACCAGTTTCAGTGAAAGTTCTTATGCTGACAGATCCAAGCTCTCACCTTTCTCCTTTGAACAGGTACAAAACCCTTTTAGCTAGATGTCTTTATTATTTTTCTTATTTTGCTTCAAGAGTCCAGTGAGGAAAGACCAAAGGTCTCAGAAATGTCAAACCCCTTAACTGAGGCAAGGAAGTGATGTGGTGGTCTTTGCACTGCAGTTCACCAAGGGCAGAAAAGGATCCTGCTGGGGCAAGATCACAAACAACTTAGGTTCTCTTCACACCAGAAGACAAATATTTGGAAGAAGTGTAAAGCTGAGACCTTTCATCATTTCACAAGAATCAGAAGCTCGGGCTGTACTTAACATGGAAACTCAAAAGCAAAATGAGATCTCATGTCTGGATGGTTCATGCGGCTGCAAGGAGCTCCACACGGGCTTGTACAGCTCTCTCCCCTGACAAGAAGTTTGAGAGCCCCAGTGATGGTGCAGTGTTAGGGAGACCTGAGCTCTGTGAGAAAATCAAGGCAATCCTGTGACGGCTACAAATGACCAAGGGGCTCATCAGATGGCAGGAAAATGTTCAGAGGAAAATGAATTTAGGAAGAGCTGCCTGAGCTACTGAATCTTATCCAGTTTCCTTAGGCAGCAATGTCATATAACCCTTTCACAAATATTTAAACCTAATCTTAAAAGTAATTAAGCTTTTTGGCCCTCTTCCTCTTGTTGGAAAGCCTTCTGGAATCTCACTGCTCTGATGGCTTGAAACTGTCTTCCAATTTCCAGCCTAAACCTATTTGTAACTAGTTTATATCTATTTGACTTTGTGCCAGTGTTATCCCCTAATTTAATTTTTTTTTCCATTCCCCCATCTCCCCTCCTCTTCTTGATTCATTTATAGTAAGCAATCATATGCCCTGACAGCTTTCATTGTGCCTGAATGCACAAACCAAGCTCATACAGAAGACGTCGATGCAGTGCAGTGAAATTTGGTGCAGAGAATCCTGAGCTATTGCTGACTCCAGCTGATCTGTCTACCTGTTGTGCTGCAGCAAGACCAGCTCAGGGCCAGAAGCAGTTCATCCACTTTAATGCACTTTGAGATAATAAATACAGCCCATCAGCACCATGCTGTGATGTACTGCTTCTAGAGCAGATAAAGTCCATGGCAGCTCAGGGCTTTCAGCACTGCTCTTCTTCATTGCTCAGTGCAGACATTCCTTAATCAGACTCCCTGGCTTGTTTCCACACCATCCTAATGGGATGCAGCCTTACTCTAAATCGCTTCCAAATTCTACCTTTTTCCCAGACTGTGACTACTCCCGCACCTTATGCCATGGTCCAGATATGATCTCCCTTATGTCCTGCCCTATGGCTGTAATATTTGTCATTGTCTGCAAAGACTGTGACTGGTAGCATGAGTTATTCCTGTGACTACATCACACCAGTGACTCACAGGCATCCTGTGCAAAGCTAGTATATCATGGAGCTACTTGCTCTTCCAGTCTTGTGATCAGCTCTCAGCTCATCAGTAATGAAGATGGGGCATGGGAACAGGTCCATTTATCACCCAGAACATAAACTAGGAGTTTTTCTTTTTTTATTCCCCCTATTTTATGGGGATGGGGAGGGATAGAGAAATGAGCTATCATTTTAGGAGTTTGCTTTCTGTCAGACAGCTCCAAAGGGGGCCAGGGTAAAGATGCATATTTGGATGCAAATTCTTTTTCTTGGAGGCAGGTTAGAGGATTTATATGCCAGTTCAACCCTTTCCACATCTTTTGACTTCCAGCCATGACTAAATAGAAGAAAATAAAAAGCCCTGAAAAGGGCAAAGGAGAAAGAACGAAAGGTTCACAGGAAACCATTTCTTTATGGTCTTCCAGAGGTAAAATATCTCTAGCATTTATCAAGTCTTGTTCCATCTTTCCAATCAGACAGTTTATTTCTGAATGACTTTTTTTTTTAACCCCTGCAGTTGAATTATGTTTCAGCAGCCTGGGTTGGGACAGAACTCCAATGACAAAATCAACATTATATTCTATATACTTCTTCTTGTTTGATCCAAAAAAATCACATCTTTCAAAGCCCATTCGCACTTTATGTGAGCAGAGCTTTTGGAACACAAAAAACACTATAAATAACTTTAAATCTTCAGCATATTTTTGTTGTTGTTCTGTTTTCTTTTTAAATATGAATAGGTGAAATTCAATGGATCAATGTTGTTTCCTTTTCTTTTCAGTGTATAAATGACATACTGTGAGTCCATTTATTTTGACTGCTCTGTGATCAGTTGCAAGGACTTTTAAAAAGAGAAGTGCAAATCAGTTCAAAATAAAAAAAAATGTTATTTGTAAATATCAACTTCAGCCAGGGGTCAGGGAGTTATCTAAGTTACTGAAAGCTTGTGCAAAACAACATTGTTTTAATGAACAGGAACATTAGAGTTTAAGTTGATACATTTATTCAGTGTTAGCTTTAAACTATGAGTTATGAGCTGTTTCTATAAAAAAAACCCACAACTCCTGATACATAAAATGTCAAACTGCCTCATAGTAAATATATAAATTTGGCTAAACTTGAATCAAATACAGTGTGGTGGCTGTATTGCAAAGAAGATAGATGACTGTTTAAAGTGGTCTTTCACCCCTTGCCAGTTGGCTGCTGAGAGGATTTGCAGCTGAGCCCACGAGCAGGCTCGTGAGGAGTCTGTAGTCCATGGGTTCAAGCCAGGCCTGTTACTCTGTCCTTCACAAAAAGACCTGTGTTAATCTGATCCATTCTAATCTCAGTGAGGGAGACTTCTGTCTTCTATTATTTGATGGGAAAAAAACACTGGCCTCACAATACTGAGTAAAGATGAGAGAAAATTTGTCAGGCTAGTTCAGGAGGACATCTTTTCTGAACTCCCATGCTCCAGATGAGAGGATTAATAAATAAAAGAGTATAATATATTTTTTTCCTAATTGTTATTTTATGATTCCCCAGCTTTATAATATATAGTGATAACCCTGGGGTTAGGAGCATTGGCGGCCTTCTTTCAATTGATGCATGACAGGAGCCAAACACAGTATTTTTATAAATTCTTTGCTGTTTAATGCTAACCTTTAATACTCTGATTCTAGTGTCTGTGACTTGAATAAAGTATTCTGTGTTTTATTATGTTTATGGCAAGGTTTTTATTAGAATAATTTTCTTTATTATATTGATATCATGATTCTTCCATATTTTTCCTTCTTATATCTGTTGGCTCCCAATTCTGTTCTCCCACAACTTTTATGAGATGGCTTCAGCAGTTTCAGTATTTCCATTCACTTTTTTGAAAAGATGCTAGTTTCAGTTTAGATTGGTTTAATTACACATTGTTATATTCTGAATAGTGCTTAAAAAAGCAAGGGGAGGAGGCAAGGGAGAAGATAGAGTGTGTTTCAATACAAACAGATTAAAAATTATGATTTCTGTAAAATTATAAATAATAATTCTTGATTTTTAGAATTTGTACAATATGTAAAAGTATTGTCAATGGGACTGCATTTTCTTTTATGAGTTCTGATACATTTTTGTATATGCTACGTGACTTTTTCCCTAAGGTTACAGATGCATTTATCTAGGTTGAATAAACCCTGCATAGTATTGACTTCTATGTGAAGTTTGCTGAGACCAAATCAAGATGCAAAATTATTGTTATTCGTCTTATTTCTAATGCCTGCTTTGTTTCAGTTATTAAATTTTGTGTGAACATGTAATCAGAGAAGTGTATGTGTGGCTTGTAAAAGGAAATGTGATTTGCTCTAACCCAAAAGCTGTGTGCTTTCTTATGTTTTGCCGAATTCCAGTACTGAATGGCCAGATGAGTCTAAAGTTCCTTAAGAAAAACTGTTACAAATCTCATGCTTTCAGAATCTCTCCAGGCCATGTCTCTGGTTTGTGTGTGCTCTCTCAAATAGTCCCTGGGCCCTGGTACTTAAGGTATGATATTTTCATGAAAGCATTTTCCTACAGCTATTTAAATGGATGATGCCATTTGCTAATATTTTTCAGCAGCAGCTTTACCTGCAGCATGAACCTCTTTTAACAGAGGTTTGAATTGTTTGTTTTAATGTTGTTGCTGTTTTTTCCTAATGTCTTGCTCTTTTCAACACTTTAATACCAGAGGATCCCAGAACAGATAAGCGTTTTGACTGGAAAGAGATTACAAACATAAAAAACATCTACAGATAATATGTTGATAATATGTCTAAGCTTACAGTCAAAAATCCTTTACTTAATCCTATTTACATGTTTAGAATTGATCTGTTAAGTATCTTTGAGACAACAGAATAAAAGAATTTCCAGACCTGTTTCAGATAAAGGCCTCCCCTTTTTTCATTAAGAAAATTACTCAAGAAGGAAGAAACTAAAGTACACCATTTTCTTCTAACATCTGGCAGAAGCCATAGTATACAAAACATGGCTTACTTTAAAACACTAAAAAAAAATTCCCTTTATTTTTAAAACAGTTCTGTGATGGTCAGAATTAAAAGTAAACATCTTGTTAATTTCAGGTCATTCCCTCAGGACCTGTCACTGATCACCACAGAGATCAGTATCTGCCCCTCCTCTTCCTCTCACAAGGAGTTTAGTATCTTTCTTATATTGTAGAGCTCAAAACTGCCCCCCAGGACTCAAGGTGAGGCTGACCCAGTGCAGAGCAGAGCAGGGCAATCCCCTCCCTTGCCTGGCTGGCCATGCTGTGCCTGATGCCTGCAGGACAGGGTTGTTCCTCCTGGCTGCCAGAGCACTGCTGGCTCATACTTAACTTGCCACCAACCAGGACCCCCAGCTCTCTTGACTGAGTTTCCCTCTTACTCCAGAAAACAAATTTTAATATCTTTGTCCCTAATTGTTTGATGACAGTCATTTTTAAGTTAAATTTAAATTTTAACTTTTTTATTTAGTTAAAGTGCAAACTAATTCTTGCCTTATTTTTTATGTCTTATATCACTTTACTGTTGATCACTGCCTGAAATGTTTCCTAACATTGTAAATACATGATCTAGTGGACCAAAATTTAAACCTTTTCAGGTCATCCTTTTCATGAATACCCCAAGCTGATGCTCACATTGCTTCTGTAAATGTGATGCTGCAAGTATGGCCAGATCATGACGATAAAAGGCTTGATTTATATTAACAGTAAATATTCCCATAGTTTTTCCTTTATAGCCTTTTTTTTCTTCTTTGGTAGCTCAGCTGACTCCTTGATATTGTAACTTATAGTGGAACAGAAGATAAATTGAGCTGGGAAGTGCTTAGAAGGCTAATAGGAAATAGAAAATATTAGACAACATAAACAGATAGAAATTTTTACTTTGTGGGAAGATGGCAGCTTCCTAGATGTTAGCAAATCTAAATGCAAAAAATGTAATCACCCATTTAATATTATTATCAAACCAAAGTGCTTTTTATTGTGATGTTACCAAGATGCTTGATAAAAGATAGGGGCTGCAAGGTAAAAGAAAACAATTTATATGCCAGTTTTCTAATTTCATGCCTTTCCAAATTGAAGAAGTCCCTGCTCATTGCATGGCACAGTAAGTCATGAGAAGGCAGAAACTATTCCACTCGCACTACTAAATTTCTGTATGCATCTGGGCAGATTCTTTCCATTCTGAATATCAAGTCATAGCCCCAGACAATGTTCCTTTGAACAACACAAAGGTGTCTTCATTGTTTTGTTTTGGTTTTTTTTTGTTGGCAGGCTTTTATATGCCCTCAGTCTAAACCAATTCCATAAGCTGGCAGAGGCTAAAGGCATCAGATCTAATAGTTCTGCCATTATCTCTTAATGACCTTTTTGTGGGCTATCATGAGTCATATATTTTGTGCTTGACCCGTTGCAGACAATTCCAAGTAAGAGGCACTTAAGTCAAAGTATTTGTACAGAAACCACTATGTCTGTTTACAGAATTATCAAATTATTTTAGAGTAGCTCTAGGTGAGTCACAGCAGCAACAATGCATTGATTAGTCCAGCAGAAATCAATAACTCTCTGCATCTTCTCAGCAATCTGTATAAATTATCATTGTAGACCCCAGAACTGGGGACAAAATTCAAAATTATATGTAAAGATTTAATTTAGTCTTACATATAATCCTGAAAATGTAATAGTTCATCAATCTTTTAGAGGTTAGTGAGAGTCAGACAAGGATAGTAGCTATAGAAAAAGATCCTAAAAGTTTGTTTAACATGTAGCAATATCTCCCTAAACAGCCAGGATGGGTTGCTATCTCACACAAGGGACAGTGTGAGGAGTGGTTGAAAGAAAAATTTGGATCCTTTCTTTCTCTTCATAAAGTATAATTGTAAATTTTGAAACCACCAAAACTGCAGTAATATATTAAAACTGCTGCTTCTTGGCCAAAAGGAATGCTCCCTGAGCTGTGGATGAAAGGCTACCATTATGTAAAAGCCAGCTATTTTTTTCTTCCTCTAGTGCTTTGTGGTGTGCCTATTTCCAAGTAAACCTCTAATGTTATTAGTGAGCACTTGCTGTAGAATACTGATAAATCTTATTGTAGTACAGCCTCTTCTCTTATCATGGTTTTCAGGATATGTGGAACAGCATATATAATAACAAAATGGTACGAAAACAATTGTAATATTTTACTATTGTCTTTGGCAAACAATATAAATGAGCAAGGAAATTTCTGTAGTCTACTTCATCAAGGCTGCAAAAGTTGATCCCAAAAGACAGGTTCCCAAGCTAAAGATCTCAGCTCCAACTTGAAAAATGTATGTGGGATCATAAACCTCAAATCAATTGGATTTTATTTTGGGAGAAAATCAATTTAATCAGCTAAGTATATAATTGGATCACATATTGGTAATGTAGGAATAAAAATTATTTGTAAGTGGATTATTACCAGAAAATGCTGGGGCACCACTTTTATAACAATAAAAATGAGTTTGCAAATTTATAAAGACAGTCTTGTGAAATTACTTGTTTCTCTTTTTCTTTCTTTCTTTTAAAATTTTTTTAAAGAAAAATATCAATAAATCTAGACAGTAGAATTTCATGATAATGCATTTCATATACACTCTATATCAAAATGTACATGTATGCTATATCAAAATGTTATATCAAAATGCAATCAAACCTGATAGTTGATGTGACTTCATATATTGTCACATCTCCCTTGTAAAAAGAGGACATGTCAATTCTTCGACTTCAAGGGAATTAAATTCTCTTCAAGTTTTCAGTACTTAGAAAAAAAATGCCTCTGGTTTCCTGGACATTTATTGTGAAGTGATATAAAACAGATATCAAGGATAGATGGCAGAGTATTCAGCCAACATAGTTTCTCAGCAAGAAGTGATGCTGGTGATGTGAGCAAAGTGATGCTAGGGAATATTCCTAGGTGCTGGAACTGAACAACTTTCACTGCTCCATTGTTATGTCCTACTTATGTTGTCAAATGATTGATTAAAATGGTCCCTGGCATATACTTGGCCTGGGCTGTCTCCAAAGCAGGTCCTGGTGGGATTACAGAGTGTGCACTGATCAGGGCCATCCACCACAAAGGAGACAGAATGTCATCATTCTGTTCTGGAGAGGGAAAGGGTATAGTGATATGTGTGAGGGCTACTCAATGCCAGCTTGTCTCAATTCCAGAAGACAATATTGGGCATGTTTAATTTAGTAGTATAGACGTAGCCTTGGAGACCTTTTCCTGTGTATTAACAGAAAATCACCTCAGAAATCAAAGGCTTAATTAGAGCCAAGGCATTAGTTTAATTTATCCCTGTCTACTGGTA
This sequence comes from Passer montanus, assembly GCF_014805655.1. Classification (NCBI taxonomy): domain Eukaryota; kingdom Metazoa; phylum Chordata; class Aves; order Passeriformes; family Passeridae; genus Passer; species Passer montanus. The sequence continues at coordinate 12,555,591 of NW_024363160.1, read as the reverse complement.
TTTTAATGTGTTTGCAGTAAAGCTGTGCCTGCCTTGTCCGTTTTGCATTTCAAATGTGACTGTTACTGTCAAGGCTCACAATAAGTCTTCTCTTATGGAAGCATTGCGTCAGACCTTTCTTATGGGGAATTACATAAGATTGAGTTTTGTCTCTCCCGCTGTTCAAGGGGCATGAAACATTAAATCCACTTTGATATATCAAATTAAAAGGGTCTGTTTCACTCTTCTGGAAGATGGAACAGCTTATGTTACTTGTTTGGGAGCAGTTTCAGGGAAGTCTTCTATCCTATTGGGACAGAAGATAAATAACACCATACATGGCTCTGATAAGTATGCTATCTTACCAGACTTGGGATATGATATAACAATCATGCAATCAGAGTAAATTTTATAAACAATTTTTCCCTGGTCCCACTGAATGATTATCTAAGTCTTTTAATTACTCCTCTAGAGAGATAAGTAAATTCGTTGGAAATATGAAACAAAATTCAATCACATTAATTTTTTCAGAGTACAAAATGGTTTTATGACATTTTTAATGATATTAAAATGTTATTACCAACTATTCTGTAAATCTTCTCTTGCTTAAGTTGTTACAACAACTTACTCAACAACTGTGCAAGACAACCTCTTGGGGTGGGTCCAGAAGAGTCCACCAAGATGATTAGAGGGATGGAGCATCTCTCCCGTGAAGAGAGGCTGAGAGAGTTGGAGCCTGGAGAATGCCCTGGGAGGAGCCTAAAGCAGTCTTCCAGTACTTAAATGGGGCCTCCTGGAAGCCTAATGTGGAAAGAGAGCTAGTTCCTAAATCACCTACTCATGCCACTGTCTTATGGTATGTTACAGCCATTTTCATTTGAGAGTGGCTAAGAGCAGCTCTGACACCACAGCAAGATTTTGGCTAAATTAATATCTCAAGTGTTGTGAAATCCCAGCAGCAAGTTACAAGCATCAAGCTATCATTTTGTCCTAACTTGACTATTTTTTGTGTGTTCAAAGAAAACCTGAATGGGAAAAGTTACTCAAGTGAATATCAAAGTCCTCATAATTGAAACTTTAAATGAACATGACTAAGAAATAAATCAGCATATAAGTGAAAATTGTGCTAGTAATTCTGACATAACTTTTCATGTTTGGTTCAGAGGCTATGAACTCAGCTACTTTCAAGGAACATTTTGTCTTAAGCTCTACTTACTTTCTGGAGGAGAGGTACACAGTTGTTTGTGGAAAAAACATAGACATAAAAAATAATAAAACTAATGGGCTAGGGAAATTAGGCTTTTACATTGTAGATGGTTTTTAAATTTTTATGGTGTTCACAATAAACTCGAGCTCTCATCAACTTTTATAGGGCACTGCTGTTTCCAGTCCCCAGGGTTAGCAAGAGTAGGAGCACTAAAAGAGAATTTTGGCAGCAGCAACCCATGGAGACTTCCCCTTTCCATGGCAGAGCCATGGTGTCACAAATGCCAACATGTTGAAGGGGACACAATAATCTTCTGCCACTGTGCAATTCAAAGCCTTTTTTGAAGTTACTTACAACAAGCAGATAAATACAGAGCAATGGGAATGCAATATATCCAATCCCTATCTATTTCCCCCACCTCTCCAAGGCAGGTTGAAAAGCAGTATGTATGGTTAGTATAGATTCCAAACTCACAGTGACTGACAGCTGGAAGGCAGGTTCTGTCTGCTTTTGCTCTAGGAGTGCATTTATTCATTAGTATACTTCATTAATTAATTAGTTGTATTGCTTCTTTGCCCTATCTATTCCTAAGCCCCTTTGCTTGGGAACTAAACCACATCTTTTCATTTATGCCACCTGCAATCAAAGCAGCTAAGGCAGCAAATCGCAAATGTTTGAGCTGTGAAGTAAAAGAGGGTGGACACAAATGTGTAAATTTATGTGAATCCCCCTTTTCTGCAATGTACTGCGATTTATGCTTTGAATAAAAGAATAGATGCACTTTCCTGTTGTCAAATTTACATCGGCCTTAAGGATAAAATTACATTTACCAGTTTTTCTCCTGCATATCTGAGCTACAGCCCATACGTGAAAAGTACGGTGACAACTCTATTAGTGAGGATTTTAACTGATATTTTTAAGATGTTTAATAGTATTTATGGTGGTACTATTAATGGAAAATATTAGATTCTTGGTAGATTTGAAGATGTGTCTACTGTAAGAGTTCAACTTTTGTAAAATTTCTGTGACTACTTAAAACAACTGAACATTATTTGTGTCAATTTGAATGCTCATGTAAATATCACCCTTTATAAATTATGAGTTTTAAACACAGAATAAATATAAAGGAACATGCTTCATATGAATTTGAAAAAAAACCCATAAGTCACAGAATCAAGAGAAGTCTGGTAATCCAGATGATGTTCCAAATAAAACATTTCTTTTTATTAAAGGATATTCAATTCTAAGGTTTTGAACTGAGTTAAATAACTTAAGCACCTGTAAAAAATCATCACAGAAGTTTCCTTTACCATGTCAGTATTAAACAGATAATAGATCAGGAAAGAAAAAAAGATAGAAAATGTATTTCAAAAATATAGGAAGATAAAGGTAATTTATTGCAATATAAATTAAAAATTAAATAAGTCAGCTATGGAATTGTCACAAAAAGTTCACATAATATCTGTGGATGGGCAAAGGGAAGCACCAAAATTTTGATATTTTTTGTTGCTGTTTTATGAACCAACGCTATGAGAAATATACTTTTAATCCCCTTTCGAGATAGGCTTTAACACTGAATAATGAAACTTTTTATATTACCTACATCAGTGTCCAATTTACCTTTGAAACTTGATACATTCTTTGTCTCAACGTCATTATGTTCCAGCTCATCCTGTTGTGCAGTTATTAATTGTTCAGACTTTAAAAAAAGACGTGATTTGGTGCATTTACATCTTGTTGATCAGTCCTAGCTCTTTAGAGTGTAAGACAGAGTAAAAATTCCCAATTTATCTCCTCTAATCCATATTATTTACATGTATTTTCAACATTTTGTTCTTCTTCATTGCATTCATAGGTGTTAATCACAAGTTTCCATACCACAAAATGAAAGAAAATAAAACTTCCAAATTCCAAAAGAACCTCATGTCAACTGAGCAGTGTCAATATTGTAGTACTAATCACATTTAAATGCTACTCTGTTTAATTATATTATCACTAACTGCTTTGTTACAGAGACCTCCTGTCTTATTCAAAGCACAAGATGAACAGTGCTTAATGAACAGCTAGCTATTTGATATTTTCTCTTTTACTCATCATTCAAAATCTAGTTCATGTCTTATTTAGTGCATGCTTTTAGAATCCACTCTGAAGAAAGAATTATTACATCTCCTGGGGTTTCTGATGTTACCCATTACTATAATATCTGAATATTGCTAAAATACTAACCTATTTGTTTTCATAAGACACTGGAAGAACTCTGAGAATTATGCATATTTGCAGACAGCAGATTGAAGAGAGGGTGATTAGAAGTGAAAGTTGTCCACTTTCATTTGGTGTCAGTCTTGCAGGACAGTTTAACAGCTTCCACGACTGCAAGTGCTCAGGGCAGAGCTCTCTCACATCAGTCACACGCACACTTGGAAATTTGGAAACAAGCCACTGTGACCTAATTTTAGAAACCCAAGAAAGAAATTGCTCTTAAGACAAGAAAGGGTTGCATATGTTTCAGTGGCCTTGAAAGAAAGCTATCAAAGACAGAAAGAAACCAGTTCTTCACTCAGAATTAATTTACTTCAAAGGTAAGACCCTTTTTTTTTTTTTTTTACCAGCAATGTTATCTCATTTGTGCCATTTCATTCCACGGCTACAGCAGAAGAGGGATCACCTGTGCAAGCAGCTTCATTTCCTAAAACTGACTGTTTTACTGCCATGGGGTGAAGCGTAGCAGAAAGTTCTGCTCAGAAAGTGACATCTTGTCTGCATGAGCCCAGCTATAACTTATTAGATTATTCTTTTAAGTGCTGGGGAGAAAAGTGAGCACAGATAATTTTCACAGGAGAGGCTTCCTTCAAAAAGCTAAATCATATCTTCTCTGCTTTGATGGTTTAGATTTTCACAGAAAAGAAACAGAGAAGCAGAGATGAACTCTAATTGACTTTACACTCATCTAACATGGTTAGTGCAGGACACCAGAAGGTGACAGTGAGCCAGGTAACAGCAGTTTATTGGCTTTAGGTACACAGAAAATTAAAGAGATTGGCCTGGGGTGACAAGATGAACAAATAATTTAATAAGATGCACTTTTTTACCTGACATTAATATTCTGACTACATTTCTGAAAAATATATCCTCCTCTGAATCTCATCTCGTGTAGAAGAACTGTATGAAAAGCTACAAGTACATATGAGGTCTTACCATATAATCCTGTAGCTCTATTAAAATGTCTGTAAAATTCTCTGACCTATCATTTTGCTGATTTTCTTAACTGTATTCTGAATTTTTCACTTAGCTGTCTGCTGTGATATTCAAGATTAGTGCTTAAGAATTTTTAGGGAACTCCCATCCAAACTTTTTTTTTAAATTCCCTGATAGCAATTTTACTGCCCAGAAGGTATTTCTTTTTACTTTGCTAATATATACAAGGGTTCTGGCCACAAACCCTCAGATGCCCTTGATTTCCGTTATAGCTGCATATCATTAGAAGAGTTGTTTCTACATCTTGATCATTCTTCTGCCTTGTCCCAAGATTTTAGATTTTACTGACTGAAAAAAAAATTTGAATTAGAGTCAATTTACCTGAAATAATTCCCATCATGAGCAATATATAAGAGAGGTCTCTTTGTTGTTGTTGTTGTTGTTTGGGGTTTTGTTGTTGTTGTTGTTGTTTGAGTTTTTTTAAGTGTTTTTGGAATTCCTAAAAATTACATGCTGCTTTATGAAAAAATTCTCACATTAGTGTTTTAACTTTTAAACTATCAGCAGCCACTTCATGAGCAGTTCGTGTGGAAATGGAAAAGTCTGGGAGGGCACTGAGGAGAAAAACAGAAGCAGGGGTGCAATTTGTACCATCCTTTATTGCCATTGAAGCATACAATAGGAACAAACAGATTTGCATATCTTTATGAAATACAGTCTTGAATCCTGATAATTCTGTGCTTTGGAACAATAAAAATGACAGAGCACCCTTACTTCCAGGGTTCGTGTATTAGTGTCACAAAATTGTTTCATTTAGATCTACTAGGAAACATTTTGGTTTGGGTATTTGGAGCATAAACACATTCCTATTGCTGACAAAACCTCAGGATTCTGGAAAGTTTAGTCCATATTCAAGCTGTAAAACTCACCAGGGCTTCATAGCTTCCAAGAAAACATACCAGGCTTCAAGTGCAGCTTAATTATATCCTAACTGCATAGTGGGACTGGTCAAGATGCATCACCTTTCCCCATCTGTTCCCACCTTCTCCTTACCTGATGTCCTAATTTCCACAGAAAGTAAATCAAGATATGTCACAGAAAGAAAGGTCTAGTATGTCTGTGCTCAAAGTAATAAGAAAAGAGGAATTGAACATCCCACTTAAAAAAACAGCATTTAGTAAATTTGGGTGGAGAAATTAAGTTGGCAACTCCACATTTGGAAACTCTGGCACTGGAGCACTTTTACCAAACTGATCTTCCAGTGTTGCAGGAACCAGTAATCCAGTGCTCAACTCTTAACTGCCCCAGCACCTAGCTGAAGTTCCCTGACCTCTTTTATATGTATTAGAAGCATGTGAATAAGATTGAAGCATAAAGATTTTCATATTATTATTTATTCAGGTGAAAGTATATAATTGCCTACTTAATTGCTGTGTTAATTTCTGTATGGATAGAAGGACATGAAAAGAAGACCTCCCAGAACTGTGTAGGGAAAAATATGCATCCTAGGAGGTAGCAATCTGGGAATTCTTAAACAAAACTAGAATATCTCTAGGTATCTGTTCTTGAAGAATGGCTTCGTTATGGCTGTATTTCTTTCTGTCTCCTTAAAAATAATCTCTGTTTCCATGGAAACAAAAAGAAAGCAGAAAGATCAGGTATATTTGATAGAGGGAAAGAAACTGGTTTGTATAGTAGTTATGTTAGTGTGGAAGAAGAAAACACACAAGAAAACAAGTTAAGAAATCAATTTTATAATGGTAGGCAAATCATAATTATGACCCCAGAATAATATTCAGAAGATAATCCTGTCTAGGGAGAGCAAGAAAAAGTCTTTATGACAATAGGACCATAAACCAAATGTGACTGAGAGTGTTCACCTCATCTGGACCTAGACAAACTGCTCTTAATTTCATGATTTGAACAATAAAGCATCTCCTAGTATTCTGCAGTTTTGTTTACTACCATGTAAACTACTTGCACAGTCATAGCTAAGGAGATGAATTACTTATTTAGAGATAATATTGTAATATGCTATAGCATTGCTTCCATTGCATTCCTAATCTTTATACAAAAGGTCTTGACTTTAATATTTGGCCAGTGACTTGCTGAACAGGACTCAGTTCCTGCTAATTTTCTTTGTTTTGTGTCAGAGCAAAACTCTCTTTGTTGAGTGTCTCATCCCCATGAACTGCTCTATGCACATCCCCACACCAATACATTACTTTGCTGACCTTCAAGCAGCTATTAGGTCTCCCAGATGTCCCTGGTCTCCCATTATCATCCAAGGAGCTGAAGTGGATGAAACCAAAATTCTCAGAATGACCAGCACAACTGGGCAGGTGAAAGTTAGTGAAGGAATATGAGGAAAGAATAACACACAATAAAATACCACAGGGTTCAAGTGTGTGATTCAGCAGTGCTGGCTTTTCCTCACATCTTTCTGCAGCACACAGTATCCCTGTACATTTTAAACATCAGAAAGAGCATTTAATTTGTTAGGTCCACTTGAAATACCTGGTAAGTAAGTTTGTCAGTGAGCACCATGAGGACCAAAGTGGGACTCTGACCAAACTTGATCCTTAAAAGGCTCTTGGCAATTTTCCCCAGAGACAGATTTTTTACTCCTTGAATTATAAAAATTAGACCATAAAATTATGGTCTTGGTAATGCCTAGTTTCTCTGTCAAGTTGTTCTCCTAATACAGACAGCTGTGCAGTGCTACTGTGTGTTAAATGGCTTTCACACTTGGACAGGCAGAGTTTAACTTCCCTCTTAAGTTGGTCTGATAATTTCCAGTTTGACACGTGGAAAATTCCATACACATGGTGTACATGGTTAGGCTTGTGAAATCAATTAATCTTTTTTCTAGCAGAAACTTAACAAAAAGTTACAAGCAAGATGTTGTAGTATTGAACAAGGACTAGAACCCTTCACATGCTTCTCAAAAATTCTAGAAAGTAAGTGATAATTTACCTTTAATTAGTTTATTTTATTAATGAGTAGAAGCATGCACCTAATTGTGGATACACTATAAATCTCTTTCTACATATTTTTGTAGAAATGATAGACTTTTCTAGTAGAAGAAATAGTATTTTTTAAATCTTTTCTCAGCCATAACAAATTATATTATGTTATAGAATTGATGTTCTATATATTTACTGCTGGCATCCTCATAAAATGAGGTGGCATCCTCATTTTAGTCCATATATAACAACATGCTCTTGCATGCTCTCTGGGTATTAAAATTAGATTTTTATCCTGGATATTGCAACTGACAGTTTTCAAGGGCAAAAATTGTATAACATAAGAAATTACCTATTCTTTGAAAATGAAATGCAATTCTCAGTCAGTGAAGCTGAGACAGAAGAGTAAAATTCTTGGAATTTTGTATTTTACAACAGTTTATTTCATTGTTGTGTTCTTCAACAACAAAAGTGAAGTTATCAGTGAAATGTCTTATATCAATACAATTTGTTTGCTTTGACAAGTACTTTCCACACTCCTGAAATGCAATAGCAGTGATTACATTCCTTATTCACAAAGTATTTTTCATTGTCAAATATACTGAAAAAAATAAGCAATGGTTTTCAGCATTAGCTATTCTATTTCAACATTTTAATTGAATTAGCCAATGAACATGATGTTCCATATATGTAACAGGTACAAATCCTTCTGTTGTGCAACAGAGTTGAGAAGACAGGTGAAAAATTACCTCTCCTGTCTGCTCTACCTCCCAGCTCAAACAAAGGAATGATAGAATCAGAAATTTGTGTTCTTAAGAGCTACATGTGAAAACTGTCAAGGTATCCATCTTACACTGGGCTTGTAGCTGTTCTGGACATAGGTGGCCTTTTGAGTTTCCTAGTTCCTGAAGCATTGTCACATCTGGGAATGGTCAGAAGGCTGGAGGAAGGAAAGCAAAAGTGACTGCATGATGGGAAAAAGCAAAGCCAGGTTCCTTTGTCTGGATCCTGAGTGATCCAGACTGCTACAGTAGGCAGTTACCAAACAACTAACAAATCATGGAAGCAGATCTGAAAGTTGTGTATCCAGTTTTGAGTTAAAGCACTAGGAGAGCAGCTGTAATCCTATTCTTCCTTGTTTGGGTTTTATTATTTCTCTCTGGCTACATAATTTTCCTTGCTTAGCACAATATCAGCCTTGAAAGAAAATGTTCTTTTTTTTTTTTTTTTTTTTCCTTGCATTAAGTTTAAAGACATTCACTAAAGAAATTAGAGATATAAGTTCAATCTCCCTGGGAAGACACAGGACATTGATTCAGGTCATACAATTTACTGGACAAGTAAATGTTCTAGGCTAGCAGGAAGTCATACAAAAAATGTATTGCTTCATTCAGTTCTAGTTTTGGCTCAACTAGTCCAAATTAGAGATCAAACTATCATTAGGCTATGGGGTGAAATCATTCAATCCATGAAGCCTTGTTTGCGTTGTACATGGAGCCAAAAAACTGTGAAGTAGACAAAACCAAAATACTTAAAAATACACTAAGAATCTTTTTGCAAATAGCATGCAGACACCTAAATGGCATTTACTTGATTAGTGTCCCTGGTGAAAGACAAACAAATGCTACATGAGCAACACTTCAAATAACTAATTGTTCTTTGGAATCACAGGTGCATGTAATGTAACATTCCTGGAATGTCATATAGAATGTCATTGTTTTCCACTACTAATGAAGTGTCTGAAAATAAATTGCTGAAAAGAGTTATTTATCTCCAACAAGTTCAAGATATCAACTGTTTGAATTCATATCTGTGCATTCTGTCATGAAATTACTAAATTTGTGTATAATGTCTGGTTTTCTGTATGCTATATAGGAGAATTTTTTAAAAAATGAATAGAAATAGAAATCTTCATATATTTAAGAAGGTGTCACAGCAAATCAGAAAAGATGGAAGACAGAGCATCTGAAATTCCACTTTTATTCTGAACTTAAGTGACTGTAGAGAACTGTAAACTGTTTTCCACAACCTGTATTTATAGTGTATAAACCTTTCTGGACTTCAATACTTAGAAGACATTTCTTTAATATGTACCATAAAGATGGTTAAATTGTCCTCCAAGGAAGTTCAGAGTCTTTTTAAATACTGAGTACTGAAATTCTAGGTATCAGACCCTTGTATTTCTAATGAAAAGGCACTAATAATTCTAATAAATGTAATGATTCTCCATGTATGTTGAACTGGGTGATTAACTGCAATGATATCTTACTGATGTTAGATAAGGTGCTGTCAATAAAGGAAGAAGAGAATGAAGGGAACCAAAAGACTTTTCATAATATAACCACTAATTCTAGTAATTTTTTTCTTCATATGCAGTGATAGATCACTGTTGAGAGCACAGTTCTGTCCTTCAAGATGGAAATACAGACCTATCCTTCAATTTCCCTACAGTTTTGCAGCTTTCACTGTCTAGACTTACCCTCTAGACAGATGTCAGAGGGAATTCTTGCATCATGAATATCAGACTCTGTACATGGTTCCATCAGAAACTTTGCCAGGCTTACCAATGATCTGCCTATGTTGCAAACCAATATCTCAAGAGCTCATTTTTTCCATCTTCTGGATATTGTCTTACCAAAAAACATGGATAGGATTGGTGTGTCACTTTTCACAATGAAGAAGGTCACACAGATATTGCCAGACAGCTAAAGAATTTGGGATTTGCTTTGTTTCTCTGCAAGCGTACATTCTTTTGGGAGAAACTGCCAATAGTTTAGCTGTGCTTACTGTCTGTTAATGAGTCAGTGACCATACACTGCCAGTTTTCAATGCAACAATTAAATGAAAGGTGATAAAACTTCCCATTAACTTTTCTGGATAATGGCATAGCATTCTTGCTTTGGAGAGCCTATATGGATGATCCTTTACAGATAACAAGCTGGTGGATATTTACAAGCATTGTTAATTTTAGACAATTTATTTGCTAGCTAAGGAGACTGTCATAGACTCTGCTTCAGGATCTTGCACAATATTTTGCTGAAGTTAAAAGCAGAAATACAAGTAAAACTTTAGTGAGGCATTGACAACGGATATGACTCAGATGTGAAAATTATCTGGAAAGAGGTAGGTCAGGAATTAATTACTTAATCCATTTGACAATGCTTTTAATGTAAATGTTTTTGGTAATCAGTCATGTTATGACAGCATTGTATCCTGACTCATTTTAAAATTAGGGTTATCTCTGTGTGCACACACATCCACCCACATAAACATATATAATTTCAGCACCTAGTTAATGATAAGTAAAATACTCAGGGCAGGTTATAACTAGCAACAAAGAACCAGACAATAGAACTTGAGCAAAAGTGATTATGAAATAGCAGATATTGTATTCTTTAAGAAAGGAAAAAGGAATAACAGAAAAATGAAAACCAGTAGATTTGAGGAAGACAAACTTTAATAAACTTTGAAAGCTGACAGCCTCTCAGTTGAAAATCTGTTCAAAAAGGAAAAGAGAACTGGCAGGTTCTTAGAGAAATGATACTGAGGTCACAAGTGCACACCCTCCTAATGCAGAAGCAAAATAGGCAGAGGGTAGGTGATCAACTGAACTAAAACATGATTTCTTGGACTTGAGAGAAAGCACATATTCAAGAAGTAAGATATTTGTGGCAGAAAATAGGTCAAATGTACATACCAAAAATATTGAGAAAAAATGAAGTGCTTGGATGTTCATGTTTATAAGTTAGTAGGAGTGGTATAGTCTCTACATGTGATATGAAGTTTAATGACCTTTTTTTCATTAATCCTTAATAAAATGGTCAGTTTGGATCAATTATAGAATAAATTCCCCCATTAAAACTTGAAGAGCTCAGCCTTCAGTGAAGAAGATTATATAAGCATAGTGAGAGCTTGGATAAGATGCTTTTAAATGAAGAAGTCTGGAAAAATCCCATCCCAGGATATGCAAGAAATAGCTTCTGAGTTCTCATAAACCTTGTGGGTTATCTTTGAGATTTCATATAGATCAGACCCCTGGAGAATGGAAGAACATTTTTATTTGAAGAGGAAATGGGTGAACATTTCTTTCTTTATTTGAAACAAGGAAAAGGAGGAAATATAGGCCCACCAACACTCAGTACTACTACAAATGATAAGAAAACCTAATTGTGTGTCACTGGAAAGGAAGAAGGAGATGAGTAGCAGACAAGAAGGATTTGTCAAAAGCAACATATGTCAAACCAATTTAATTTCTTTCCGTGACAGGGCAGAAGAAGATCCCATGGACTGGGAATAAACAGTGGATATCACCTATCTTGAATTTAGGAGAGACCTTGACAGAGTTTCATGACATCATTTTAAATAAAAGAAAAATATTGGAAAACTGTTCTTAGAGAATAACAGAATAACAAAATAACATTGGGGTTTGAAAGCACTACTTGAAGTCATCTACCCCTCCCCATGAATCTCCCCTGCTGTCTCCTACTCCATGCTCATGCAGAATCAGCTAGAACAGATTGCCCTGACCCATGTGTAGTAAAATATTTAGTATCTCCAGATACTTAGAGACTGTAAACCTCCCTGGGAAACCTTTTCCAATGTCTAGTTTCTCTCATACACCTTTTGTTCAGATGGTGTTTTGTGTCTTTTACTCTGTATCCATTGCTCCTTGTCCTGTCAATGAGTGCTGCTGAGAAGTCTGGATCCCTCTTCTTCAGTCTCCCATCAGATCTATAAACACAGAAGGCTCCCTCTGAGTTTTCTGTCATCCAGGCTGTAAACAGAATGTGAAAAAAGCTCTAGTCCCTTCACCACCTTTGTGATCCTTTGCCAGACTACTCACATCATAGACGTTTTCATATTGCTACAGCACCTCTCTAATTTTGTGTCTACATTGAATCACACGCAACCAACTTCTGAGATCCTGTGTCAGGCACATTCCAGAATTAATGTCAGTTAAGCAAAAGAAAAAAGAAACTTGCAGGACAGTAGTTGGTGGAAATATTGCTGTTCTTATCTTATTTCCGTATCATTCCATTGCCTATAAAAGTTAAGTCTCCATGCACTTTTGAGAGCACTTAACTCTTTTACCCAATGTGTATTCAAAACTATTTTGCAAGATACCCCATTCCATTGTGCACAATCCTATAATATATTTACAGATGCTTAAGAACATCTTCCATTCTATAAAATCCAAAACAAATACCTTTTAATCGCACAGAAGTAAAATCCCAACTTATCTGGACCATACATGCAAAACATTACTAAGGTACAAGGATTTAAATTATTTTCTTTTTTTTTCCTTCAAATAAACATGCAGAAAAATTACTTTATTCCATGATCTTTGTCCCAGTCCAGAAGGAGATGCTTAAGACCATCTTCCATTCTATAAAATTCAAAACAAATAACTTTTAATTGCACAGAAGTAAAATCCCAACTTATCTGGACCATACATGCAAAACATTACTAAGGTACAAGGATTTAAATTACTTTCTTTTTTTTTTCCTACAAATAAACATGCAGAAAAATTACTTTATTCCATGATCTTTGTCCCAGTCCAGAAGGAGCTTTAAATATACTCCAACTCATATATAAGTTTATTAGAAATATATTTGGAATAAGTTCAGTATGATTTCTTGGAGCCAAATTAATTTTCTCTGTTAGAAGTTGTAATTTTATTATAAAGAATTAGTTCACATTTGCTTAGAGATTAGGAGAAGTTAGGATTAAAGATATGCAGGTCAAGTTTCTAAAAACTTTCATTGGAAAAATGTTTCTTATAACCATTTTCAGACATTACTTGAGCACTTAGTTGTATTTATGTCACTGACAATTAATGAAAAACAAGAGTCAAAGGACAACAAATTAACAGAAAATACCACTTGCATCACTTTCAGAAGTTTTATCTTGCTTCTTTATCTGTCATTTAAAATATAGAGATTATAGAAATTATTTGTCAATATCAAAGATAAGGATAAATTATATTTTGAAGTGAATTTTAAAAGTAATCATTTTCCCTCTCTGCTTAAGTACTACAGTATACTTAGTATTTAAAAGACTCTATGAAAAAATAGACTTTAGTTCTATTAGCATGACAGCACAACACAATATCAGCTGATTTCTGAACAATGGTATTACAACAAAAGCAAAATTCAAACAGAAGAAGGAAGTGTATAGCATGTGGAAAAAGTGTTACTCCATTTGGGAATAACACAGGAATGCTGTTGGAATGTGCCAGGATGTGAGGTCCATTTGGAATTAAATTTGTCAAAGGGTATAATGGACAATAAGAATGAGGATTTCAGGGAAAGCCAGTGTCACTAGAGTTTTAAAAAAGGGCATGGAAAAGGACACAAGAAAGCACAGGCCAACCAGCCTCACCTTCATTCCTGGAAAAGTGATGGGACAGATCATTCTGAAGGTCATCTTTAAGTGTCTGGAGAAAAAGAATGTTATCAGGAGTAGCCAGCATGGATTTACCAAGGAGAAATTGTGCTTGACCATTCTGATAGCTCTCTATGATGGCACAACTGGCTGAGTGCATGAGACAAGACCTTGGCTCCAGCAAGGCTTTTGACACTGTCTCCCATAATACTCTCATAGGCAAATTCAGCAAGCATGGGTTAGATGAGAGGACAGTGAAGTGGATTGAGAACTGGCTTATTGGCCAAGCTCAGGGGGTTGTGATCAGCAGTACAGGGTCTAGCTGGAGGTTTGCAGCTAGCTGTGTTCATCAGAGGATTGTACTGGGAGTGGCTGTCTTCAAATTTGCTGCCAATGACCAGGGTGAAATGACAGAGTGTGCCCTCAACAAGGTTGCTGATGACATGAGACTTGGAGGAGTGGCTGATTCACCAGAAAGCAGTGCTGTCAACCAGCAAGACCTGGACAGGCTGGAGAGCTGGATGCAGAGGAACCTGGTGAAGCTCTACAAAGGCAAGTGCAGCATCCTGAACCTGAGGAATACCTATATATATAACCCAGAATACCAGGACAGGTACAAAGCAGCTCTGTGAAGATGTGGAGGTCCTGATGGACAAGCAGTTACTATGAGCAAGTAGTGGCTAAGACAAGGGATTGGAGAGGGTCCAGAGGAGACAAGATAAGAAGGGGAATAAAAGATCTCTCTTTTGAGAAGAGGTTGAAAAAGCTGGGCCTGGTTAGCCTTGAGAAGAGAAGATTGGGAGGGGGTCATGTCAATGTCTACAAATACCTTAAGGGCAGCTGTCAATAGAATGGGAACAGAATCTTTTAAGTGGTGCCCAGTGAACAGTAAAATTAACAACAGGTACAAACTGAAACAGAGGAAGTTCTGTAAATATGAGGACAAACTTATTTCCTTTGTGTTTGACAGAGCACTGCAACAGGCTATTCAAAACCCATCCAGATATGAGCTTTTGCAACCTGCTTTAACAGTGGGGTTAGACTAGATGACTTCCAGAGGTCCCTTTCAACCCCAACCATTCTGTTATTCTAATATGGTGATAAATTTTCAAATTTTTTTCATTTTTTACTTATGTATTTGTATTTGAAATTCTTGACTCTTGACAGAATAGTGGCGTGTAGGTTTTGCCTTAATTTCCAACATAGTTTTATCTTTGGTCCCATACTGCTATCCTTACAGCTGAATTCAGTTACCAATATTGACTCCATAGAAGGCTTCATACAAGCTACTGATTATTTTTAGAAAACTCTTTTTCAAACAAGAAAGGCAATAAGTAATAACACAAATGGATTCTTATTAAAAAGTGGCAGATCTGTGAACATGCACTCAGCCAGACTGTAAACTGTGTAACAACTGTAACTAAATGCAAAGCTACAATTGACCTTTACCTGTTGTGTTTTCACCAAACAAATTGTTATTGACTAGTTGAATGTCTGTAGTGGTCAGACAGATTGATTAAATTTATAGAGATTTTGGGTCTTATTTTGTCAAGGGTCAAAATCAACATGATTTTGTAGGATTAAATTTTTTTTTTTAATAAGTACAGGATATTCAACTTTCAGAGCGCTTGTGGCATGTATATGAACTGGTAATGTAAGGAGTTATAAAAAAATATGTGGATATGAAAAACACTCTGCGTTAATTAATTTTTGATGATTGACATCTGTTATTTTTGTACTAGTCATTTTCTAGGGTTCAGTTTCTCCCTTCCATCTATATATATCTCAAAAATTATCTTCATACCCTCCAGTTCTATTATACTTCACTGATTCCCAATTCCCCTTAATACATGGTTCTTCACAAAATTAATATTTCTTAAATAAAGAGATTAATTAAAGAGAAAACTATAAGTAGCACTTTTCTTTTATTACTAGGCTAACCCAAGTAGTGTATCTGTTTTTTTCATAGGGAACAGAAGCCAATTTTCCTGCTGAATTAAAGGAGAAAGAAGATCAATCTACTGGAAAAGGCTATAAAATGCTAGTTTTTCTCTAAAATAAGCAGTAATGGCTGCTGCTGTTTTCCATTCACATTGGGGAAACATGTACTTACAGGCCAGATTATTGTTATTTTACATCAAATGAGACTACAAAGAAAGAATATATTTGTAAAGAAAATGTCTCTGTGTGTACTTGGGCAGAGTGTCATTGCTGCATTGGGTGAGTGAAAATAAATCTCCTGAGGGTTTGGGGGTCTTTAACAGGGAAATTGCTATACTTTTTTGTTTTCTCTTCAACTGTAGCATTCCTCTGCTTTTTATCTGCTTGAATTAGAGGGGAAAATAAGGAAACAAAGTGGACAATTATGGAAAATAAATGACAAAGTGGACAAATTGTAGACAATTATCTTTCAAAGAAAAAATCCCTTGAAATACTCCTTCAGTCTTCAATGTGAGAAGTTATACATCTAAAAGAATGCTTCAATTTGATCAAAAATTTAAAAGTAGAAATATGAAACTTTTTTTGTGTGTCTCTTGTAAAACATTACATATTGCATTTCTAAATTATTGTATTATTAATACCTAATTAAATGGCTTTTGGTATATTAGTAGTATAGTTATAAACCCTGTTCATAACTTTATATTAATGTGTGAATAACTGTGGGAGCTGAAGTAAAAATGCTCCTTAGTTTATCTAAAAAGACAGTGTTTCTCCAAGAGAACTAAACTAAGATAAAAATCTTGTAATGTTGGCAGTAAGGAGCAAATTAGTGCCCTTCAGTATTTAATCTAAAAAGGAGATAAATACCACAGTTCAAACATTAAAAAAAATATAGACCAATAGATATCAATAAATAAAATCTTTCTTTTGCCTGTTTGTTTAGATTTTTCAGCTAAGGTCAAGCAGATCTTTAACATTGAGCACTCTAAGTTCATTTAACTCAACAGCAGAGACACTGGCTTTCTCTTGACTGCCTGGGTGACAGCAGGCTATGAAGCAAAACACATCTAAACATGGACTACTTCCATGTATAAAAAGCTCTTGATAAACATTTTAAAACACTTAAAAAATTAAAAATAATATCACTCTCTTTTTGCAGTTGTGTAATAGAATAATAGCATAAACATAAAGGTGAATTGTTTAATGTTCCTGAAATTTGCTATTACAAGGCTATTTGTGTAAGCCTGAATCATATGTGCCTGGGGATGATTCTGAAGTACACAACTTTTCATCTTTTTCAGTTTAGACCTAGGCAGCATCAAAATGACTGGCAATTGCTTGATGTACATCATGAGTTGTTGATTCTTATGCTAGGCCATGTCTAATTATTCAGGTGTCCACTTCCAAGTCTGATTTTCATCCACCTGATCACCTCAAGGGGGAAAAACAGAAGAAAATTGTTGCATTAGCACTGAACAAGCAACAATTCCAGTTTTTTCATTAGCAACATACAGCAAAATAAAACATTTATTTCATAGCATACTGGGACTTTATTTTAAGAACCCAGTACTAATTAGTGGAGTTATGTTAAAAAATCCTGATCCAGGTAGCCTTACAACCTTAAATTTGGCAGCTGGTCTAGTTTTGCTCCACAGATTCAAAAGATAAGGCATATATTGCTATAAAGCAGTACCTAAGCGCTGAACAAGACAATTAGGTATTCATCAGACTAATGTATCATCAGACTAAGGTATTCATCAGACTATTTATTCTAATACCAATATAAATTAGCATGTTATAAGGGAAAATAATGCTCTATCATTAATAAACTCAGTCTTCCATAGCAAAGAAATAAAAACTTTAGAAAGATAGAAGACTATTAATTGATTTCAGGTACTTAAAAGACATTTTATTGCTTTCATTAGGTTTAAACAATAATGACCTGACATCACACAAAGAATGTGAGCATCCCAACACTTTAGTGAATTTACTATACAATGGCACTGTCAGTAAAATTACCAGAGATTAAATTATTCCCCCCCCCCCAAAAAAACCCCCGAAAAGAACAACAAAAAACAGCAACAAAAACTTTAAAAAGCCCCAAAACCAAAAAATAACCCAAAAAACCAAACCAAACCAAAAATAATCCAAACAAAACACCCCAAACCCCCACAACTCCAATAATTAAAACAAAAAAACCAACCAAACAAAAAACCCCCACAAAAATAAACCAGAACAAAAAATTCTCACACCCCAAAGCAAACAAAAAAATTGTTTAAAGGTAAGTTTAAAGGAGTAGTGGTTGGCAGATAGCATATGACAGACACCTTCTCAAAAGCCAGAAGGAAACATGAATAAAGAAGAGCAAAGCAATAAGGTGGGAAGATTGCAGAGACCAGTGGAACTATGACAGTCACAAAAGGAAATGAAAATAGAAATGTAAACCAGGATAAGACTATGTGAAAATTTTAAAGATAAGGATGTCATGGAAAACAAAATGCATTACACTGGGACAACAGCCATCCAGAATGAGATTTCTGGAATGAATAATGGAGTTAAAAGAAAGGAGGAGAGATTATGCAGCATTTTGAGTACAGAAGTTGACATTCTTGGAAGTTGAATGGAAAATTATGTTAATCAAACTCTTTGAGGAGATAAGTGACTCAATCCTAATATGGATTTGAATCCATTCTATAACTGGCATGGAGATTTAAACTCTAACTGCATTCAGCTGATTTTTGTTAGAAGCCACTCGGCATTAACACATACACTTATGCACTCTGAGGAAGAATATTCCAGTGGAAGCAATGAGCAAATTGGTGCCTGTTTCCCTTGGCTATTTTACTTAGAGAGTTCATCTATTTCAAAATATGCTGAACAATCCATGGGTAAAACTACATATTACTGAACATTTGCTTTTTAATATTCTGATTTGCTATTTTGTTATGCGCTGTGCAGAACTCAAATTAATTATGACCTCAAGTGATTTCTCAGAATTTATCAGCATTCAAGAGCAGAGCAGTGGCATTTGGAATGGGTCTTGGATCCTCAGTACAGAGGTGGGCTATGTTATATGATGAAAGATTAACACTGTGATAGCTTTTATGATATTTCAGCTGCATCATGAGAATCCTCCACATAGTAATCCACAGGGTTTCTTTCATCCTCTGAATTACACTGCCACATAATCACTGTGCAGTTTTGGTCATCAAAGTTGTTCTAATTATGTTGCTGTTTTAATGTGATTCTGCAGTAACCATGATGTTAAAGAGTGTCCAGTCAATAGATTGCCCGATTGAAGAACATTTGTAATATAAAGTGCTTGCCATTGCAAGTTTATTTTGTAAACATCCTTGACTGAGGATATACATGTTTTGGATTTGAAGACATTGATGACTTTTCAGGCAGCTAAACTTACATAAGATCATAAAAATTTACATAAGATCATCAAATTTACATAAGATCATCATCATATGCAGACCATCTCCGCCCATAGACTCAAAGCTCTCATGAATAACAAAGTTTGTAATAAAGTTTTGATTCTGCTCGCGGTATTTTTATTCTCGATTTGCTATTCAACAAAATTTATATCACTTGTACTTGTACCCAGAAGAGAAGGCTGATTGATTTTCTGTTCAGGTCTCTACAGCTTCATCAGTCAAACAGACCAGAATAACTTTGTCTTGTACTTTTCCAAGCAGTTGTCAGTTAAGGAATGCCCTGATGATTATCACATGATGATTGATTTCATTTCCTTGCTCACAGATGAAAACTGATAACATCTTTGAAATCTTTTTCCTAGGCTCCTCAGGTAGCGAATACTTAGCTTTCTTACCAGCTTCTGCAAATCGTATACTTTGACATTTGCTATTTATTTGTTCATTTTCACAGCTGCAGAGATACTTAGTGATCTTGAAAACTGATCAATTATTTGAAACAGTTTGTAATTACCTTGCACTCACTGTATACCAAATTATCATTATGCTTATTATGTTAATGACTAACCCATTTTTTCCAGAAGCATTGTGTGACTCTTAATACAAGCTGTTTATTGACATCGCAGCAGAAATTTAATTTTCTGACTACAGACCATATACAGCTTTAAGTTCGTCAGAAAAAATTTGAAAGCTTTTTTGCCATCTGAAAACTCTGGTTATAAAATTTTCTTTCATAAAATTTTATTCTCCATTATTTGGAATAAAGATGTTTTTCTTCTCCTGCACAAAAGTTGCACTTTATTTCCTTAGATTGTTTAGCATTCTGGAATGCTGGGCAGATAATCTGAAGACTGGGTAGGAACTATGAATATAGTGCAGAAATGAGACAGACCTGGCAAAAATATAATGACAGACAAAAAAATCCCATACTGAATCACAAGGTGTTATGGGATTTTTTCTGCTTGTTTTGTCAAAAATATTGTAAAAAACCCCACAAAACCCCAAACACGTAAATCCATACCACATTTGGCTTGCTTTTACTGTGCTGTTTACAATCCTAATTAGTAATTCCCTTTTAAACTTTGTACTTAGTAGATATATTAAAGCATTGAGTTTTGCCACTCCAAGACAATGTTTGTCTTTTTACATTATGAAACTATGAAAGTAAACTATGGAAGTTGTTCAAACCTTTTGGACCTTTCTTTAGCCATTATTTATAGGATAACTCTATAGCATATTAAATGTAACACACTGTTAAAAAGCAGAAAAGGTATTTTGAAACCTTTAGACAATGTAAGAGGAATTAGAATTATCAAGAAATATAGGAACACGATGTTTAGAAGAACAATTGTTTGGGCCTTTTTTTCTGATTTAGTTTTTAATAATTTCCAGTTTCTAAGTTGTAGAAACTCTAAGACAAACAGGAAGAAATAAAATTATACTATTCATCCTGTTTCTGCAAAGAATTACATATAGATTAACTTTTAAACAATTTGAGCAGTCCCATGGCAAATTTCCTAGTGTTGAGGCATTTATGAATTTGAAGTAATTTTCTAAGAGCTGTTTCCACTATTGATGGGGATGAAGGGAGGAGGCGGGAGCAGGAGATCCCTAGAGTTTCCACATATATATATATATCTATATATCCACATATATATACACACACACACACACATATATATATATATAATCTATAACTTTTATCACTGCTTTAGCATGTTCAGTTGACTTTTTGTATTCATACTTCAATTATTCAATCATCTTTAGGGGAAAAAACCCAATATATTTAAGTTCTTTTTTTACAGTATAATATATCTCAAATCCAGCGCTAAGTATTTCCAGCAGTGTGTGTGGAAGTGACATAAAAGAAGGTTATATCTTTTGAAGAGTATCTTATTTTCAGGGAGGCTGTATTTATCACCTAACTTTCTCTTACTTGTATGAAATAACCTTCTGCTGTGCATCTTAATTTTAAAAGAAAAGCAGAATCTTGAACAAAAAGTGATATATGATACATTTTATGTAAAATGTAGCTCCAAGAGACTCTGGGCACATGTTTGAATCCTTTAATACCTTCCTTAGATCTTTCCTTTCACCAAGACAGAACACTTTCCTATTGGTAACATCTTGCCACCTATCCAAATATCAGCAATGAAATGGACAAGTGGAAACAAATCAAGCAGTGAATGACTCTTTATTCATATGGGCCTGATGCCACACTTTGCTCAGCCTGTGCAGAAGTTTCAGTGTCCTTCCATCCTGACCAAAACCCCGACTCTGAATCCAAGGCCAGTTTCTGCATAACTTATTTTCATGAATATAGACATGAATAATGTTTTAATGGAACAGTTTAAATCAATATAATCTATTTGCCTGCATTTTACATTTCCATCTCTGTGCAAAATATCTCTATTTTAGGGCTGTTTCTAATACAGAACAGAAAAGCAAAGATTCACTGTATGTAGGAACTAGTGAGAAATTGACTATAGGTTTATCAAATATTACTTTAAGATAATGCAGTTTCAATTTAATTTAATTACTAGTGTAAATTTAGTATTTTCAAAATATTGAAATAACATTCCTTCTAATGTAGCTTATATTGTTTCCTCATTTCAAATCTACAATCAGCCACCTTTTAAAGACACTCATTATCTGTTCCTGTGCAGTTCTGAGCTCGCTAAACTGCCATTTGCGTTGCCGAGCACTAAAAACTTTTCACACCTTAGAAAACAGAGTGGGTAACTTTTATGTAGGTTTGCCTTCATTTTATACTTTTGAATTAGTGTGATATCACTGATAGTATGCTAAATGGCTATTCTCATGGAATTAGGAAATTGAGTTCTCTTGGCTGAGTTCATTATAAGAAAATCAATATCATAATGTCATTAATTGTTTAGAAATCTTGAAAATTACACAGTGAGATGAAGCATTTCGATCAATGTTTACATGAAAGTCAGTTTCTACATTCTTTAAAAAAATTATGCTTATTTATGCACTTCCCTAAACTTCTTTATATTTTTCTTAATTTTTTCATTTAAAATTTTTAAAAATATTCAGATGTATCATTCTATGAACAGCAAACTGGGCATTACCACTTTCTCTCTCTCTATTTTTGTTCCCCAGGTGATGGGTTTTTTTGTTTTTTTTTTTTCTTTTTGGTGTTTGAACTCCATTTAAACATATGGCATAATTAAGGTATAGGCTTTTTCAATGAGGACTACCCATTTGAAGATTTTAAGGCTTTCATTTTAAATTTCTAGGTTTTGATGCCTTTTATGCTGTGATTGATAAACATCCAAACAAATTGCAAATCAAACCGTTAATAGTATTATTGCAGTTAGAAAGACCAAGGTGGCAAAAAGTATCTTTCTAAGAAACCAGCTGATATCAGTTGTAAAAGTGAGCAATTTTCAGGCCCTCTAACTTTCGACAGGTCTGGACAGACAGATCAAATAAACAGCTATGTATAAATCAAGAACAATGTCATTAACTTTGGAAAAAAAAGCATCAAGCCTCTCCACAACAACAACAGAGGCAGAGGTTAGCATCTCCTTGACAACCAGAAATGAGATGTCAAAAATAGAGTTGTATTTTTTAGGAATTTTTTTTCGCTACTAGTTGCATGTCTAAGTTCTGCAGATTGTATGTAAAAAATTATTGTCATACACAGCAATTTCACTAGTTGAGTATCTGTGTGCTAATTCACTTTTCTGACAAAAAATAATATGCTTATGTAGGATCCATGAAAACTGGTAGGGGAATCCTGCCACTTGCCGATTCTCCCAGCAATCAACTTATTAAGGACAGAGGCACACAAAGAACAATTAAACACTGTTTTTCATACAACAACTATGCCTTCTAATTCAACCCTCAAAATCTGAATCTTTAATGGAGATCTGCAGGGCAGCCTCAGTAGATAAAATGGAGAGGAAAATTCTATTAAATGTTAAAAATGTTTGTGTTAAGTGTTAAAATATGATGTAAAAGATGTTGAGACATCACAAGTCCTGCTTTTCACATGAAGCTAAAAGTTCATTCTCTCACAAATGCAAAGCTTTTTTCCACACCCCTGCTGAACTTGTCATCCTTTTGCTTGTTTGTATCCCCTTGTGCCATGTTATCACTAAGAATTTTCTACCTCAGAGTGTATAATGGATTAAAATAATTCACAGATTAATGTTCCCAGCCTAGTTTTGGATTTGCTTGATTATTTCTCTACCTGTCGGAACCAGTGTGTGGCTTATCATAAGAATTTGTCAATTTTTCCAAATATATTAATTTCTCAACTATAGAAACTTAATTTCTTAATGCAAATCTTACCTGGATTATATTTTCAGATAGATCCAAGCATACATTCAGTTTACTTAAACATTTCCAACTAAAATGTTAATGTGGTTTGGCAGTTCAGTGGATCATCTGAATTACAGAGTATTGAAAGGCAACATTTTAAAAAAAATCTACATAGAGTAGGCAAAAAATTGTATATAGTAGATACACATGCTGAAAACAATGAGCTATAAAGAAGCTGGTGCTGTTCCTTTAAGATCATCTTGCAAGTCTTTTGGCTAGTTTGATGAAAAACGTTGGATATGAGCAATCAGCTTCAGTTAAAAGAATGTGAATGGAAGGAATTAGTTCATAATAAAGGAAATAAAAATAAATAGGAATAAAAAGGAAAATGTCCTTACATTGTTATATACACCTAGATTATATCCAGTCTGGAATATTTGTACCTGTCCCTCTACTCCAAATGGTAAAAAGGTATATAAAGGGTTATAAATGATGATTGAGGGGCTAAGGTGACACATGTACTAAGAGACATTGAATAGACTGTGACACCACATCAAGAAAAGTAATGACCAGAAGAAGGCATTAGGGAGGTTTTACGTAGTGGGACGAAAACAAATAGAGAATGGTTATTTTTCTTCTAACCATGCAAGAACACAGCAAATAAAAGGGTCAGAAAGCATGCTGGAAACACA
The DNA here is from genome assembly GCF_014805655.1 of Passer montanus. Lineage (NCBI taxonomy): Eukaryota > Metazoa > Chordata > Aves > Passeriformes > Passeridae > Passer > Passer montanus. Next base: position 12,531,500 of record NW_024363160.1, on the reverse strand, counting down.
TAAAAGACAGTTTTTGCAAGCAGAAAGCAGGCAACAGCTGAAGTCCTTGCCAAGATATTTACAGTCCAAAAGCATAAATAGGTTCATAAAAGATTAGATAAATGCACGGGAAAATTACCCTAGAAACTGCTATTAAAAAAAGATCTTTTGGCTGAGGCAGTCCCTAAGCTGCAAATTGCAAGGATTTTTCATTTCTCTGCAGTTAAAAGGAGGTTTTCCTTAAGCAGTGCTGACCCCATTCAGAGGGAGGATTCTGGGAAAGATGGATCTTTAATCTGACCCAAGGCATCTATACATATGTACTTACAGTGTGCTGAAAATCTCCAGCTCAATATGAAACCATAATTTCAGCAAGTACTTTGATGTTTTGCCAAGCTCTAAATATTTTGCTAAAGTATTACCTTCTACAGTAACATTTCACCTTTTGTGCAGCAGAGTATATTCCCTTTTTCCATCTCTATTTTTGACTGAGACACAGTTTACACTAAAGCAGAGGTTATGGCTCCATTAACACATAGGTCAGTTTTATTTAAATGGCAACATTGAGCCATGACAGGTGAACAGTGTGCTGTAACTAGGTCCTTCTGCTCAGTAGGATATACATTTCTGTTGAAACCTATCAGTAAGTGTCATAATATCAAATAAGAAAGAATGACATCCAGCAGCCATCCTCATTAAATGCAAAAACAAAGACATCAGAAATAAATGGACAGTTTCTCTACTGCAGGATTTAATAAAGAGAGTAGCACACTATTGAATAGGGGGATGGGGGGAGGGTGGGGGATGGAAAGCTGTCAGTAAATGTCTTTTCATATATATATATACATATAAAGAATATCTCATATTTTGCAGAGGGAGATTATTTGAGTTATGAATTAAATGTTCTCATTTGGGAGACAGTATTCCACCAACTCACAGCAAGGGAGGTCTGAAACAGATGTCCCAAAATTCAGCTGGGTGTCTTTACTTAATGAAAGACAAGATTTGCCCCGATCTGCTCCCATGCTGTGTTGCCTTGGGGTCATGATTACCTTTGCTCACCAGCTGGATGTCCCTGTCCTGAGCTGAGAGTCAGCATGCAGCTTCATTTTCGCCCCCTTAATTTTCCTTCTTTCCACAATCTCCACTCTAATTTCTAACTAAATAACTAAGTGTTTCTTCCTCCTTATGTCCAAATAATATTATTTTGATAGACAAGATTTTTTGAATGTGGGGCAAGTGGTACTTTTAATTTTTTTTTTACTGGACCAAAAGCTCACTGTAGAAGACAAGGGAGGGAGGGAGGGAGGGAGGGAAGGAGGGAAGGAGGGAAGGAGGGAAGGAAGGAAGGAAGGAAGGAAGGAAGGAAGGAAGGAAGGAAGGAAGGAAAAGAAAGAATTTATACTAAACCCATTGCACAGTGATAACAAAAGTAGTAAGTTTTGGCTGTTGCAGTGTACAATATACTAAATTGCAGCTGAAGCAGGTCAGAATGTGCCATTAGTCAGGTATTGTCCATTTCTGTGTGAGGGAATGCTTTTTGTTTGATGTCTCTCTCCCTTTCCTATCTTACAGAATTTTGTATTGCTCATGGGGTCTCAGGACAATTGTTTGTGCTCAAGGGAGGGAGGGAGGGAGGGAGGGAATTTTTGAGTAATCAAAAAGCTAAAGGGAGCTGAGTGCTGAGAACTTGAATACAAGTTCCTGCTGAGTGTGTGACTTCTGAAATGGCTCACAGTCTCTTTGGCAATGTGGGTTCTTTTCACAGTTTGCCCAGTCTATGAATTTTTTTAGCAGTTTAGATTAACATTTCACTGGAACACACTAAAAATGAAGTTATACTATTTAGGATATATATTTTTTTAATGTGGAGGAAGAACAAATATCCCAAGAAATCACAATACCAAACGATTGTTTTGTTAGAGAAAAGAGGAAAAAATCTAGCTTTCCACTTTCATTTCAATGCCAGTGACAGTTGTCTTTTAAGCACTAGGTAATACTTTTACTAGAGCTTAGGTAAACAAATAAGAGGAAAATTAAAGTATTTAAATATGTCTAATAGAAAAAAGAAAAAAAGTTGTTTCATCAGTACAATTCAATTTATACTTTTAGAGAAATAAATTTCTTCCTCTAGACCACAGAAAATGCATTTTGTATTTCAACTAATATTTGCTTTTCTCAAGGCCCATTTTACAAGGTTAGTGAAAGCCATGTAACCACTTCACATGCAAGTCATTAAAGCTGAAGTACTCAATAGCTTGTTGTTGTTTGTCCACAGTCTGTGAAGAAACATAATCCAGGTAATTTCTGAAGACTCTTCACAGAGCTAGTATATAAAACTGAATACAACAACAGTAGTCCTTGATTTCTGTAAAGAAATTTGGCAACATCAGGAGAGCAAATTTATTAAAAGTGAGCACTGGGAAAACACATAGAGAGCTAGGACTGATAAGTGTGAAGACCTTCTTTTAGCACTTCATAATCCCTTAAATCTTTCTAACTATTTACAACCAAGTTGAGGCTGGGATGGTTCTTTGAGCTCTGACACAAAAAACTGCCTTATTTATGAAAAAAATTCAGCATACAATTCTAAGAAAAATAGAGGTAGAAAAATAGAGGTAAAATAATAGAGGGTACTCTGGGTTCTTGTCAAATTCTGGAGAAAATGACATTAAATTAATTTTAGATATTTACTTTTTTAAAAAAAAATTAAATTATGAGAAAAAATATAAATTCAGCATAAGATATTAAGGATTCTTCTGTCTCAGAAAAGAAGGATAAATATAGTAAAGCAATAATCTCAAGGGATTGGTGCATTTTGAAAAAGCAATCTCACATTACATGTTTTCCAATAAAAAGCATTAGGATTTCCTTCTGCTGTAAGCAGGAGCATGCAGGAACAGTCCCAGGCAAAGAGCTGCAAGCAGCTGATATGTTTTCCCGGCGTGTAAAGGTGAACAAGAGCATGTCCCTAACCAGGTGCTTCTCCCTGAAGTGTATCCTCTCCTTTCCCAAGGGGAAGCTGCCAGTCGTGCTGCCATCTGGTGGCTTGTGCTCCTTGCAGCTGCCTCGGTTTCAACTTTATTCAAAGAGGAGCATCTCTTGGTTGCTGTTTGCAAACTGCTTCAACCCAGGGGTCTGAGCAGTGGTTTCTACAAAATGATACTTTTGCAAGTAACAGTTGACTGATTTCTTGACAGTTTGTTTTGGCACCTGTGTAGGGGGCACGCTATGATAACATTTCCCTAATTTTTTTGAATGAGTTAATGGAGGAGAAGGTTGAAGAAAAACGCTGAAGAAGAAATTAAACGCTTTCTAGAGATAGCTGTGTTGGTAACACTACTAATATACCAGACTAATGAGGAAAGTGAGGACAACAAGGATTAAACAAATAGTAGATAAAACAATGCAGAAAATACCACTTAAAAGCATCAAAAATAATAGAGAAATAAACTTCAAAATGGTTAAATCACCAGAGACGTAGGACAATCGAGGACAGCCTGTAGGGTCACAAAGTATGGTTTATTCTGTGGGGATTTATCAATCCAGTCTGCAATTAGTCTTCTGAAAAATGGTTTTGCAACTACTCTGCAGCACATGGACATTTAAACATAAACAATAAGATGTACAAAAAGAAATCTTTAATTGAGGTTGCACATATTTATTATTCCAGTGATACTCTTATAAAACCGTCTGAACAGTTCTGATAGGTAAAAAACATACCCAATAACGATATTTACCTCTTTTTTTGCAAGTAAAATAGAAAATTAATAACTTTTATCTGTTTTAGTCTGATTTTAGAAAGACATCTCATTAAAAACTACATTCCATAGATGAATTTATTTCTGATTTACCCTGGACAAGAAAAGGTGTAGAAGAAACTATTAGCTCAGTATGAAACCTTGGTTAGAAAACAAGTGAAGATTAAATTTATATTGACATTTTGTAAGTGCATACTGCCCAAGCAGTTTGTTGACACAAGGCAAAGCCCTATTATTTTGAATGTTAATATGACATCAACAACATTTCCTCATTTTACTGGAGTAGGTGAAAAGCAACTCTGTTTGAGGGTATTGGGATAGTTCAAATTGAAACAGCTGGCCTCTTCTGCTGTATCATTTATGAAAGCAAAGTAACAAAGTACCCTATAGTTATCGTGTTCTGTTCAAGCCCAATATTTTAAAAAAGTGTAACTTGGCAACCTCATGTTCAATTTCCTCATAGAGCTGTGAGCACCAGCATGTGCCTATCTGCTGACCACATTCACAGAGTAAATGCAGCAGAAGATAATCTTCTGTGTTAAACTGAGGGAAATTAAAGAGACTGTTTCAGTTGATTGATTACAAACTGGTTGTCAATAGATTAAGGCTATAACTGCTGGGTTCATACCAAAAGAATGCAAAATAATGTATTTGATATAAGACAAACATTTTAATTTATATATAAAAATTATATATATTATATATATATATATATATTATATATTATATATATAATATATAAAAACAAGTTGTGAATGTTTCGAAAACTTTTATGGGGGATTTTTTTTCTTCCCTAAATATCGTGACAAAATGCTAATCAGGTGCTGTTTATGCAGGAGATATTGCCACCTTGAAAAAAAATATTCTTTTTCACTTGGAGAAAAAATGTTGTTTGAGAATGAGACTGAGCTTAACACTAATGAAGAGGGAACTCTGTCAATAGCAATTTTTGTAGAGTTATCTGAGAACCTGAGATTAAATTTATAGAGATGACTCAATAAATGGTAGAGCATGAATTAAAGGTTTTGAAAAATTAATTTCCATCGAAGTATATAATATCATAGATTAAATTTGTACTTTTAATTTACTTTGAATTTAGTCCTATATTCTAAATGAGGATGTATTTTGACATATCATTATTTATCATGAAGATTTGTCATCATTTTTTTTTTGCTTTTAAGACCTTTGTTTATCCTCTGTTTTCATAAGGCTCACAAATTTTCTCCTTCCCTTCCCTGAACCTCTTATTCTCCTAAATTCAGTGACATAATTATAAATACAAATAGAAAAAGTGTCAGACAGCATTTCTTCAGGAGGCAAAGTGAGTTAAATAGAGTGAGACACCCTGGCAAGTAGGGGTTATCTTGCTGTTAGCCATAGTTAAGATCCCCAGTATAAAAGGATGAAATTGATTTCAACTATTCCCTTATCTTCTAGTAGATGCACATGGCAGTGGGTTTTGAATAAGGGTAGAGTGAAAGTGGAGAACAAAGAGAGGACAGAGAAAGAGAAGATGAAAGGAAGAAAGGAAGACAGGAAGAAAGGAAGAAAGGAAGAACGGAAGACAGGAAGAAAGGAAGAAAGGAAGAAAGGAAGAAAGGAAGAAAGGAAGAAAGGAAGAAAGGAAGAAAGGAAGAAAGGAAGAAGGATCACCATTCCTGGCTCCAGTGTTGATCAAGGTGATGGGGAATCAAGGGTCCTGAGGGTGCTGGCTGGGTTGTATGGGTGTGCTTTTTTATAGACAAGTTTCCCCTGCCCTGGAGCTCTATTTCTGGCTTTCTATGCAAGTTAATCATCATACACATTTCCTCCTCACAAACTTTTCTGGAAAAGGGTCAGAATGCCTTTAGGGCCTTTGGTGGTTTTGATACCCTATAATGAGTTTGCCTTTGCTCAACAGTCCATACCTGCCTCTTGACTTCATTCCTGCACTTGCACTGTGCTGTGTTGTGCTTGTCTCCAGGAGCCAGAACAAGGATGCTTGTCTCAGAAAAAATGCTGTCCTATCTCCCTATGGTCCTCTTCTCCAGAAACATCCTGTTCTTTCTCCCATCATGTTCTTGCCAACAGTTGGTAATCCATGGCTATCCAACTACAGGTGTTTGACACGTACACATTAGCCCCTTGTCTTCTGAGATTTTGAAACCCCTGCCAGGTTTTCTCAGCTGAGCTATAGCTCTTGCTCTAATTCTCTTTTGAGTAGGACATGCCCTAATAAAATTTGAGTAAGGCACCACCTTGATTTTCCATGACATTAAACCTTGTGAAAAACTCCACCCATCTCAGTACCAAACATCTCCACTGCCAGTGGCTCACTAGCTCTCGTGCAATGTGTTAACAGCAGATAGCATTAAAAACTCTCAGGGACTAGGAACACTGAACCAATCACCATAGTCCATGTCCCATATTGTCTGGCATAAGAGGAATCAGTGTAATTAAAAAGGAAAGGGTGATTTAAGAGTTTGTGTCATGAGTCTAGCTATAGGCTGGAACAAAGCATTAACAGAAGCTTTTTCTCATAAAAGCTTTATTTTTGCAGGTACTGAGGCAGCTTGCCTGGGAGACATACCATAAATATTGGGCAAACCAGCTGTGTAGCTCATGAGGATAGAAGAAATTAATATTACAGTCCAATGTCTGAGAAACTGGGACATGGCCTGGCAAGAGAGCTGTTCATTATGTGACTGGCTGTTGGCTGCCTCCAGTCTGGTCCATCTGTTCTTTCTCCATCCTCTTGTGAGCCCTAGAGCTCTCACTGTCTTCGATGGCAGTCGATTATGGGCTACTTGATGGCTGTGCAGCTCTAAAGAGCCTGTGTAACACTGATGACATAATCTGAGATCCATTAAAAGCACACCGCAGTGGTGGTATTTCTCTACAAGGGATAGGAAATCAGATGGTGTCGTTCTTTGGAGTGGTTTGCATGACTTCCAGTTATACACAGACACACTGTATGTTTTTATTTATTGTATCACTATTGAAAAAACAGAAGTTCTATGAGTAACATAGAGCCAGCTTCTAGTATTCAGCTTCTGGTCATTTCAGATTGATCATGGCATTTTCTATGTCTTGCAATGAAAATAAAGGTTTTCAGAAAGAAAAAATTCAGCATCATTTTTGCTGTTATTTTCATTAAATAAAGTGAAAAATTACAGTTATGGTGAAAGACTCTATTTATTTCTCCTTGAGACTGAAATGTGGTGTAAAGTCTGTTCTTTTAGACTCTTTGCAGACTGAGGAAGGGCAAAAAATCCCAGAAAATAAAAATTCCTTATGCACTCAATTAATGCTTCTTGTATTTTTTTTTCCAGGTAAAATTAAATTACTCTTCTTCTGATTCTTTTTAGTTTTATGGCTAGGAAATGTGAATGTAAATACAAAATGGAAGACAAGTGTCTTTCAACAAGTCTCATATGTGTCTCTTTACCATTGTTTCATGCTTAAAGACAATTTCTGCACATAATTTATTTGATAAATATAAATTTAAAGACATAATTTTTTGACGTATGTTATTAATTATTAAAAAGTAGTACCCTAAAATCTTAAATCATGAGTAATCTTTGGGCACTTTCTCAGGGTGATCTTAACCTGGCTTTTATATAGAAGTGCTAACTATAATTTTCAGACTGTGGTGAAAATGAGAGCGAGTAATAGGCACAAGATACTTGTGATTTGGGTCATTGCTATAATTACTTTAGCAACATAATTAAGTCTCAATCAACTGCAGTCACTAAGCACTGTAGTAAACAGTGCAGTACAAATAACTGCTGAAAGTAATTTAGATAATGCTTCTTGCTAAATTCTACGTTCATTGTCAAGCTCTCTAATAAAAAGATATTTTCCTGGGAGGCCCTGCTTTGAAAACTATTTTATTCTTCCTACTCCTCAAATGCAGTAAAATTAAACCTTATCTATAGCTAGTCAGGCTTCTAGAGCTTGCAAGACAGTTATTATTTGTGCTTACAATAAAAGTCAATAAAAGTGGTAAGCATATACAGAGCAAAAAAAGCCTAAACTTTTGCAACCCACATTTTTTTAATTGTTTGTTCCAAAGATTCCCCCTCAAACACCTCTCTTTTCAATCTTTCTCTCATAGGCCTCCATTAAGCTGATCAGAAGGTTGAAATTCAGCCTTCAAGAATTCCTCACAGCAGGAAGAATTCAGCATTTGATCTTTTCCTCTGTTCCATGCTGTGTGGAAAGTGTTCCATTTTATAATGTAAAATGGTGTTTAAATTACAAAAACTTGTGTGTAATCACAGAGAAAAAGCAAAAACACCTAAACAAACCAAAAAACCAAACAGGTTTGAATTCTAGTTAAGAAAAAGAAAATATTTATTTGCTTTTTTACCAATCCTTTGCTCCACACCGTTTTTATGGGACTATTTACACTACATTTATAATCATATCATAGCAGATTGGACAAACAGAGGTCCTTTATGTATCTTTATGGCAACAGAACCTTTTCACTTTTAAAGTTACATTTTCAAAACTAAGTATGTATGCATGTGTAAGTATAGGATATATATATCCAAAAAAGGCTGAAAGATCACTGATAAATATCATTATATTGCTCACTATTTTTGTATTTGTAATCATATTTCATATTATTCAATCAAGCACAAAATTAAGTTGTCCTGTTCTGCTTTTCAGAGAAAATAGTTCATTCTTCAATTTCATCCAATGTCAACCTAATAGAGGAGGAGGGGAGTCTGTTCTGCTCTACTGATAATTTCAAGACTTGCAGAGCTGGTGTTTTTCTTTCCAAAATCATGTGTTGTTTACCTAGGGAAAAAAATGTTTTAAATGGTGCTATTATGCTATTTCCAGTATCCTTTTGCATTGTGACCCACAACCTGAAAGAAATGCATCACCTTGGATATCAGTTAGCCAATGTTAACACATTCCATATTTAGATGACTGAGTTTAATATGATTGCAGTAAGTTAAAAAAATAGATATGGCAGGACAATGTTTCTAACTTTGCAGCCAGTGTCCACATCTGGGATTGAAGTCTGTGTCTGGGTTCAAGTGTTTCAATTTCTTTCTGCACCTTTAGCTTTCCTCTTCAGATGAGCTTTTCCTATGTGAAAGGCAAAGGTGTCTGTTGAAGGAAGTCAAAGGTGTATTCTGTGACTGAAAATAAAAAAAGTTTTGTTTTAGGAGAATATTAACCTACTCTGTCAAAGGCAATAATGGATGTTTTGTTACTTGCAAGAAACAAAATGCATTTTATTGGCTAGAATTCTTCAGAGTGGAACATGAACAGCAATGTGTGTGAAAGCAGGCTCTCCACTGTGGAAAGAAAGGAACAATTAAAAAAAAAAAAAAAAAAAAAAAAGCAATCTCCTTCTTCATAATTCTATTCCACTGTATTTGATTAATTAGAAGAACCCTCCTCCCTTTCTTCTCTCAAATTGTTATGTCAAGGGAATGTGATATTAATTGAAAATTCTTCTTTCCCCTCAGGTATCCAAATGTTCATATGGCAGGATTAATCTTTCCTGTTAATTTGATTACTAATAAAAAATTACAGTTTTTATTTATTGCTCAGTTTAATAATTAATTTTCCCCATCTGCTGTTTGACAACAATGGACTACACTGAGATGGCAATAATAAATATTAAAAGTTGATGGATTTCTGCCAATTTATGCCAAAGCAAAATTTGCCCTGTGCACAAGCACAATCCCATTTTTGCTGGCAATGCTATTACCCTATGTAACCAGTGGAAAATAGGGCATGTTTTCTGGGTTCATAAAAAAATTACTGAAATCAATGCCAAAAATCAACACAATTGGAGTACAGTACAGAAATAAGGTACCCTACCAGTTTTTTCATGGGCTCAAAGAACAGGTTAGATGCCTATTTTATCTCTGAAAAACCTTTTTTTTAGTGCTAATTGCAAAGAGGCTCATCTCTGCTGAAAGAAAATTAGGTCAGTTGAACTGAGAGCAATATTTTCTGCTCCAGAGAAAATGTAAGCTTGTGGCTTTATGGGTAGACATATATGTATCTATACATATCTATTTATATGTATAGATACATATTTCCCTCCATATCTATAGAGATATAGAAAAACAGGGCTTACATATGTATATATGCATACATGCACAACCAAAGTTAAAATGTACTTACTTTCAAAATGACATAAGGTCCTCATTTTCACTTTGTACATTTGGGGTAGCTTGTAAATGATGGGAAAACACCATTTCACCTAATAATAGATGTTGCTTTTGAATTTGATGTTACTTTCAAATCCAAACTGCATTTGACTTTGCCAAAAGGCATATAAACTAATAATATAGTAGGTCCAGTTTTTTTACTAGTGACACAGTGTAAACACACGTAAATTATGTTGATAACACCAACATTGAAAAAAAAGTCTGAAAATTAGGATCAAACTTATTCTTCTTGATTTACTCAAAAGTAGAAAGTTAATTCATCTTGGATGAATGTAGCTCTTCGTAAATAACCTCTATACAGAGAATTTTCATTTTGCAAAACTAATTTAAATAGGAATCAAAATCAGACACCAAACCAAAATAACTTACCATAGGCTGCAGTCTGGATCGGTAGCAATACCACAGATGGAATATTATTTTTGGTTGTGCATTGAATATGAGGAAATGGAGAGGTTTTATATTCAAATATGAGGCTTTTTAATTTTTTAATTTTTTTTTTTTTTTTCAAATAGCAATTTAGCTTTTTCTTACATACTCTCTGTGTCAAAAAAAAAAAAAAAGAAAAAAGAAAAAACCAAGAAAAGGGTAGTGGAATGAGAAAAAATTTACTTAACTTTCTACACAGAAGAAAATGTAGGACTGAGCAGGAATTCTATTGGATACTCTGAATGTGTTATTACTGTACTAATCTTAAATAATAACTTCTTAATGTACATTTTGATTGAATTAATGCCATAATTATTTCAGGGGCAAATCGGTTTTACTCTGTAAAGATTAACTTCCTGTACTTAAAATTTCTGTGCATTTGCCTATAGTTTTTGAATGAATTAGAAAGTGTTATGCTATGCAAGTATTGTATTTGCATGGACCCTTGTGGCAGGAAGGAATGATGAATCTGAATCCATGTTCTCAGAAGGCTAATTTATCATTTTATTATACTATATTATATTAAAGAATATGAAACTATACTATACTAAAGAATACAGAAAAGATACTTACAGAATGCTAAAAGGTAATCATGAAACTCATTACTCTTTCCAGAGTCCTGACACAGCCTGGCACTGATTGGCCATTGAGTCAAAACAACTCACAACAGAGACAAAGGAAACAACCACCTGTTGGATAAACAATCTCCAAACACATTCCAAAGGAGCAAAACACAGGAGAAGTAAATGAGATAATATTGTTTCCCTTTTTCTCTGAGGCTTCTCAGCTTCCCAGGAGAAAAATCCTGGGCAAAAGCATTTTTCAGAAAATATGAATGTGACATGCAAGTGTTGAACCAGTTGTGTTGTGAGAGAGATCTAAGCCAAAGCACTCATTGAGGAATCATCAGCTTTGGTACAGAGTGGTACTACTGAACTAGCCTTTGGAGGTCCTTCAGCTTCTTTAGAGCCAAAGTCAATTCCACAGAGAGATAGCATACATGCAGGTAGAATGGAGAAAACAAATTCTGTATCTTGATACTGGAGGAAGCCAAAATAATCCTTTGGATTTTCCATGGAAAGAAATCCAATTTTAAAGAAAAAAAATGCTTAAAATTAGACTTCCTTTTCTCTGTAAATCCTTGAATTTTGAGCTTCTGATAGATGATATAGCAAAGCCACTTTTTACTTGTCTTTGCAATGAATTTAAGTTTTATTAATATTCAAAACTTGACATAGAAAATCTTTGGGTATTTTTTATGCTCTTATATCTGCATGTTATTGAGAAAATTCTTTTCTTTCAGTGACATGGTGGGTCATTTTATAATTACCTAATATTCTTTTGCTAGAATTTATTTGCATCCTTTAATTAAGGGGTTATGTCTCTATCTTATGACAAAAAAAAAAAAAAAAAATCACCTTTTCTAGATTCTTCAGGCTTCATTTAGCTTCAAAATATCTCCTAATAGCTGAAGTAAGTTTGAATATACAAAATATTGCACAGGAAGAAGTTTAAAAGAATGCATTTCCTTCAATTGTGTGTGCTCAGTGGAGGAGTGCAGATTTCCTATTGTTTTATTTTAGCTCAGTAACTGTCAAGAAGCAGAATATCTTTCCAGGACAGTATATCTGATCACAGCTTAGAGGTTAATTCTGTGAATTTCACTGCATAATTATCTGTGCATATTTTTATAAAATACTTACTAAGATTTAGAAATGAAACCTCATTGGATCAAATGCAGTAGGAAAGACAGATAGAAGAACCTGACACAGCATGTCAGGTGATAATCTTTGATATTAATCTGACAGAAAAGTATCAAAACATTCTGCTATCTCACATGAAGGTGCAGAGATTTGTTTAATAAGGAAGTACTTCTAAGGATCTTATAATATCGTTACTGACATGCCATGTTTTGAAAACACAAACAATCTTGGTATCCACCACTCTTCCTGGCACCGCAGGGAATATTTGTTTGTTGAATGCTATGAAAGCATGAGATAAGAAACTATGCATTTGTACACAAAAAAGATCCTTCCAGTACTCAGGGGCGAATGAGCTGGGATGTTGGTTAATACTTTTTAACTTAACTCTATGTAACTGTGGATATATGAGACCTAGTTCTGTTGTTAAGTGGTAACAAGTGTTTTAAGGGAAGCCTATTGATAACTTGGACTAAAGCTGACATAATTTTGCACCTCACATAACATTCAAATTGGACAGCAAAGGAACAAATGAAAACCTGGGTAGCAAGTAATACTAGCAACAGAAGAACAAACCAGTTTACAAGCGAGGTAATAAAAAAATGTCACAGAATTACAGAATCAGAGAATAGGCTGAGTTGGAAGGGACCCATAAAGATGATTGAGTCTAGCTCCTCACCCTGCACAGCCCCATTTCCAAGAATAACACTGAGTACCCCAGAGTATTGTCCAAACTCTTCTTGAACTCTGTCAGGCTTGGTGCTGTGACCACTGCCCTTGAAATCCTCTTTTAGTGCCCAACCTCCCACTGGGTGAAGAACCTTTTCTAAATATCCAATCTAAACCTCCCCTGACACAACTTTAGGCCATTCCTTCAAGCCCCGTCACTGGTGACCACAGAGAAAGGATCAGGCCCTCCTGGTTGCCAGGACACTGCTGACTCATGTTCAACTTGTCAATGACCAGGACCCCCAAGTTTCTTTCTGCAGAGCTTCTCTCCAGCTTCTTATTTCCCAGTTGGTTCATTCATCCAGGGTTGCCCCATCCCAGGTACAGTATCCAACACTTCATGCAGTTGGTGTTTGTCCAGTCCTCTGATTTGTTGAGGTCTCCCTGCAGTGTCTCCCTGCCCTTGAGAGAGTCAACAGCAACTCCCACTTTTGTATTGTCTGTGTACTTGCTTACTATCCCTTCCAGTCCCGTGTCCAAGTGATTGATGAACTTATTGAAGAGCACAGGGCCAGGAATGGAGCTTTGTGGAAACCCACTAGTGACAGGTCACCAGTCTAATGCCACTCCTCACTATAACCCTTTGTCCCTGACCTGTGAGCCAATTGCTCACCCATCACATAATGTGTTTGCTTATCCTACTGTGTACTGGATGTTTGGTTCAGAAGGATCCTGTGAGTGACAGTGTGGAAGGCTTAAATGAAATCCAAAAGGATTCCATAGACAGACTTCCCTTGATGAACTAAGTGGGTTACCTGGTCATAAAAGAAAATCAACTTTACAAAAACAGGGCTTTCCTCTCATAATGCTGTGCTGTGACCGATGACTGTGCTGTCTTTCAGCCTTTTAATATCTCCTAAGAGAGGAAAACTTCAGTAATTTCAGTGTTTCCTACACTCACACTGCCTGTAGAATATAACAAATGCCTTTATAAGAAGGCAAAAATAAAATACTCCATATGGCTGAATATATCTAATGATTACATCTAGACTTGGAAGATTACATAACATTTTTCTTTTACATCATTTCAGAAATTAAAGTAGGGAATGAACGAAGTCAAAATATAATTTTACTGGACACAAGAAGCTGAATACAAGTTGTTTTCCCCTCTAGGGAAAGATTTGCGTGTCCCAAATGTATTCCTGCAGAACTGAGCTGCATATGTCCCATGTTCCACAGGGAAGGAAAACCATATCAGTGGTCCCCTACTTATTTCTTAATTAAACTGTAATGCTTTCCATGAAAATTAAATAGTTTCAAAGGAAAGCATTCCTTGCCAGTAATATTCCAGATCCCACAAGTCTAGAGAGCCTTTTAGCTTATCTTCATAACTGATTAATTTAACCTGCAAAACTGAATGTGATAAATAGTAGTTGCTCATATGTACTAGTTACTTATACAGTGCTTAAAAGGAGCTTTCTGCCCAATACTGGAAGCTAATCAGTTCAAAGTTAAAGAGAAACAGATATTTAAATGATTGCAAATATAAAAATTATATAAAAGATATGCTTATTATATTACATGTTTATGGATGTGTATGTATGATGCTAATTTATGTATTTTTCAACTACATTTTGTCAAATATTTAACATTTTCTGGCTATACAAAGGCCTAAATTTTAGAGTATTTGAAATTTATTTTTACATTTAAATATGGACATATTCAGTGCCATCGCAAAAGGAAGTCTGGTTTGTGCTTTTGGATACTTGGATAGGTTGGAGAAAACAGAGGAGAGGAGAGGAGAGGAGAGGAGAGGAGAGGAGAGGAGAGGAGGATATAAAAATAAGATGACACATAATGACCATCTAGTCCAACCGCCTGACCTTTAGGGCTGAACAAAAGTTTAACCACATGATTAGGGACATTATCCAAATGTCTCTTAAACACTGACAGGCTTAGTGCATCAATCACCTTCCTAGGCAGTCTGTTTCATTTCATAACCAACCTCTCAGTAAAGAAGTACTCCCCAGTATCCATGGAAAGGACTTCTATGATGGGTAATGGAAACAATAATGATACTACAGCTGATGTAGTCTGTGTCTACACCATCTACCTTCTACAGCAAAACTCTGAATTTCTCCCAGAGCAAATAATAAAATAAAGAATATTTTCTTACTTAGTAATTTAAAAAAACCTAAAAAACAAAAACAAAATTAATGAGCAAAAAACCCTAAAAATTCAGATTCATGTCAATGAGAAATTAAGATTTTTTTTTTACCACATTTGCTAAGGGACTTTATAAAAAATAAATAAAATGAATTAATGTATTTGGTTTTGTCACAACAAGTAAAATACCTACATACAAATAATTTTATTTTTTTCTTTAATGAGAAACGAATCACACTAGGATCAGAGTATTAAGTTTTCCTAACTAGGAAAATCTGTCCATTTGACTGGATGTGACCTAATATTCCAAAGATACAGTATTTCTCTTTCCCCATTAATATCCTCATCCCTACTACTGATTAAATTTATTTTAATTATTTATTATTAAAAGGCTTCTGTACAATAGACTTTGTTGACCCCAGCTTGTGACTTAAGGTTTTTTTAAATTATTCTCTGAGTTTTCAATTTATTACAATTAGAAAGCCTGAAGTGAAATCAAGCAAAAATAGGCAACTGCTTGTTATATTAAAGAATTTTTTTCATACAAGGTCATAAAATCAGATGCTGAGGAATTCAATGGGATTTCCATGGTTCTGCATTGCTCACTGGGATTTCATTAGGAATTTATATAAATGCATACATTTATATGAACTTGTCTGTAATTTTTCACTACAAATAAGTAAGCATTTTTAGTTGACTTCAGTGCTGTTGGGGAAGAAGTTTGTATGAACCAAGCAGTATCTCATGAGTAATCTTTTTCCTAAACAATTCTCAACACAGCTGGTTAGATGACATTTCATAATGTCACAGAATTCAATTGTTCTTTTTTAAAAATGATAATCAGGATGACTTTTAATCTCAGCTCCTTTCATATATTCAGCCATTTACATTATTTCCATCTGCTGTTAAGGTCCATTTTCCATTCTAAGGCAATATGGTGATATTTCTCAGTGATGTTGCCAGAGTGCTAGTAAAGAGCTTACACTAGAGTTTGATTTGGGTTTCCTGCTGCTGCTCTTGCATTCTTTACGCATACAAAGGTCTTGCTAGTCAGAAGTTTGAATGTTTGATGAATGGAAATTAGACCTTTTTTCTGTGTGCAAAAAGTGGAATTTGAGCACTGAGTAACAGTTCCAGCATGTTGGGTATGGTTTCTTCATTATTAGTTTGTGGTTGTAGTTTTACATTTACAAATATTTTATGGGGCTTGCTCTTTTTCTGACTGCACTGTATATGCTGAAACACATTGGACTGTTCAGGAATGAACAAAAAGAGAAGCAATCATTTCTTATGCTTCTTATGTTTTCTGTAATGAATGTACTGGGGATTATATGGAGATTATTCTAAGAAAAGTCTCTTTGAAGTAAAAAAATAAAAATCTAGACCTTCAACAAATTCATCCTACTCAATACTTAATAGCAATTAAAAAAAAAAAATTCATGGAAGGTGCTCCTTTCCCATGGCAGGGGTATTGGAACTAGATGATATCTAAAGTCCCTGCCAGTCCAAATCACTCCATGATTCTATGTAATGCAGTACAAGTTCCTGTTAGTCAAAACAAGTATCAGAACAGAGAAAAAAAAAAAAAGCTGTACTTTAAATACAGCTAATCTGTGATTTGAGTAGAAAGCTGTACATTGATTATGCCAAAAAACTAATGATGGTAAAATATCAGGAAGTAACTCATGTTTAAGCGTCAAGAAAATTTAGGCAGAACAGAGTACATATGCTGCCCACAAATACAGATGGAGGGAAAGGCAGAGTTTTTCTTAAGTGGGAAGAATGTCTTATGAAGAACTTTTACGTGACAAGGAAACCAGTGGTTATAAACTGGCCACAGGAGAGATTCTTGGAGATCAGAAAAATGCTAACTAGTTTTAATCATTATATGAAATTATTTGTAGTAGCAAGAGTAGTTCGGTTCACAAGTTCCCTCTGAAGTCATATTCCTCCGCCATTTGTTGATTGACAAAACCAGGATGGAACTGCAGAAACTAGCATGGTGCACTAAGGTTTTACTTTTTCCATTTTCTTAAGGAAAGGCTCATTAAAACTGCAGTTTGGACATGTTTCAAACATCACTGAAATGTCACAATGTAGTTGAAAAGAGGTCTAAAGCATTAAAAGGTTCAGTTTTTAGGGTACTGGAATCCCTGGAGAGACAGAAAACTGATTTCAAGAAGAAAGAGTTTGGTTGAATGATTCCAGGTACAGAAATCTCAGACATTAAGCATATCTGGAGCACAGTTATGAGCTTAATACATAGATGTCTAAATATTGTAGGAGCACAGCATTTCATCTTACAATCCAGGATACAAACTTGGATTCTTTACCATCTAAATAGACCTCACACTGCTATCATTTAATTGAACTACTACACAAGCAGAGACAGGAAATTAAATGTTCATTGGTATAATCCAAGTTGATAAGACTTGATGTTTAAGGGGAAGTTAAATAAGGAATACAGAACGGACTGTAACATTTATATTTTAGCTATACAAAAAGCTAGATTGGAATAATGTTATTTTTCCTTGTCATTATATCTGGATGAATTTTTTAAAGGTAATTGATTAGACTTACTTCCCTAAAAAAAAGTTAAATATTTATCAATTTTTTTTTAAACCTGAGCAAAAATTTAGGAAAATCAGTGTCTAATAATGTTGTTAATATTCTTTTGTGTCTAGTGGAAATTTCATACACAATATGCCACTATGATAGCAGGAAGAATTGGAATAATGATTTCTATTGAGTTTCATATTGATTATCGAAAATTATTTAGTGCTGACTCTTTTTAAGTCTTCAGATTTTCTTGCTTATCATTATGCTGGTGTAAATTTTGAGTCAGTAATGTTGTGTGTTAAGTCAGTAATTTTAACCATGAAGCATAACTGACATGTTAAATCTTCAAATTATATACTGTAGCTTGCTTATATTTTAAATTAAACATTGCACATAGATGTACTGGTATAACATACAATTTTATGGAATTACCAGTGGTATAGCCTCTGCTGTATGGTGCCCTGAAAGTGCCTCATTTGCAGAGGTGACTGTTAATGCATATTTCGCTAGGTTTTTAAATTTCACTTAGTTGTAAACTCACAGTCTGTGAAGGCCAAATTTGTCCTACCAAATTCCTTTTAGGTTTGAGTCCAGGCTTTTTGAACGTGTATAATTCAAATACTTTTAAATTAGCATCCTATTGTACTTCAGTACATGGATATGTTGAGATAAATGCCTTCAGAGAAGGAAATATGAATTGAAATTATTCCACATAAGATTGCCCGCTACAGTCTTCAGGGCTGATGCCGAAAGAGTGGTGTTATAATGGTTAAAAAATAGAAGAAAAAAAGTGACATGCCCAACTATCCAAAAAATAGTTGACTTCATTAATAGTATAGGTTCTTCATGTCATTTCCCATATGGTGTTACTTTTCCCTATATCTTACCAATGAAAATCAAAATACATTGACAGACTCTGTAAGTGTTTAATAAAAAGCTAAAATTGCATCATTCTTTATGAAAAAGAGGTTTGCACAAGCCAGAAATAGTGCTAACACCAAATTCATCTGTCCATTGCTTCACTCATCAGGAACACATAACCTCTTTTCACATTGCATTTGAAAGTTATGGTTAAAAAATATTCTCTTTTATGCTTCTTGAGTCTCAGTTGCTTGGAGACATTTAAACCACTTTTTAATTTAAAAATTGTCTACAAAGAATCAACATAAGGTGGAAACATGCTTATCATTTACAAGAGCAAAGAGAATGAAAATGAGATACTTCAGTTCTTTCATGAAATGAAGACTGAGAGTAAAATTATACCTTTATTTATAAATGTAAATGCTATTGTCATGATATCACATTCTCAGTTACACATGTGTTGTCACTGCTTGTGAGGAGATTTTCATGTGGCAATTATAGGATAAGGTTCTGTGTGATTTCTATTGCAGAAAATTAAATGGAATAATCATAATACCTTAGGAGTTTCAGATCCTCATATCATAAAACAACAGAAATTTTCAAAAGTTAGAAAACTAGGAAAATATCAATGTTATGTGACTAAGAACTAGGAATATATGATTATGATTGATATATGATACGATTTGTTGGTTTTGGGAGGGATCTAATGTATTTATCAATAATTGCATCTTCATTCACCCTGAATGCACTTTCAAAATATTCCTTAAGCAGAAATCCCCTCACGGTTTCCAATGAAGAAGAGGAATTATTTGTGGCTTGTTTTTATTTTTTCTTAGAAATAATTAAGTGACAGAGAAAGAGGCTTTGCATAGTTCCCATTTACAGAAAAAAAAAAGGAATGAAGGAATCAGGATATTATGTCACTTTAACCCTAGGCATTACTCTTTTACTGTAATCCCTTACCCTATATTAGACATCATGGTTGATGTTTGGAACTCTTCCTCCTCAAATCTCACTTCTTAGGCTTTAGTGAAAAGCTTTTAAACACTTATTTTTGAACTATTCTTGAAATTGATCCAATTATTGAATGAGAAAGCATCTTGAAAGAGAGAGATTTAAAGTTTGCTGAATAAAAATCCAAGAGAGAAATTATGAAGAGATTCTTGAGTGAATCTTGTAGCAGACACTTTGCTCAAGGACTCTGTGTCTACACACTAGATAGTGAATACTGCTGGCCAAGGGGTTGAGGGACTTTCTCAAGTTCTGAGTCACTGCTATGGGGTTAAAAATAAAAAAAAAAAATTATAAACTTTGAGAGGAAATTAAATATCTTCACTGTTTAGTTTGAATTTTATATAGTAACTGTCTGCTGCAAAGCCAATATTCTGAACTAATAGTTTCCTGGAGACATTTTGTTTTTTCTCACTCCATTACTCAGTTTCCTGCTCTGTGTTCAGCTTCTCCTACTGAGTCATTGATTGCCCAAGGTATAGACAGTCTTATACAGAAATAAATTAGTTTGACTTATTTTTCTACTTGATTTTATTTTTCTTCTTTACTGCTCAATGGTAGCAAATGAAACGAACTTTTAAAACCTCCAATGTTGATCTCTAATGTTTAGTTCTTAGTCACGTTTCATACTTATGCTTTGTAGGAAATAATTTAATTTCAAGAGATTATGTTGCTGGTTAAGACAGAGATTGAAGATCTGCTTGTGAACAATCTGGAAGCAGTAACATTACAAAAAAGTATTTGGGAACAATTCATAAAGTTGTGCTAACTAAACAGTATTTTGGGTACTCATTTTCTCTTCTAAAATTGATTAAATAAGCAGTCAGATTAGAGGAGCACCTGTCCCTTCCTACTTAACACTTAACTTCTCACAAGCAAGAAAAGAGTAATATTTAATCTTATGTGTAATAATAAACATCTTATGTATTCTTATTTCTTACTTTGGATTTCTTTCATTCTGTGTTTAAATATTATTTTCTTCCCAGAGAGACATAGAAAAAGAAAAGTATTATACAAATACCTATTTGCATAGACATCATGCATTGGAAGAAAGGTCAAAAAGTTTCAAGTTCTAATGTCTACAGTAAAGTTTAATGACAAAATAGGTCAATTCAAACATTAGTCAAACAAAACGTTTTCAGTTGTGGTCAAGAAATATTATATTTTTTAACAAGAATAAAACACAACCAGTTGAAGTTAATAGTTTCACAATATCCTCTAAATGAGGATAAGGATATATTTAAGGTCCTAGTTAATGGTATAAATTTATGAAGCAGTAGCTAGTTACTTGTTTGAGTCTTAGTTAAAACAAAACCAAAGGATATTTCACCCAATTTTACTCTAATAAATTGGATTCAAATCTACGTAAAAAGTAAATTTTATAGGAATGATACCTCAAATACACACAGTATCCCAAATCTGATACTGTGTGTAAAATGCCATGAGGAAAGGAAAATACTGGTTTAATTAGCATTTGGAGATGACACCCAGGTGAGGTGATGCTATTTAGCTTTTTATTATCATGAACTGTATTATACACTTTTGTTTTTCATGTAATCTCTCACAGAAAATAGCATTTCTCATATTCAGCACTCACACCAAGAATACATTTTTCCTGGTCATTTGTTTACCTAGGAGTGAATTTACACTGTGGCAGATTAATGGCAAAGCAAACTCTGGAGCACTGGGGCCGGTCTCTGCTCAAGCGTGTTTATCTCCACAAGGGTTTGTTATTGAAAATTTAGCACTCAGCTGGCTTTGTGCAGAGATAAAGCATTGGGCTGGTGAGGTGTGCAACAGGAGTATTAATAATGTGCCACAACTAAATTGACAAGTGAAAAGACATACCAGGACATACTTCAGAGGTTCTACCAGCAAGCATTCATTCTTTTGACAACCCATCTCCTCTTTATTCAGGTTAAGAGGGCTTCACTGCATTTTGTTATACATGCAGCATAACGGGGGTTTTTTGTTGGTCTTTACAATTTGTTTCCTCCAACGTTATAGCCATCTGACAAGCATCAGTAAAAATTGACATAACATGTTGTCAGACAGAACCCTAGAGAGCTGTTAATTATTGTTATAAAAAATGCTGTCTGCCAGCTCTGTTCTTTATTGCTTAATCTACAGATTTTAAGACTTCTCAGTCTGTTCTACAGAGAAGACTCCTTGGGACTGAACTGTCACTTCTGAAGTATTTAAGGATGCATTAAATAGTTTTGGCTGAAGAACTCTTTGAAAATAATGTTTCTTATGTGGTCAACTTAATCAAACTAAGCCATAATAAGGAATCCTTTCTATACCTAGAATAAAACTAGCACCAGGATGTTCCTTAGAAGATATCCTTTGTGGTAGATTTACTTCAATCACATGTAACACATTCATTTAATTGAGGGAAAAGAAAAATATTTTGTCTTTTCAGAGCACTGTGCTTGAGGAATCTTACATATGTGACTCATGCATCTTCCAAATAGTCCAAAGATGCCCAGTCTATGCCCTGACTACATAGAATTAATAGTAAACTTAGCCCTCTGAAGTTCATAGACAATATATAATAAGAAAAATTCTCATTAATCTGGTTGTTTTGAAAGAGCTGTTTCATGTATCTATTTCAGTTAGATGATTGTTAGAACCCCATAAAGATTTTTAGGGGAAAGGTGTATTTTTTTCAATTCTTTGTCAACCCTCTCCCATTTTTTCTCAACCTCTCATGGTCAAAGTCACCAGTTTCTGTGTGTCACTCCCATGAGAAATTCTATCACTCTTAAAAATAGTAATAAAAATTAGTAACAAATATCTTCCTTGAATTAACACATTTTCTTTAAGAGTCTTCACTCTGTTAAGTTATATAAATATGTGTATCTGTATATAGCTACAAGTAAATTGCTCTTTGTTTTAAAGCTTCTATTAAGTTTCATTTTTAAGGCAATAGTATAGATAATAGAAAAATTACTCATTTTTACTTCCAGATCATGGCAATTAACCTTTTGGAAATAAACAGTGTCTTGGTCATCCTCAGTGAGAATCCTTCTTAAATTTTTTTTTCTGGGGTTTATAGTAGATCAGATTACAGGTTTATAGACTCTTATAATCTTCTAAAAAACAAAGGAATCACCCTGTGCTTTGGTTTGTGTCTCTGCTAGGATTCTTTCATAGGAAAACTGTGAAGCGGTTTCCATGAACAGAGATGAAGTTTGGAGAGGTTGTCCTTATGCCTGTGCTGCTGGGTAAGAGTTCTGTGTTAGGAGTATAAACCAGAGCTGATTGGAATGGGGCCCAAAACTGCCCCTTTGCATTATTACTTCCCCCAAGTACTGAAATATGAACTCTTTCCCACTATCCCTTCATTCCCTCTGCAAGTCTGCACAAGTTAAACTCATTTTAGAGTGACTGGTTAGAATGATTAGATATTTATAAAGGGGTTTTTGTGCAATAATTTGTATTTATTGTGTAGTAATAATTGAGTACAAGATAATGCAAGAATTCCAAATTTCCCATCAGTATTTATAAAATTTCTATAATTTATTATATTCACTTCTTCTTTGAACATGAACAAAATTAACCAACGACACTCAGTTAAGTGCTTATTTGCATCATTAATCACAGAATTTACTGATTATATCTTATTCGTTTTGACCAGCAGAGGAAAATGAAAAGGAAAAGGAAAAGGAAAAGGAAAAGGAAAAGGAAAAGGAAAAGGAAAAGGAAATAATTAATGAGTGTTATTACTTTTATTATACATGGGTAAAAGAAAATTATTTTCAGGTTGAATATTTAATTTCCATTTATGGTGCTTATTCTTCTTAGTGGTGAGTTTTACGGAAGGAAAAATATTGTTAATTTCTTTTTCTCCAATATAATGAAAAAATGCTAGTTCAAAAATTAGAACAGTTTCCTCTCCTTCATATTTTTTTTTTTAATGGGGTAGAAACATCAGTTTGGTAGAATATGTAGGCTTTGCTTTTACATTTTGCTAGCTTATAAACTGAAAGGTTTTGAAAGAGATTATCTTATTTGCTTGTGTCCAAGTGTAACACTGAATAAGTGTTAGAAGCTGCTCCCATCTCCAAATCCTAAGCAAAGCTGGGGAAAATTATTAAATTTGGCATGTACTCCCTGCAGGACAAGATCAATGTGATCTAGGCCAGACAAAAAAGAAACTAATCCTACAGACTAAGACACAGCTCCAAAAGGGCAGGAAGGAGAAGGAGAATTTCAGCATTACAGTAAAGAACTTTGATCCTTAAAATCACTTTTCTGTTTGATTTTCTTGGAAAAAAATGAAAACTGCTCATGCTAGCAGTTTAAAATTCCTGTTTTCCAGACATGGAAAGGGTCTAAGTATGGGCAAATCCAGCTCAATTTTTAAAATCTGAGCAGAGTCACCATAAAGCTCAGCAAACACCTCTTGTTAGGTTCCTAGTTGTAAATCCACTAAATCCTAGGAATGGTAAATATTCTTGGATCTAACTTCCAGCATGTTGGCAGGGTCGCGTGCAAAGCAGGGCTGCTGGTATCAGTGGCAATTTTTCATGCAACATTCTGGAGGTTGAAGGCAGAGCATGAAGGACTTTATTTCAGATCCCTCTTTATTTCAGATCCCTCCTTTGTCTCAGGAGGTTCAAAGACATATGTACCACTTTGAAGGGTGTATTAACATGCTGATTTTTCTGTAGGGAGGATGCTACAAGGATGGCCTGAGTGAGAAGAGACCAAGGATACAGATACCAGACAAAACCAGTTTCAGCTGGCTCAAACCAGACCCACCACTGTCTAAAACAACACGCTGGTGACACAGATTGTGCCTCTGAAAGCATATTTAATAAAGGGTATGTTATAACTTAATTAAGAATGATAACATATTCAAGAAAAGCTAGTATGCTAATGCTTTTGGTATGACTGAGGTTAGTGTTCTTTAAGCAAATAAAAATAAGTTTTTATTGTTAAGCCAATAACATTATCAACAAGCACTGTGCAGCAGCTATTTGAGAGCCGAGTGAGAAAAAGATGAGAGAAGCTACTCATCGGACACAAAGATGAATAAAGAAGGAAGGGCAGGGGGTGGGTCCAGGTGCCATTGCCGCTTATGGAGAAGATGAGGGTGATGTCATTTAAAGTAGCCCATGAAGGACCATTGTGGAAGGTATCCATGCCACAGCCTGCAGAGCATCCAGAGAAGGCTCATGTGCCTTGAGGGAAGATGCAGTCTGCAGAGATCCCACGCAGGAGCAGACTCCTAAAAAGAGCTGTGGACCAAGAAGAGGAGCCCATGGCACAGGTCTTCTGGAAGGACCTGTGGCCCACAGGTGACTCACAGTAGAAAACTGCAGCATGGGCCTTTAATGGACATGGAAAGTCCATTAAGTCCTTGGAAAGTCCATTCTCCAGCATGGAAAGTACCCATGCTGGAGAAGTCTGTGGGGCTGTATCCTGTGGGAGGAACAGATGACTTTTGCTTTGGGTTCTATGTGATAACACTTCGCAGGTATTAGTCTGATCATCTATTTTTGTCCTTAAAATGCAAACTAGTATACTAAGGATTTTTATGTGATTGAGCTTAGTTTACTTTAAGAAAATAAAAATACATTTAGTATTTTTAAGCTACTACCATTGTTGAAGAATTTCAGAGCCCATCTTCCAGCCAAAACCAAACCAAAACTAGAAAATATTATGACAGCCAGATATGTACAATTTCACAATAAAAATTTCAGATAAATGAACACTTTTAGATAGGGTATGTCTAGAATAATAAAAGAATTATAATGTTATGATGGCTTAGTTCTATAGACCTTTCTTTGTATACAGACCAGACATTTCCCCTTTTTGAATTCAGGTCTACTTGATGTGTTCAGATCTATCTAACTGGAAGATTTTCTTGTTTTCTCTGCTATGTATTAGCTTCAAATTTTAATGTCTGCTGGTTACCGAAGAAGTTATCAGTATTTAATAATCTTGAAAATTATTTTGTTACTATGTAGATAAATACCATCCAGAGTAAATACCAAAAAGTGCACAAAACTGCAAATGAGAGTATACGCAAATCTGTGCAAATGCTAACGCAAATTTTTTCTCCATGTTTGAAAAGGTATGTACTGCAAAAAGTATCTCAAGTCCAAGGTTTATCATACACAATGTCAGGAAAACTCTTAAATTGTGGAGTTTTTAATATTTTTCTTTTCCTAGCATTACTTAGGGTCTCTTCAAATGTTTGATTTTTTTGTACCTGCGGTAGTGATTCTGACATCATGTCAGTGGTTATAGAAAGACTATAACATTAACAAAAGATTATGACTTAAAGAGAAGACAGAACCAAATATGCTCTTTATCTGTTTTGTGATTGTAGAAATGTCCTTGTGCAAACTTTTGAAATTTTTTCTTACAAAAAGTAGGAAAAAAAATGTACTGGAGTGCACAGTGGGCTTTCTTTTATCTAATGGACTTAATTGTATGACAGCAGAGTTACTCGGAAGAATTTTGATGCCAGTATAATGATTTTTGTCTAACCACTTTTAATGACTTAGAATATTAAAATTATATAGGTTTTAAGAAAGATTGTGGCATGAGGTTGAAAATATTAGCTTTGTTTTCACACTTGATAAAATCTAAGAAAACTGTAACAGCTGATAAAATTTACACAAATTTCCTTACCAGAAGTATTTTCTTGCTATTGCAGTCACCCAGTGTAAGTCTGTATGTTGAAGATTTGTGAGAGGAGGTGCTTAATTTACTAAGAGCAAGTATCATGACATTATCATAAACACATTGTCAGAACTTCTTATTATAAAAGCATCAGCTGGCAACAATAATTAGTTGGATTTGAACTGCAAGGATTGACTAAACGTGATAACGTTATTTTAAGAGCATTTACTTCCAGAATATTGATATTGTGCAGGAAAATTGGTTTCTGTTTTACATTGGGACTGGAAAGAGTTTAATGACTAAATGACTACTTTCTGCCTTTTGGAAGCACCTGCTTGTATAGACTCCGTACAGCAAGAGGTAAAAATCTGAACACTTCACCTTATCTCAAAAAAGTTTTAAAAAATTATATATATATATATATATATTACATTGGGACTGGAAAGAGTTTAATGACTAAATGACTACTTTCTGCCTTTTGGAAGCACCTGCTTGTATAGACTCCATACAGCAAGAGGTAAAAATCGGAACAATTCACCTTATCTCAAAAAAGTTTTTTAAAAATTTTATATATATATATATGCAACAGGAAGAGCGTAGTAACGGATCCATGGAGAAACTGCTAAACTAAATGACCTTTTATATAATAAATATATACTCATAAGTCTTTCCTAACCTGATTTTTTTTGTTCTGCTCAAATACTGGTTTTATCTTCTTTTGTAATATTTGTGGGTTTTGCCATCCCAAGAATTTGCCTTGGGCAAGACTTTATTCCCAGTGGCATTATTGTACTCTATTTGGTCCAAAAAAGATACAAATTACTATGTTCTTGCCACCCACTACTGTCAGGATTTAGGTCTAGAAGGGGAAATGTCAAATAGAACAATGCATGTCGGAGTTATAGCGCAGTGCCAATCTAGTTTCTCCATCCTTTGTGTTTACATTTCAATAAATTTAATTAGCATTGGATTGTAGAAGACTCATGGTTTGAGATTTGATGTCAAATATTGATTTTTATTTACATGTAAATTGCATCCAGCTATTAACATGTCTGAGTAGCTCGCACTGGTTTAAAAATGCCTCATTCATTTTACTAACCTTGTACAAGTTAATAATAGTTTTAGGAATTTGTGCATGTTTAACTTAGCTAGGATTAGCATCAGCTGCTGAAAATATGAATACCAGACTCTGCATACTTCTATTTTAACATGAAGTGAAAGAAAATGCACAAACAAAACAAAAAACAAAAAACATTTCTAAAAACTGCTGCAATAAAGGAAATTTGCCTTTGTTTGACTTGTTTTACAAGGACATTAGCATTTTTTCTCTCATGCTTTCTCTTTCATAATATGGCCAACATTCATAGACACCATAGAGAAGTACATGATGGTATTTAACAGCATTGAAGAAGAGTTTATATATACAAATAAGAGTTATTTATATATGTAGTTCACATAGCCTATATTTGTCCTGCTTGCAAGGAACCTAGTTAGCTTTTCAACAGATTTTTGTAGCAAAACAACTGCTATTAAATAAGTAGATATAAGTTTGAAAAACTGGACCATTTTAATTTACTTTTCAAACAAGAAAACACTGATGCTGAAGAAAGTGCAAAGCTCTGAAAAAAGGACAGCTTTGTCTTTGGAAGCAGATCATCTGATACTGACCTCCTGGGAATGTTCCAGGTTGAAAGCCTTAATCTCTGATAAAAATGAAAAATCAACCTGGGAATGTTCCAGGTTGAAAGCCTTAATCTCTGATAAAAATGAAAAAAAATTAATAATGAAACAGTCATCTTACACACACTGATGCACACTTGAATCCTTAGAAATCCTGAGAGGGTATTTCTGAATTAATGTCTCTCAAAGCAAGCACAAACAACTGGTTTGTGCTAGTTATTATCTCCAAGTTTATCATTCCAGCCTTTAGCTTCTCTGTTCTGCCTCCTTTAGGGGCACATCCAAGACTGCCCTGGTAGGAGGCATGCAAAAAAAGTAATTTTTTTGCTTGCCTATAACCTATTTTCATTCTTCTCTTTGTCAAAGGCTTTCTAAATACTTGGGCAATTATCCCTACATGCACTATGCATTTATTCAGGCTGCTATTTGCACATATATACATATATTGTCAGCGAGAGCAAGGCTACAAAGCCTGCACATGACCTAAGGAATCTGTCTGCTGCACTTGGATATTAACTAGACCTGAGCCAAGCTCAAACTCAAATTCCACAGAAAGGAAAGCTATTGAATAAAGGCAATGAATTATACTTTAATAAAGTTTTACATTTTATGAAATTTTCTGTAAATAGAGTAATTTTGGTTCTCATATGGGGGAGGCCTGGCTTAATACCTTGTGAAGTTTAATCTTCTCTCCATTTTATAGTTAACCTCACATGGTTGTGCTTCCTATACTATCACGTTCTTCATGAAATTAGGACAAACACTGGAAAGGATTGTGTTTTCAGATATTGGTTTTTAAATGGCTGCAAAAATCAAATTTTCTCTGTGAAATGGTTCTAAAAGAGAGAAAGGGCAATATGTTATCTCCAAGGGTTTGAAAAGGCTTGAGCAGAAGCTTATATTTGGGGGAAATGTATTTATAAAATCAAGGCCATTGTAATCCTTAAGTCATATTTACTCTGTTCTGTTGCTTTCTATGTGTCATCTTATTTTGTTTGTCTATATATATGTTTAATTGCAGATTGTCTGTTTGGGGGGGAAAAATAAAGACTCATAATTCCTTGACAACTTTTCAGTTTCATTTATTTGTAATAAAATGAACTTCTTTTCACTCAGGCCTAAGGATACTTAATGAAAGTACTTCTGGTAATACACTCTATGTCGATCTAATATCAGTAGCAGGAAGACTGTCATCCAAACACTTGGTGACAGCTGTGCATCACTGTGAGCTGATATATTAATCATCAGTCTATCAGAATATGGCATTTGAAAACCAGTATCTCCAGGTGTAATCACAACAGCAGCTTCTGCTCTCTGTTATTCCAAACATATACAAGGGCTTACCTGAAAACACAGAAAATTCCCTATTTATCAAGAAACTTGACATAGCAAGGGCATAAAAGCTGAGAAAGAATATTTCTTTTCTCTCTCAATCACAAGCTGAGCAACTGGCTTATGCCCTGGTCCCCTGACAAACTGCGTCTGGCTATGATGGTATTTCTCTTATATCTTCTCAAGGTTCTCTGTGACACTGCTGTGTAGTAACCACTGCAAACAGATATTAACCTTTCCCATATCTTTAAAACTGGTAGACCAAAGCATTCTATCTGAGACTCCTACTGATTCTAATCAAAGTCAAGAGTTTTTCTCTTAAAAATTGACTGAAATTTGGAGCATGCTGGTTTTTTGAGGCAAGATGCTTCAGAGATTGGAGATCATCATCAATCAGATCAGCAAAGGTCAATTTAAAATTATTATTATTATTATTGTTGTTATTGACTATGTAACTAACAGCAAAAATATTTTTTTATAATCATGCTTGAGAGAGTGTCTGATCAAAATTATACATGGCCAGATGTGTACTTTGTCACACAAATAATCAAGAAATATAAAACTATGTTAGACACATGCATACTTAACTAGTGAGAATTATTGATTTTCATTTTGGATTCTAAGTATATTATTAATAGGACCTGTATTACTGGTGGACAGTCACCTCATATTTAAATATGATTTAATTACTGAAGAATGTTAAGTGAGTACCTTCCTAATTCAGTGCATTTGTCAGTAAGAATCTTCATCTATGACATTTAATTTAATTGACTTGTCAGGAGTAATATGTCAAATCATCAATACATGTGAGACCCCCTCCATACTTAAATAATTTTTGCTGATTGGTCCAACATTTTGTGCTAAGGCATAACAGGTAAATCAAGCTGCAAAAGGACATGAATGTGCATATGCCTCTTCCTAACTCTCCAGGTACAATTTAGGCTTCATTTGAAATCATTGTTTTTCACATCTCAAAAATAGTTTCATTTTATAATGAAATTGGATCAATTTGTAAATAAACAAGGAAGCTTCAGAATTTGTCACATAGTGATGAATTAAAAAAAAAAATCATATAAGTATACAATTTACCCTTATGTTCTAGAATCAGATTCTCACTACTGGAAACACTGGAAAGTCCTAATACCAAGAGTTAGATAATGAGTAAAAGGTGTAGTTCCTCTGAAATGAAATAGCTTTTCAGATATTTGAAAGTATTTGTGATGGTTAATGGTAATGTAACTGCTGTGTGCTCTGATTATATCACATCATTATATCACAGCCCATATCACATATTTGATACTTTAAAAGTTCTGCTGATGAGTAATGTTCAATAGACAAAATTCATTTTTCTTTCCACCATTTATATGATTGAATACTGTATAAAAAAGGTAGTTACATTCCTGTTCATATCATACATAACTCCTTTATATTAAAAGTAACAAAATATAGAATTTCTTGTTCTTACCTCTCAACAAGGAAAAAGAGTAATAATTTATGGATAAGTTCTGAAACAATGAAAGCTGACAGATATTTGTCAATCAGAATCTCTAGAAATGGCAGAGTTTACCAATCTGTATTAGTTAATAGGAAAGAGAATGTGGTTGAGAGCTTTCTGTACAAGGTCCTTAGCTATACACTTGCAATTAAAAGGACTGCAGCAGAAAGAACAGTATTTCTTCACTTCATTATGCAAAAAAATTTGGTGCGTAAGTGGAATTTTTTGAACTGTTTTGTAGCATGGCAAAAGCACATTATTGTTCGGTTTTCTTTTAAATTTGGACATGGCTGAAGTCAATAAAAACAATAATTGCTTATTACTGTGCTCAGGGTTTAAGATTATCATATTGAAAACAACATTTTAAAATTTTTGTTTTGTACAGGCAATAGTACAATTGTTCCTGCTATTATGGCTGGTGAAAAAACAGCAGATAATCCTTACCAGCAATTTAGCAGCAATATGTGACTCATTCAGATTTAAGATAGGCTTCTGTAAAGTACTTCACTGGCCTGGCAGATACCACAGTTGTAGCAGTCTGTCTGGACAATAATCGTGTTCTCCATTATAACCCAGAGGAGAAACCTGGAGACACAGTTTATTTCCTTGTTACTGTGGTGATGCCAGGTTGGTTCTCTCTCTGTTTCAGTTTCTTAAATTATGTATTTCCCATTGTGGGCCATTAACACAATATATCAGTATAGATAAGATATGTGTCATAGTGACCATGAGAAACATATTAAGCTAGAAAACCCCAAGTAAGACTATTTGTTTGCATTAATATTTTTGGATGTCCATTATAGTGATAGAACTTACCTTAGTCCTTCTAATTTCCACTAAATTCAAAAATTTATCCATGCAAAATGAAATAGCAAATAATAGGGTTTTCAAAATAAACTGATGTAGTTTCTTGTTATACTTTATCACATGCCTTTTCACCATGTCATGTTGTGACTGTAGGAAGAAAAGCCAAATTGTGCTTCCCCAAAAAATACCCTTTCATTTTAAGAACAAAAATTAGGCTTTGTACTTGATGTAAAAACTCAGTCTAACGTGATGGCTGGTCATACCCATCACTGGGAGAATTATATCAAATTTTGGCAAGCTGAGTGCTAGAAAATGGGAAAGATAGTATTCATTGTTGTGGATTTGTTTTATTAAATAAAGAAGAAATTAATATTGATATTTATTTTTAGAATGAACAATAACAAAGAGCTTTAATGCTGTTTACAGACTTGTGGAGAGGGTCTGGGAGAAGACCTCAGGGGTATAGTTTTCACACAGCGAATTTAAGAGCCAGAAGCTGATTTGGCATCTCACTTTCTCCATGATCAGCAGGAAATGAATGTACCAACCTTGCAGCTGCTTGGCACAGGTCAACTGGCCATTTTTCCTCCTTTGTAAGAGATTTGCAGCCTTCCAAATCCTCCTCTATCTATGATAGCACCTCCTCCTGTGGCTAAACACTTCTACATATGGAGGAAGAGTAGCAATGTGTGCTGGGGCAGGTGCCTGAGCTCATCACCCACCTGGCAGGGCTCCTGGATGTGGACATGAAGTGGCTCATGTAGAACACATCTGGTTGTCCCTGTATTCTCACAGATCTCTCTGTAACCATCTTTACTATCAACTATCTTTGTTGATGCATCTTTAAATGTAAAGGCACTGGCTTCAGAGAGAATTATTTGTAGGAAATGGCATGAATGCCTACTGATTTGTATGTATGTATGCGTGTATGATTTGTATGTAGATGTTTGGACTAAAGCCAGCTTAGATTTTGAAAACTTGTAAATATCTGGATGAAGATGTCAATAGAGGTGAAAAGAAGGAGGTCACAACACCATTCCTTCAGTTCTCTACCAAGGTGACATGTCTTAGTCAATAGGATTTTATTTCCAATCCCAGAAATATAGGATAAATAATGTAGTATTCCAAGAAAAAATAGGCTTTTCCAGCATAGGAAACCTGGCATTTGTGAGCAAAGTAAAAAATTGTGTCATCACTTGAAGTCAACTGCAGGTGTCTGGCACTGAAATAAAATATTCTTCCTGTGTAGCTTAACCCATTGGCTGTCTCAACTAACAAATCAGATAAAAAATGGGGGTCGTGACCTTGGAGTGAGGCAGCAGAGCTCCACTGACTAAGCCAATTTAGACCATCTGAGGCTAGCATTCTGTGAAGCTGAAATTGTTCACTTGATTAATAGACCAACTGTCTAGCTCTTATCTCACCTGGACTGCAACCAGTCTCTTTTGTTGTCAAAAGCCAGCATGAAGTCCACAACCATGAGTGTCAGTAATTTAACATGTAATGAGCTGAGAAACAGTACCACAATTTTTGCTGCCTTGATATATGACCTAACTGTGCAATTCAATGCAAGGCTTGTTTTCTGAGTTTTAGATAATATAGAAACACTAGCCTGAGGAGAAGGAAGTGTAAAGGCTGTGTAATCTGTAGGCAGCATCTTTGTTTGGACCACTGACAGAAAATAGAGAAGCAAAACACCAAATAGTGTTGCTATTTCATTATCAAGTGCAACACTCTGATTGAATGGGGAAGGGAGTTAAAAGGTTATTATTCAATGGTGTACCTCTTTAAATTACTGTGGCTAAATTTTCTATTGTAATGTATAAAGGAATTTACTTTCACTTAGATAATTTTTTTATAATATTGTATTTCTAGATTGCTAGTTTTACATGATAGTACAAATTTTTGTCCCCATCCTTCCTCCCTGTACACACAGGTACTAGTAGTTATTCAGTAGTTTAAATAGATTATGGCTGTTTTCTCTTTCCATACAGGTAATTATTAAATATTTAAATGTATATCTGATTAATTCCACTTATGAATAGAAACATCATGAAAGGGACCTATTTCCAAGCAACATCTTCATACCCAAGCACAGGGAGACACCATTTGTTTGACTCACTTATTTTGTTGACACTCATGGAATTTGTCATAAGCTTCAGACCATATCACTGTACATGAATTCAAACCAATTGATCACCAGGACTGGTCTTCAAAGTGAGGATCATTTTGCTTTTTAGCATCTCTGTTATTTGAGAACCCAGAATTTGTTCCAGTTACAAGGTTCTATAATAGAGTTGCTCCAGTCCTCAGTTACCCACCTGGCACCATTCTGTCTCAGTAATAGCAAAAGTATATTCTAAAAGATGGTCTAAACTGGCAAAATTACTTTGACAGATGTGTATTACCAACATTTGCTGAGTCTGAATGATCCAACACCTCCAGAAGAACAGGAAGCCTCAGGAACAATTCAGTACTGCATAGGGGCAGATCAGTCCAGGTTAATCAGCTTAATGGATGTCTCACTGTATGATTGAGGAACATTTTGAGACTATTATGAAAATTACTTTATTGTAAAGTGCCTCATTTGAGCCTCTTTGTTAGAATATTTTGAATTAATTTCAGGACAGCCACACAGACCAAAAATATGAAGCAAATCGGATTAGGTGATTATACAACTCAGCTCACAAAAGTGAATGAGATATCAACTACATCCTACTACCATCCTCTATCTCCTCCTTGATGGTTTTCCTAAAGTCAGAAATATTATCAAATATTACCTTTTCTGTCATATAGAAAAAGCTTTTCTTGACTTATCGTTAGGAGTTTGTATGAAGCCAGTTACAAGCGCACACATCACAGATAACCAGATTGAACATTTCAGGAGCCTTTGTAAAATACGGATGCTACCAGCAGCCAACATTTTTGCAAAGTTGGAATTGATCCCACCTTTTAAATTCTGCTTATTTCTTAAAATTTGATCAAATCAAATAGAACTATGCGATGATTTTTCAAAGGCAAAAAGTGAGCTGGATACTTTTAGGAGTTGTCAGTCTGGTGATCTAATGGAGGTGAGACTGTTGCATCTTCATATTCAACCCATATTAAGTTCCTGGTGTCTTAAAACAGTTGTAATGGTTTAGGAATGGTACTCCCCAATTTAGTACCCTCACTAAAAAGACCATGAACATTTCTTTAATTTATTGTGCATTTTCTTCAATGTTAGTCAAGTTAAATTATAGCTGGTTTGAAAAAAAATGGATTCAGTTGTCAACTTTAAATTTGCAACATTGTTTTTCTCCTTGTTCTCCCACTGTTAAAGATGCATAAAATACTAATAAATTATTTTTCACACTGTGTGTATTTATTTATGGGTTTAAGATATAGGAAATAAGTAGCTTAGATTATCTTTGTTTCCCATAGGATCAGAGTATTTAGCTTTAGTCAAGCTATTTCCCAAATCAAGCAGTCATCCAGGAGTTATTTTTCGAAGAAGAAAACTTTCCTTCTCAGATAATAATCCAATTTCAGCAGCTGGGGCAGATAGAGCAGTAGAAATCTCTTCAAAATCAAATACTCAATAAAATCAGAAGAGTCGAAAACTCTGTTCTAACTTGATAATCAAAATCTGACTCATGGGAATTCTTAAAATAAAACTTTCCATGCTAGTTTCACTGAAGAAAGACATTTCATTTTTGCTTTCACCAACATTATTTTATTCCACCACCACAAAGCAAGAAACTACATCCCATTTTCAAGGAATTCTAGCAGTATTTAAGGTGTTCAGAGTCCAATTTACTGGCACCTGCTCAGAGAACTAGGGTGATGACAGACCTGAAAGATGGCTCTTTATCCACATCTGCTGAGAGTCTCTGATGGAAGGAAGGATGACTTTTACAACATCAAAATAATGAAAAAATATGAACTCTGACAACTTGTCTAATACCATTTTTGTAACCAGGCAAAATTACCCTCCTTACACAGTATTCCTATTGGATTCATAGAAAACAACATGGTACTATACAGCCCTGAGAAACCTCAGCCCCAAGGGAGATGCTCTTACCTCTTCAAACATGTACCTATCTGAGTGTGTTACTTATGTGGACCTTCAGCAAAGGAAAATATCCCAGAACTAGTGAAAAAAACCTGAACCCAAGAATTCACTTTAGAAAAAAATGCAGTTACCAGTTTGGGAAATTATGTAAATCCTGTGTTACTTAGTTATTTCCAGAATTTCACTCATACATTTCATTAAATAACTATTGCCATTTTTTCATTTTTCTTTTTTTTCTTTTTTATTAGAATAGTTAACTAAAAGTGTCTGTCTGTTACTTGAAAATAAGATGAACATGCATTACAAATGTGCATTATTATTTCCTATGCCAGCTAAATGAGTCTTTTCTGTTGCTCAAGTATTTAATATAGAGATCTGAAGAGACATCTCAGATTACTCAAACCTCTTTACTTTTACAAATTAGCCATACTTTTTCAGTCTTTCAGGAAAGTGTTGAGCTGCTATACAGAGATAATTAATGGTTTAAAAAAGCCCTTTTCAGTGAGGGAAAAAAATCTGCTTTGCTCAGTATATTATTCTTTCATCTTTATCTGTTGATCTCAGTTGATCTCAATCAATATGAATGACTGAATTCTAATTGCAAATATAGGGACATGAATCATTTTACAACGGCAAACATGCTCACAGCCTTGTTGTTTCATTTCTAAAGAAAGAGGTTCCTCTGATAAAAATAGTAAAGCCATTTTCTTAAAAACTTTAAAGAAGGCAAACCCAGACAATCAGGACTTTTGCATCTAAGGTTGCTACCAACAATTTATCTTGAAAAGCTACAGAAATCCTTTCACATTCAAACTCCCACCATACATTTATATGCAAACACACAAAACATAAAAGTTTTTCATCCAAACACTCCCAAGGCCAAAATTAAAAATCAACCCTCAACAAGCAGACACCAGTAATGAGGTATTTATGAGGAATCTATAAGACTTATTGAACAAAAGGGTGGCTCATGAATTTCAAAAATGGTAAAGGTGAAATGGTATTCATAAGGAAAAGAGGGTTCTGATTTTGCATACAGATACTGGACTCTGATCAGACCACTGCAATACAGACTGACACCCTGGATTATTCAAAAAATTTTGGTGCAGGCACCAGAACCAGTAGTGCTCCCAAAAGGCTTTATACAGACAGGAATGGAGAACACAACAGAAAGTTTTATTTTGTACAGACACAAAAGGTGAAAAAATCAGACAATGTTAAGCTACCCCCATGACAGCAAGTTCCAAAAGCAACTAAATTTAAGTACAGACTAAAAAAAGTAAAATGTTATTCCAGTTTAAAATGTAGCACAAATGACAACAGAAGAAGAAGGAAGACCTGTGTTTTCCCATGTATTTCAATTCAGTGTTGCCAGTTCTCAAATGGATGATCTTGGTTAGCATATCAAAATCATAACATGTGCATACTCACTTTTAATTGTCAAGGCTAAACAACCCTGCCATTTTCTCTATTATTTTTCAGTGTGCACAATCTGCTCAGCAGAAATGCACCTTACAAAATTTATTTCAGTAAAATAAGAAATAAATCTGTTTTAGAAACTTTATTATTCAGTCGAAAATCATTACAACGATGTCTCTGTAAAGTTAACCACATTTTATGGATGAAATTATATTTGCACATCACGTAGCACTAGAGCAGTCTCATCCTTCTTTCTCTTGTGGCACTTCAAAAGATAGAGGGGTGAGCTCTTTTAATGTATATCTAGTTACAAACTTCTAAAGATCTTTTTGGATGAAGGTCAGTGGCAAGTTTCATTATACAAAAGCTAGCTTATTTATCTGCAAAGTTTGCTTCATGAAGCAAATCAATAAAAACTTTGTAAACTCTTCAGTCATTTACATTTCAATACTGTACAGCACAAAGGCATTGCTTTACAATAATTGATCTTTATGTATTTCCCATGCTTTCCTATTTTATAACTGAATAACCCTTTAACATGCAGGAGGGAATTGAATTATTGAAAGTCTATGGCTACATGAACAATGTATAATATGCAAATCTTTCTGTCCTCCTGAATTTAGTTTGATGAAAAAGCAGATTTCCATATCATTTTCCGGCTTTGCTAACATTTGGGTTTGTGTGACTTCAATGGAATCATGCAATTATCAAAAAGGACAAAACTGCAGCTTAACTTTTGCTGAATAGTTTTGGATACTGTGCTTAAGGTTCCCCATTTATGTGTGTATAGCTCACTCCAACACTTCCAAGATGTGTGTATAGCTCATTTCCAACACTCCAAGCTTCCTCAGAGCTTCCTGCTCTGTCTCCCTGGCAACATCTACTCTACTCTACCCTTGGTAAAGCCATTGCTTCTTTCTTTTTCTCTGTTGGATTCTATCTAAGAAAAGGATGTAGCAGGAGAGATGAGATTTGGGTCATTAAGCAAGACATAGTTAATAATGCCTTTAATAAATTATATTTTCATACAGGGGATTTCTAGTGGAAATAGGAAAAAGAGGCATTTAAATATTCTAATTAAATAGAAAAATAGGTATTTTATTATTTTTTTAACATGACCTTCTGATAATATTGATTTCTTCCATTTAGTCATTGTAAGTATTCTTTCAAGGGCAAACAGCTGTTTTCCAGCTCTAGTAAAACCCATTCATAGCACAATGCTTTATGAAATTTCATGTAGAAATGACCAGATCTTTAGTCTGAAGATGTTTATCTAGCAGTTTAATAGTTTGATGCTAGTTAGTTTTGTCATTTAAAATCACAAGTTGCATAAAAACCTCATTTGTTTAATGAGAAATGGATTGCAGAGCTATTTTATGGTGTGTTGTCAGATAGCTTGACTAGACACTACTACCTCCTGACAAAGATAAACTTGAGAGGTGCAACTGATAAACACAAAACATATTAATACAAGAATTTATTTACACCTGTGTTATCAGTACATTTACTTCATGTTCAGCTCCGAAAATATTACTGATGGTTCAGTGATGTTGACATGGTAGCAGATAAGATTACTATGCACAGAGGAATTTGAGAACAATTCACAGAAAACATCTAATCCCAAAGACCATGATTATCTTCATTAAATTAAGCACATTTTAAATATTTTCCCTAAAAATTTGGACGTCAGTAAATTCTTTTAGAGGTTATGGCACTTTTTTTGGTTAGTTGGTTGCCTTAAGTTTTTTTTGAGTTTTCTTGGTTGGTTTTTGCTTGCTTTGGTTGGTTTTTTTAAATTTGTTTGTTGGTTTGGGGTTTTTTATGCCTTTTCCTTTCTTTTATCTGAGTTTTTTTAGAAAAATGAAGCTATCAAAATGTTTATCCCCAATATTTAAGGTGGATAAATATTCTTTATAGTGTGAAAATTAGAACACTCATCTGGATTAGTGATCATCTGGATGTTCCTGGTGAATTGACAAGAAACAATTGAATAAGTGTATTTTCTTCTGTAAGAGAAGACTGAAACATATCTTGACTTGATATTCCTACTAGTACTATTACTACAAAATATTTTCATGAAAATATTTCTGTTTAACAAACCCTAGTTTTTAGAGAGTATACTGAAAATTACATCACTGCAATGATTCTTTACCCTGTCTAGTCGCAAATTTTAATATATATTCTGTTCAAGGATAAAGAGAGTGTTACCCCAGAGAAAGCTGCTCTGGAATAACAGAAATACCTTGTACTTACTATTTTCTCCATGTTTATCTTTAAAATTGCAGTAACAATTGAAATTGCTGGTCTACAATAGCAGTAGCAAATTGCATATGATTGGTATCTACCGCAATGATTTATAAATAAGATTCCCCATGAGCTTAGCCACTATGAGAGTTACTTTGAAATACAAATTGTTTACACTGCCATGGCTAAATAAACAGTGCTGATGTGTCAGATTGTAGAGTATTATTTGACAAATATGCCTTAATTTACTGTTGAGAGGAGGATCACAGTGTCATAAAGAAGAGATGACTTGTGAACTACTCAAGGTGATAAAACAACTGAATATTTTTATTGTGGATTTCACAGCACTCGTCAGGGTAGGAGCAAAGATCTTTCTTCCAGGTATGCTCTTCTGGCATACTTTCACTGTGCAACTTCATGGTTTCTGGGGGAATTTATGCTTTATTCCATCCTAGGCTTCATTGCCACAGAAAACCTGCTTTTGAATAAAATGACCCAAAACCTGACTGTTAAGTTGTATTTAAAGCAAGTATGTCTTCAAGGTGTTCTTTGAACTCTTTCTTAAATGACAGCATTTATTCTTTCCTGATCCTCTTTGTCATTGGTGTAGTGTTCAACACCATTCTCTCTGCTGAGCCTTTATGGACGTACATTCCAGGTGCTACAGGACTTGTTACTGGCTATTTGACATCCCATTCAACTCAGAGTAGATTTAATTGTGATCTTTTCTGGCATACTTTCAGCTGAAAAATACAACATACCCAGTTTTTGTGTTTGTACAGTAGCGTAATAAACGTAAAAATATTTAATTTTTATTTGATGGAACACTTGATATGATCTTGACCTTATATTTTTTTCCATACACTAAAGGGAAATTCTAGTCTTCTAGAAGTTAAGTCACCAAGCTTGCTGATAGAATTATTCAAAAAATATAATATAATTAAATATAATTAGAATTTAAATTATATCTGGACTACTTTGTTAGTCCAGACTTGGTTGCAAACCAACAAACCAGTGTACTGAACAGCTTCTAGACTGAAAATTTCCTGCTTTGAGTGTGCTCAATACTTAATATTTAAAGTCAAATGTCATGGAGGGTCTGTTAGGTGAGTATAGAGATTTAAAGAAAAAACAAAACCAAACACAAAACTGTTAAAAAAACCACCCCAAACCCCAAACCCTACTAATGAAACATATATCCTACTAGAAAGACATATTGAGAATTAGAAATGTGCAAAATTTTTAAGCTGCTTCAAGTTTGCTGTCTGTGATTTTTCCAGCTATTTTTCTGGTAATGGAAGCCAAGTATATAAAAAACATGAGCTGAATGAGAATAAAGTTTTCTGTTAATGCACATTCTTGGATACATTAGAACACCACTGATGCTTATATTACATTTTATGCAATTTCTAACCTTTAAAGGGCAACAGAAGAGATTTATGTGATACAACAGCAGGGTGTTTTAGTCCCATTGTTCTTTGTATCCTGATGCTCTCACAAAAATTAGGATAAAGTTTAAAGCTTACTATTGATTGAAATTTCCTTTTGCCAGGCCCAGGAAGTAAAGATGGTAGACAATGGCAGCAGCTACAGTGACTTTTTGCTCTGGGGTGAGCTGTATCTTGACTTAAGATGAGTTTGAAAATATTCAGGAGACATGGGACACAGTTGCTAATAGATTTGAAGGGCACTTTCACTGAGAATTTCTGTGGTCATAAAGCAGAGTAAACACAAGGTCATTTTTGATGTAGGAATCAAGGAAAGCAGATGTGACCTTAATGAGGATTTTAGTAGAAAGCAAGACATGCTGTGCTCCTGCCGACAAACTGTCTGGTTTCAAAACCAGGTTTAATCAAAATAGTAATCATTCTACACAGTTTTAATTAAAAGTTACTCTGTTCTCTTAAACTCTAGATAACGATGTAATTTTGTGAGTAGACAAAAATAAGTATTAAGAAATACAGGCGAGTTATTCAATGGGCTGATTTAAATTATTACCTGCTAGTAAAGAAAAAAATGTTGGCAAAACTTAAGGTATAAAAACCAAAATGAAAAATCAAAGGTATTGGAAAGTAAAAGAAGGCCATGTTTTCATAGATGAAACACAATCTGTTCTGAGTTCACAATTCACAACAGGTATTTCCAATCATAATTAATTTCTTTTATGGTGAAATATCTGCAAGTGTATCATGTGCACAGGGAGAACTAAGCAGCAGCTCAGCTTTAAGTATTGCATTGCCCATAAGTATTTGCCTTCCACTTAATAATCAACAAGAAAAAATAATTAAGATGTTTTCTTCTTGAGGGGATAATAAATAATCCTACTAAATGTGGTCTGGCACAGAAACAAATTATCTTTGAAACCTCTAGAAATTCCTAGAACAACATATAAGGAAACAATTATACATTGAAGGCTTGTAATAGGTCTTAAAGTGCTTTAATCAGTCATTCAGTCACTACAAAAGGGGCTCAGCTTACTAGTGAGGCTTCAGTGCATCATGAACTTCAGCTCTAAGCTGTGCTTGAAATTTGTGATAGGAAACATGGAGCTTCTATAGG
This sequence comes from Passer montanus, assembly GCF_014805655.1. Taxonomy (NCBI): domain Eukaryota; kingdom Metazoa; phylum Chordata; class Aves; order Passeriformes; family Passeridae; genus Passer; species Passer montanus. The sequence goes on along the minus strand of NW_024363160.1, from coordinate 12,489,957 downwards.
AGAGGGAAAGTAGCAGTTTTCAAAAAGGAAAAATAAGATTAGAGTCAGCACCAATGAGGTCTGGAGTGCTGTCAGGTTTTTCAAATGAGAGTCTAAAAGGAACGAGCTCTAAAAGGAATGGGATCCACTGAACTATGCAACATGCAATTAAACCCCCAACATTTTTAACAAAGCAAAATAAGAGACTGATCTGGACTTTCGGGTACTCACTCAGACCATTATAATCAACAAATAATTTAAAATATGTACCTAGCTCCCAGTCAAGAAAAAAAAAAAAAAAAAAAAAAAAAAAATTAGTACTGAATTAGTATTATGGAAGTGTCATTGGATGACACCATTATTTACAGTTCCCTTCCAAATTCTTTCAATATAAAAGTAGGCAAATCTAGGAAGACATGGAAACACATACATAAAATAAAATTGCTGATGAAAGTGAGGTTCTTTTCAGATAAACTTGATACACATTTGGAGATTTTGTTCTCTCCTTGACCTGCAGAAGAAGACAGGTTTTTAAGCAAAGTAGTTCCCTGAAAGACAGGATGAAATTCCTAAGAAGAAACTTTTTACACCAACGCTATCTTCTATTTCCACAGACAAGGCAACAGAACATAAAGTCAAAAGGGTGCATGAGGGGACTGATGGTCTCAGAACCTCACTTTAGCTAGCCTGGATGTAATGGCACAAGTTCCCTTTTATCTTGCATACCATGCACAGAGGCAGCTGTGGTTTGCAGAGCACGGGTTACTGAAGTGAAAAGGGCAGAGAGTAGTCTCAGCACTTCACCGTGTAAGAATGACTTAAAATTACAGAGAAAAGAACAAAATGGCATCATCTAGGGTAATGACACTAAGTTAAAACTGATAACACAAAATGAAGTATATTCGCTGCTTATCTGTATTATTGATAGTTTTATTTTGTTCCCACAAAAAGCAAATTTATAATCTCATGTATGTCTCCTGACTGCTGTCATGTGGATCAAACTGTATTTCCTTAGGTCTACTTCTCCTCTTTTTCTTTTTTTTTTTTCTTTTTTAACATTAGCATTGTGGCTCTAAGGTTAAAAAATGTCTAAATACAGGTTTATTTTTCTTTTTATCTTTTCTAAACCTGCAGTTAGATTCTAATTCCAGTCAATGAAGAATTTATTTTTATTTCTTTAATTAAACATTGGAATTTAAACACTCTGGGTGAAAAATATTTGTTTTTATTCCATTTACTGATATCTGCAGAGTTTCAATCCTTCACATTTTTCAGCTTTCTCAATTTTGACATTCACACACTCAAAACTTGTGAAATGCTTATTTGAAAAACATAGGTTTGAAATGTTGAATCTATTATGTAGTAACCTTTTTCTGGATGAGGTGCAGTGACATGCTATTGTTTGAAATAAAATATTTTATCCTTCTCAATACTTAAGTTCTCTTTTGCAAGAACAGCTCATTCCTATATTAATCAAGAGTGACTACATAAGATTTCAAATCCAATATTGATTTTAGTATTCTATATTCTTGGTAGTTACCAAAATTTGATGGGACAATGAGAGATTCCAGTAGACCAGAAGTAGGATTGAAAAACATTATTTCTATTATATACCTTGACAGAATGGCAGGGCAGTTTTCTACCATCTGGAATCTCTGCACATTTCTCCAGAGGTAGAAAGATGTTAGCAAATAATAGTAGGTATAGATTACTGTCAGACCAAAATAAAACCTTTTTCTCTGTTTTCCCCCCGAATTTGCATGCAGACAAGCAACATCACAGAATGCACATAAAAAGATTTGCTAAAAAGAACATAAAAAGATGGAAAAGATGTGCTAGAAAATATTGGGAACTTTGTAATTTTTCTGTTTTGTGAACTTCTTTCTTTAAAGAATAATTGAGAAAAAATACATGTAATACATTTCAGAAATGAAGAATATCTGCTGAATCCCAAGATCTGTGTTTTAAGTTTTGGACCTGGGCTACATCTGTTTTTGGATCCCAGTTTTGCGTGTAAGAAGTTAAAGACCTATGGTATACCGCTGGCCCTTTGCAAAGGTTATGGAAGTATTGTAAGGAAGATACACAATGACAGGTCAGTCATTGATCCAGAAATATTGGACAGAAGTCGATCTACTTGTGTTTCTTCTGGTTGCAGGGGGAAATACAAATTAGTAACACCCTGGTGGTTGCTATGATCCTGTTGTGGACCTATTATAGACATAAGAAAAATAGTTTATTTATATATAAATAATTGTCTTAATTTTAGTTGCAAAAGCAAATGGAAAGAAAATGGCAAGAAAGAAGACATGCCTTTTATCTGCACTGCTGATTATTTTTAAAATAAGTTTCCTCTAGGACTTTTGTCTGTGTGGCCAACTTCCAGTGGGAGGTTCCTGATAATTTTTTTTATATCAGCTGAAGTTTGTACCTTGCTATGACAACTTTTCCTTCTCAGCAAAGCTCAGCTCTAGACTTTTAAATAGAAGGACGAAATATTATTAGTTCTACATTTTACTTCACAGTGAGATTATAATAAGGACCCTGAGATATTTATTTGGTGAAGAGAAATATGATACTGTTATAGAACCTATTTTTCTAAGTGGCTGTGGAAATTATGAAAGCTCAGTAAATTCACAGATTCAAGTAATGCTAAGGAGAAAATGCATCATCAAGTTAGGTTAGAACTGGGTAGCACTATCCAGTACAGTCCATCAAGTTAACCATCTGATTCCTAGCTATATTTTATCACACATTTCTTGCAATAAATGCCTAAATCACAACAATATGGAAACCTACAAATTGCATTTAAATTATCACTGTGATGGTGCTAGAGGTGAGACCTCAGGGCAGCAAGTGTCACACTTGTTTTGGCTCTGCTGGATAGTCCCAAAAAAAAGTCACCACCATGTTCTCAGCAGCTATTTTTCTCTTGATAAGTATCAACAGGGTATTGGGGGCTATACTCTTAAAATATACTGCCTTTATCCTTGTGGAGTTTCAGCTGAGAGTGGAAAAATGAGTCAGATTCAGACAACTGGGCTGCTACATTGTAGACATGACTCAATATATTCATGTATTTAATTATTTTCTGTTTCCTTAAGCCTAACTTAAAAAAAATTGCTTCATCAAGCTTTTTTTTTACCCACTGGCATAGATATTTCCATTTCAGTTAAAAGAGAAATCCACAGTAACATTCACTGAGGTGAATATAAGAAGACAGTAATTAGTATGCATTAAGATTGGAGCAAATTTAAAATTCCACTGAGTTTTAATGAGGGCTTCACCAACAACTTTATGTTGCAAGTCTACTGACTGGGTCATCCTTTAAAAGCAGCAGTACAAGATACAAGTCCAGCTCCAAGACTCCAATCCCAGGATTTATACACATTACCATTTGCTACCTTTTAATTTCTTACCATTTACTCTATATGTAAGAGATTAGTTAGCCTTAATTACAGAAAAATATCCTGCAGTGACTTTGATGTCTTTTTAAGGATGATTACTGACTGAACTTATATTCTTTGAGCACTTTTCAAAAGGAAAGTTTAGTCTCAACTTTTACCCTTGAGGTGCATCCTCACTGCAGTCCTTTAAAATCTATCTCTGTGTGTGTAACTGATTTTTCTCTCTTTAGAAGTAGTAAATACCACTACTTAATGTCAAATAATTTAGAGATGAAGACAGGATCATGAAAGAAATAATCTCTTAAAGCTGCTTCTCTTCTTTTTGTCCAGGTACAATAATGAAAACCCTCATTCCACTCAAGTGCTTTAAAGACAACATTCAGAAAAATGAATTTTTAAAATCCAGATTAATTTGCTTCCCATAAATCAAATAACATGCTGATTCAGTAACATGGATGATTAATTGCCAGTGCACGAAGTGAACAAATCATTTGTCACAAAGCAGGTTTTAACAACTACAAAAAAAAAATAATAATACATTGTGATACAATAAGTACAAACATTTCTAATTTTGAATGAACCTAAAGTAAGTAAGTCATATATGGGAAGATAATAATTTCCATATGGATCTAGTGATCCTCTACAAAAAGTATCCTTACAAGATTAGTCCACCAAAACTGTGCTGAAAAAGTGCTAGTTAATGTCTCTTTTTTATCTTAAACAAGTCACACTCAGTCTTTCAACTTAGAAAAGCTACATATTGAGAAAAAAAGATCAATCTCATAACTTATCAAAAGCTTGATTTTACTCAATATGCACCAAGGAGTAATTCTGGGTAGTCATAATATTAAAAATATTTTGAGATACCCCACAATTAGTACTGAAAAAAGTCACAGACAGAAATTTCTGCTACTAGGAGACCTCTGGCCTAATTTTAGGTCTAAGAGCTCCTCTGGTAAGACTCATCTAGGACACAATTTGGGATAGTTTAAATTGCCCCAGTACCCACTGGATACACACATTAGTAAGTGTTCTTCAAGTGTTATTTCCTGTAAATGAAGCACTAGAAGTTTTGTACAATGAATATTGAATTTTACAAATTAAACTATAATAAGCAAATAAAGTTGTTTGTAAGATCCACAACAAAATCATATTAAAAAGAAAATTCTTATAATTTTAATTTAAGTTATAAAATATTTCACGTGTCCCCTCATGTTCTGTATTTTTGAAAGAGAAGAGGTTTTTTTAATACATATGTGATTGGGTGGATTTTTTGGGGGGAGTGTGTGCTAAAAAGAGTAGCTCTCAGCACTTATCCTTTTTACCTTTCACTTAATTCCAAGATATTTCAGCCAGAGTTCAGATTGAAGTGTGTGAGTATTCCATACATTTAGTATTTTGTTTCTTTTTCTATTAGGTTTTGTTACACAGATTATTTTCCAAGCAGACCCACTATTATTGTGTACTTTATTTGTGTGTTTTACTCCATTTATTTATGTGATGAAAGGGCTAGCAAGAATTTTAGAAATAAAATATGTTTGAACTTCCTCAAATCCCATGCCACCAATCCTGCCTCCTAGAAATGGGAAAGGACAACCTCAACAATGAGTGTTGAGGCAAAATTCTCTAAAAGTGTGAGAAGCAAAAAAGGTGAACTAAGAAATTCTCTATAGCTTGCTGCATTTATATCCCTCAGAAAGAGTAGGTCTCACTGAATGCAAAAAATATTTCTTTTTATGTATGTACAGTTTTTGGTGGAGATACCAAAGTTGCTTTTTTGAACTGTGAATTAGAACTAATTAGAGGGTCTTAACATATTCACCTTCATAAAAACCCCATTAACACTTATTATCTGGGCCAGCTTCAATACCATAGAAATGCATCAAATTGGAAATCTAAATCCACATTTTTTTGAAATGACATTAGGACCTTGTCAAGCCAGATCATTATAGCAGAATACAGAGGTCAGTATATTATATGTAATATTAATATTATATATATATATATATATATATATATATAATTGCATATACACATCCACCGACTTTATATTAATTCACTTTGCTGTAGTCCAAAACATCAACCACCTTATCCAGGCAAAGAGAAATTCAGCCATACACACTCTAGTTGCAAATATGCTAAATGTAATAGGAAAAGCTCTTCCACACACCTGTTTTGGAAAAGAGCAGACAATTGTTTACCACCAGGCTGCTTCAACAGATGTCTTTACTCAGTTTTAAAATAACTCCTATGTAGCCAGTGTTAATTGTCACTGAGCTATTATGTCAATCTGAAATGAATTTATGTCTCACATTCTTGAAATGCTCACATATAATCTTAGGTAATTTATGCCTAATTTTATGTAATAGACTCAGGCGTGCCAATCCTAGTTTTTGGAGATGATACTTCGGGATAATTCACCTGTTATCATTTTTACTTTCAGAAGGGAAGTGCATTTAAAAGGTTGGCATCTGAGTTTTCATATTGTTGTGATGTTCATTGTGCTCCTTAGTTTTGAACATGCATTTTATCTTCATTTCGTTATTCATTTCAAGAGGCAAGATAAATTCGATGGTCTTAATTCAATCTGCTGCTGATAGCCAAGCTATATTACATAACCAACATTTGGAGCAATCTACTAAGATTTCTATTTCAGTCTGGAAGAATGACAGTCAATCCCAAAACATGCATATGGTACTTTTTGGGTTTTTTTCCTTCTCTGACCTCTGCTGCATTTCACATAGCTCAAAATCCCACAAAGTGGATTCTGTAAGAAAGCAAGAATAGAAGAACCTGCACAACTTAAGATCTCTGAGCTTATTTCAGATTTATTCTTAGTGTTTGAAGTCATCATTTAAAATTAATCCTTTAAATCTTTTTCCTTCAAGTTAATTTTAAATCCAATAAACCAGATAAACTTCAATCCTTTCTTTCTCCAAATATTCTAACACTTTCCAGAGTTCCATGTCCCATCTGTTTCCTGAATGACTGTGACCCTATCTTTATTCCATTAATAACAAATATCTTGAGTGGTAACAATGTTTCCAGGACAGGGAGAATAAAAGCAGCCTTGTTTACAGAACTCTGATGCAGAGCTTTTCTGAGCTACAAAAGAAACTTTAAGCAGCAGTAGGATAATTACCTCTATTTCTCCCTGGTAGAATATCATGGAAGGCAACTTTTAAAATTATTATTATTATCGTTGCTAGTATTATTATTGTTATTATTATTAATACTCGCAAAAGACATTTATTGTGGAAATAAAAAAGAAATAACACAAGCAGTATAAATCAGAGCTGGATCACTTACATTTTCATGTCTGAGTCTTCCTCTAAAGTCAGGAATAATCCTTCTTCATTATAACAAACCTTCTGAAGAGCAAATGAGCGTTGTGTTAGTTCCAGATGAGCCAGCAGGATTTCTGTGGCCTTCAGCTGGAGTGGCAGCCTTCAGTGAAGTGCCAGTGGCATACAAGTTTATCTGGTGTGTCATGGAAGATATTGAAACTTATTAGGATACTTTAAGACAATGGCTGCAGATTCTGTGACCTCTTTATTTATTTAAGTTGTAACCTTATTTTAGATCAAGGAGAACAGCACTTATTTTCATCTGTCATCTCTATTTTGGTATATATGATTTATGGAGTAGATTTATAATAGAGTGAGTTTTGGCATAAGTGGATTAAGATGGTCTCTTACTTCCTAAACTGAGGCTCATCGTAATTTTCCTTGTCATTCGCTAGGTTCTTGATGCTAGCTTACCTTTCTAGAAATATTCATTTATAAGTTGTAATGATTTGCAATGATTTACTCTCCAGTAAGCCAAGTTAGTCAAAATTCTCAGGATTTTCTTTAATATACTTTGCTAAAAGAGTTTCCTTCCATAGAAAATTTAATATAGATTTTTTTTTCTATACGTGTTGCCAGTTTCAAAAAGGTGACTTTTTTTAGGTATTAAACCCCACCACCTGTTATCTATTAAAGAATCTCTCAAATATAGTAAGAAAAAATGTAACACTTCCCACTGTTAATACACAATCAGAAATTAAATAGATTGCTTTGTGAGGACTGAGCAATGTCCCTACTATATCCATTTCTATCAATATTGATTAAATAACTGTACATTAAGAAATCATATTATGTAGCTCATCAGTGTAAACTAATGAAGTTGGATTGTAAATACCCTCAGTTTCAGTATCTTCAATATATTTTTTCCCTTTTTCCAAATTCTTTGGTGCTTTTTCATTTCTATTCAAAAAAGAAAATACAGAAGTGATCATGAATTATCACCTTCTTTGGAAGTAAATTTGTTGACATTTTCCCTCTCAATTATCTGCTAAAATCCTGATGAAATCCTGCCAAAGTGACTTGAACTAAATAATTAAATAGGACAAGTATAACATGCAAAAGGATGAGTAGATTCCTAAATTTTTGAAATACTAATCTCCTCAAATGAGAAAGAAAAAACAAAAACACAGCAAAATTTGTACTAGATTATTCTGCTGCTAATATTTATGTATATTTTTAATTTTCAAAATGAAGCATGCAAATTTGGTTAGGTCAGTGCTGACATGCAGGAAGTAATTTTTTTCATATCTTAGTAATATTGTACATAAAAACTCCTATATCTTGATGCTGGTAGTAATGGTGATTAATATAATTAAAATATTAATAAAAAAGCTGAACTGGGAACTTGATATTGTAAGTAAAATGGTTATTTTTCAAAACCTAATTTATTGCTAAGAATGTATATAATATCAATTTCCTTCATTTCCTAAAAAATACTTCCAATATGTTTGATTGCCTTTTCCAGTTCAGCACAGTCCAGTTTGACTTCTTTTGATACATGATTGAATGTATTTGTCCAGATATACTTTAAAGTATAAAAAAGAAATATTGGATTTATTGTTTTGCTTTAACGCTACCCAATTCAGTTGTTCCACTTTAAAGCATGGACCTTTATGCCAAGATCTATTGTGCATTAAAATACGAAGAGGATGCTGTAAGGGCTTACAGGCCACTCTCACTTTCTTTGCAGATGTATTCTCCTTTTATATTTGGAATATGAGATTTCTCTAGAAAGAGACAGAGAGCAACTCTTTAAGAGCTCTAGTTTTTCAGACTTTTGGAATAATGCTACAAATTAATATCATTATTACCTTTTGTATTCCATCCCTACTGCTATATGTGGAAGGGCTGTGATACAAACAGGGCGTTTTATTCAATGAATGTTGATATATATATATATAGATATCTTTTCTTTTTACTGATTCCTCAAGTACCTCTTCTCAAATGTCTCACCTAATCACAAATCCTAATTATGACTTTAAGATATGCAATCTGTGAGACTCAGACATCTTAAATGAATGTAATTTAATAGAACACTTACTTTCTTATTAGCAGAAATAAATATGCATGATCATAAGTGTTTTGTATCCAGGTTATATACTCAAAACTTGTCCCTAAAGGCTGCCCTTAACAGAAGTTCTTTTTTTAACAACAGTGTTAGAGAGGAAAACAAGATATTAAGTTGGCTTTTATCTTTTTTTGCCTTCTCAGTCTGTATCATATTTGACCAAAAATTTCTTGATTTTTATTTTCTTTTTCAGGTTTCAGCAAGATTGTGCAGCAGCAGGTGGAAGTCTGTTAAGCAAAGAGGGAATAAAATTCAGCCCTTTCGATTGACCTGCTCAGTTTTCCAATACAGCTTTCTATAATGTTCACTACCACAGCAAACAGTATGGATTTCTCATAATAGAGATATTATATTATGAGAAAAGAAATTCACTATCCATATTTGAGATCTTGCAGTGTCTATCTATGACATCATTCTGCTCATCATCAGTTCTGCGTGGAAATGGTGGAAATGGCAGTTATTAGCTGTCCTGTATAATAAAGAACTAGGCAAGATATTCTAGTGAAGTAAATTTACAGTCTCACATAATGGATTGGAAAAAAGAGTACATAGAAAGAGAGTTTTTCTTTTTTCTATCTAGTCCCTTTCTCCAGTATTGAAATGAAGCATGGACTGGAAGAAGCAAGCTCTTTTGGTGGCTTATATCCCCTGTTAACCAGGGGATCTGGCCCAACAATGGGTTTATGGAAGGCAGGTCCTGTTTGACCAAGCTTGTCTCCTTTCATTACCAGGTGATTTGATTTCTAGTGAGGACTACATAGGACAGGTCAGTAAGAAAGATGACACCACTGCAAAGTTACTGTAAGAATAAAGCTAACTTTGGAGCTCTCATACTGAGTGTTCCCTTAGTGCTTGCCAGCCAATCAAGCCTAATATTCATACAAAGAAATTTAAGTAGGGTTTTTGGTTTGTTTGTTTTTTTTTTTTTGTTTTTTCATTATATGGTTTGATAATAGCTCACAGTTCTCCCTTCTGTCTCATTCACTTATTTTTTTGTTCTTTGGAAGAAAATTCTGGTACTCAAAAGTGGCTGCTCTGGGTACACATAGAAAATGTTCAAAATGTTTGTTTATAATGTCTTAAAATGCACTATCTGTGGTAGCAGATAAATTGTTTGTAAATTAGCATCCAGTAATTAGGATATTGTTATTTCTCCCTTGCTGAATGATTAAAAAAATTTTATTGAGAAATCAGAGCAATAGAGAGGTGCCTCTCCATATAAAGTAGCAATCATCAATGTTCAATTTACAGTGTTCATCCTATTGAACAAGGATAAATATGTTTATATGCTAAATAGCCACTGATTCATCATTTTGGTTAGGGAAAAAATCCCAGTGAATGCAGACTTTTTATGTGCTCAGTAAAGTTAATTAGACTTTTTCAAAGACTGAGATCTACTTTTAACAAATTGCAAAATTCTGAGCCTGTCATTTCTCTCTCCAGCATCAGCTTCTGTCCTGGCAGAATTCATACCCTTTCTTCCCTCCCTAATGTGGTAGTGAAAATCAAACTGTCACAGCACTAAGAAGGACACTTCCTAAGGAAAACAAAACCAACAAAAAGCAAAAGCAAAGCAATCAACAAAGCAAAAGAAAATTTAAAAAATAGAAAAAACCTGAGAACACAGAAAAATCTCTCCGTAATATGGCCAACTAAAATGGGTTGGATAATATATAGAGTTTATAGGTTGAATATAAGGTCCAAAGTCTATGTTTCATGACAACTGCAGAGTAACTTCCACTGATCTCTAGCTCATCACTATAGATAAGTTCAGCCTTCATTATCCTACAAGTCCACTCTGACAATCTTACAGCCAATGCCAATTTCATTGCCATTAAGAAAGTTTCACAAGTGTAAGAACAGAAGAAGGAAAGAAAAAAAAAAAAGACAATAAAGGGGACTTCCTGTCATTGAAGATAGATTTTTATTCAGGGAGGTTACAAATAGTGATACTGACTGTGAGAGTACAATGTGGGGTGAAAAGGACTTCATATTTTGCAAGGGTTCTTGCTATCAAGTCAGTTCTTCTGAGGAAGAAAGGCAAATTTTTTACAGGTTCTGACACCTGAACATTTCTGATTGCTGCTTACCTCTTTCCACCTCTTGGACTTTTTTATTCACAGTTAACTATGGATGTGTAAGTAGTGTCATTAGATGCAATTACTGCCACAGTAAAATCACTAAATTACCCACCACACAGATGAAACTGTTATTTCAGGATTCAAAATTAAAATGTTCAGGCAAAGATTTTTATGCACTGCATGTTATTGAGGCATGCTCTTGAGGCATGGACATCAAGCTGGGGAAATGTAACAGCTCACAATAAAGTAACTGGGATATATGCAGAGACAGGAGGCAGGAATAATAGGTCTTCAAGATTTTCTTTGTGTGGAAAAGAGTTTCAGCTTCCTATTAAGGTTTCTAAGATATATATCTCATTACACTTGTTTTAAGAGATTGAAATATCATATATTTTTGTATATGTAAATGTTATTTTATTGATATTTTCCATGTAGCATCTGTGGTTGTGTATGTCTGCTCTGACACATTTTTATGTATAAGTCCTTGATGTATGATGACAAAAAATAGAATTTTATGCCTGATTCTTGTTTAGCTTGAATTCTCAGTTTCTTTATAAATAATAAATAATTTTTACATTGAGAAATTTTATTATCAGTGCTGTATTCATATTTTTTTTTAGTTCTTCCATGTGTTTTGTTTCTGTGACTTATTTGTTTTGTTCGGATTAGTTGCTGTAAGCACTTGGGACTCCCCCCCCAACATATTTTGAAAAACCAATCACAGGAATGAATGTTCAATTCCAGAATATTAAAGTTTAACAAGTATCAGTTTTAAATTCAAGATCGTTAGTGATGAGTAAGATGGAACAGAAAATAAAATTGAAATATCCTTTGAGTTATTGCATAATGAAATTTCACATTATTTTCACCTCTTGCACTATTAAGAGTCTTGAAAATTGTAAAACCCTTATGAAATAGGTATTTAGAAAGATTGTTTTACGTGTCTTTGGCAGAGAGTCAAGATTTGCTTCTGCTTTAGCACTTCACCTTCTGCTAAAGATAGATTTTATGCTATAATTATTTTTTCTTTTGGAAAAAGGAAGTTTGACTCAAAATAATTTTAGAGCTCTCCATCTCAAATTTAATGTTTTTTCCTTGAGAACCACATGACATTATTGTCAAAATTCATTATTTATTATGAAGTAGAAAAAAACAAGTGAATACTTGACTTTTCAAGGACAGTAGCTTGCTGAGTGAGGTGTGCTTAGCCAGAAAATGATGTATTACACATAGGTCAGAGTGTAACTGGTGTTATTTGTGATCTTCTGTTGCACAAAGAAAGGTAAACTTGAATTGACTCATGGTGAGTTTCACACATCATTCATATGCACATATGAGTTTATGAAAGGAGCAGATATCATTATATAAGTGGATAAATTTTCTAAGGCATAAAATCACAGAAATCAGAATTTGGCATCAAAGACCATATTTTTTCACATAGTGACACTGTTCTTTGTTCTCATGCAAGTGAAACATACTAAAGTTTTATTTTGCAAGGCTGTTAATTGTTAATTCCCCTATCTCTGGTAACAACACAAGTTTAGGATGTACTAACATGCCTCAGCCTTGCCAAGAGGTCTGTGATGAACCAGAGCTACTGGCATTACTTATTTTTATCAGTTTGAGTGTGGAAATATTCACTTCAGTAAAAGACATATTTATATGATATCTGATGATATATCCTCAGAGGCCCCAAGATTTGAACTCCATGGTTCTGTCTTTTGAATTTTTTAGAACCGTAATTTAAAGTAAGTACATACTAAGTAGTTGATGGCATTAATAACTAGGTTTAGGTGCAGGCTTGTCAGGACAAGAAGAAAGAGAGGAGGAATGTGAGAAAGGATTTAAGCATTACTTTTAGGATAATTTGAAGCACCACATGCTTATAAATGCCCTTTTCTCCATTTTGATAACTCTGTATTATAGAGTCAACCAATTGTAAAATTCAGCAAGAAGCTTGATACTTGTCAGACTCTAGGGACTTAACCTAGATTCACTTAACTTTTGGTACATTAAAGACACAATCAGATATTTTCACAAAAACTAGGCACAGGTGAAAAAGAAGCACAGCTGCTACTGCCTCAAGGCTGTATTTATTGAGTCCAATCTTAAATTGTGTGACATCTCAGAACAAAATAAGATAAGTAGAAGTGATTTTAGATTAAGATCCCAGTGGCTAACTTGCTTTAATTAAAGATGTTTCAAAAGATAGCAGAATCAAGAACAAAGAAAAGAAATGTTCTATGTGAATTATCAGGTAATTGCTTCAAAGGTAAACTTGTAAATTTCTCAAGTGGCCTTACTAAAGTCAAATAAAAAATTATTCCATGGGTCTCATTTGATTTCAATTTTATTACTTCTGTGATTAGGTTTTGACAAAATACAAAGTTTTTTCTATGCTGTTTGTAATTATTTTGATCTGAATTAAAGATATTTAAAAGTTTCCAAGATTACTCTTAAATGTTTTTCAGATGAAACCACTTTACTTCCAATAACATCAACAGGTTCTAAAATTAGTATGTATGTGCTTGTTTTCTTCTGGCTGAAAAATGTTCAACAAATAGGTCATAAAAGTTAGCAAAAGCAAGAGTAATCATAATAAACCTACTGATGCTCAGAATGTGATTATAAAATATGCTTTTAGAGTACACAAACTTAGAAAAATATTTAGGCTAGACGATACAAAAATCTGAGACTCAACATGAAGCACAACATACAAATCAGAGAAAATACAGTGAATATATTATTTATAAATATTTTAAAAGAAGAGTGAAACAAAGTTTTCTGATTATTGGCAGGGACTGAAAACTGACAATGACTCTCAATGAGTGTAAGATTTTTTTATGGAAGTAATTTTTCTGTGTTGGAGTAACAGACAATAACACTATCAATAAGTCTATATGAATTTAAGTTTAGATTAAAAATTTTCAAAGTAGTCTAGATTAGGAAAATGTTCTGCAGGTCACTCTGAGAACTGGCTTAACCTGTCAAACCTTCAGGAGTTCCCTCAGAGCTCTGGTAGGACAGGTGAGATGCCAGAATGCTGAAGTCTGCGGAAGTCTAGAAACATTCATTAGAAAGGTTTCTGAGATCATAGACTTGTTAGATTAACTGTTGTTCCTAAACATTTACAGAACTAATGTTAAGTGGCTACCATGAAAGATCAACCAAAAAGTATTCATATGTATTCCATTAAGTTGAAAAAGAAATTTTATATACTATACACTTCCATATATTTGAACTTTTTTTAATCTTTACAGTTGTGTCGTATCACTAAAAAGTGATTTGTCCAGGTGATAAGAAAGGCCAAATTCAGGGAACAAAAAAAAAAAAAAAAAAAAAAAAAAAACAAACCTCAGTCATCAAAGTAGGAACATAGATCCATTGTAGCCTTTTTCAGGGAAAAAAATCTGTAAAACAAACCAAACCCTCTTTTCCCCTTCATGATCGAGAAAAGTTACCAGCTTAAGCAACAGGCCAAAAGTCCCTGCTGTATTTTAGATTGCCTGGTTCTGCTATTACTAACTCCTGTATTTATCATAATTTTCAGGAGAAAAGTAGAAAATTTAGAAGTTGCAAGCACATTGAGTGTCAGAATAAGAATACAAATAAACTTTTCTATTGGCATGCCTCCAGAAGGACACAATACTTAGTGGATATCTAATTTATGGATAATTATGTCTGGGCATAAGATTGTATGAGTAGAAGTGTATTTTCATGTATCCTGCTGCTAAAGATTCATTTAGAACACTTCAAAGTTTCATGTTGAAAAACACTGTCTGCTGTTTCAGGGTTGTGTATCTTAAAGCATTTCATTTGAGTTTTAGTTTAATTTAAAATACTTCAGAAAAGCACCAGGCACTTCAGAAAATCTGTCTAGAAAATTTGCAGCAACTTATGGCTACAAAAGTTGGTTTAAGGGCTTTGCAGATGGTGTCTATTAATTTTAAAATTATTCCATTCAGATATACATTCCCAATACATTTGCAACTGATTCAAATAATAGTTCTGTAAAGTGTTTTACAAGTTAATGTAAAAGTTGCTGTACATTAAAAATTAAGACCAGATGCCAAAGATGCACTTTCAAGCTAAATAAGAGTCAGTGTAGGATACTAGGTTTTAGTCTTGACTTTAAGGTAAATGTTTTAAATACCTACAAATGTCCACTAGACAATATTTAAAGTCAGCAATTAATATATTTATCCACCTCTTTTTTTTAATGATGACAGGTAAAATAGTATCCCATCAGACAATAATAAATGCTCACTCTTGTCTGTCTGAACAAAACTTTTGAACAAAATGTCTAATTACAAGCTAATAAATATTTGTCAGTACTTTATTTTTTTGAATGTGTATGCATGTTAGCCAACAATTTCAATAGAAGTTTTAATGTTTCATCTCTTCTCAACTTTTACATGGCAGTGAGCTACAGCCATATCATGTATGGTACAACAGCCTTTCCAATATATAAATGTGATCTTTCCATTTGGCTGAGGAACAGACCTTTCTCTTTCAGATAACAGAATTAGTTAGGATTTTCACAGATGCAAGATAGATATCTGTCAGCTTCAGTCTTTATCCCCAGATCCTTTCTACATCTCTTGAAGTTAAAAACAAAGGCTTTACTCTTCTTCAGGTGTCTTGTCATAGAGGTCAAGATAAGTGTCAGGAGTATATTTCTGTTATCTTCCACGAATTCTGTGGATTTTCTTCCTTTTCTTAGCAGACTATTTTCATCTCATAGCAATTTTTCATCATAGCTTAAAATCTCAACTACTCCTCCTGAGACTGCTCCTCATATAGTCTCTTGCAGCAGTTGTTCCTAATTATCTTTGTCATATCAAGGATTGGTAATTAAAGTTTTCATTAACCTTTTCTAGGCTGCTGCAAGGTGGGTTGTACATGTCTGTATGTTGTGCTTTCCGTGACTGTGTTTCTTTTCCCTAACAGCCACTGTGAAAAATGACAGCTGGAATCAGTTACACCAAAAGTTGTGTGGAGTGAAAAGAGGTCACTTAAACAAAAGATAGGAAGGATTTTCAGTCAAGAATAGGAAGAAGTTTAGTCCTTTCTTGTTTACTGTTTGCTCTGCAAAGGAAGTAGGAATTTTACTCCTTACCTACAATGACAAGTCATTGCAGGATTTTCCCACTGAAACTGGCCACATCACAGACTGGGTTATCGAGGAAAAATAATACTGCCTCTCATTCCCAGTATTCTTTACCTGGTCACAGTGCAGTAGTAATTATAATACACCAATTTACTTTCCATACCAGATTCAGAGGCTTGAATTGGTTGAATGAAGGCATAAAATGTATATAGTATGAATAATATGGATTTAAACCTATATCTAATTTTTTTTCTTGTTTTTATAGCTAGGGCATGTCTTAACCCTGACTGAGAAGCAATGGAGTAAACATAAGTGAATCTGCTACCACTACTCCCATCCTTCACAGATATATCCCTATACAACTAAATTCCAGGTCAAATACCATGACTGAAATACAGTTTTTCACTTCTGGTTGTTCAGTAAACTCAGATGTGGTTTGATTTCTAATGTTACACAGAAAGGGAAGGAATCATTAATACAATGTGAAAGATGGTAGCTCCTGACAGGAAAAGAGTTAGACTTCAGCCCAAAATTTTCAAAGTTGAAGCTCGGTGCCCACTGTATTTACTGCAACAAAGAAAATGTCTTTTGAGAAACAGAAGGGATTTTAGGACTCACTGAACTCAGTGGGAAAACTGAGCATCTTCTCCTCTAATGATAATGTCACTGATTGTGTGCCTTAAGTATAGCACTGGCTCTAGAGTGTAACTAGTTTCCATTCCTAGAATGGAAATGATTAGGTTTAGTGACTACAAAAAGAGAGGAGAAAACCTCCTTTTAGGAAAAGCAAGAAATTATCCTTGATAATACTTCAAACTTCCACAGCATCTTTAACAAGTGGATAATCATCTTTAACAATTCTCTTATATTAAGTGTCTTCCTAACTTCATTTTTCTGTTACAAGATGACAGTAATTCTAATTTTTGCATAACTGACATTAGCAGTATAGTGAATAGAACTGTGTTCTTGTATATATTTATGAATATAATTTTCATTCTGACTGTTTTATTTGAAATATTTTGTATCAGAAATTCAGGGTTTTAACAAAGCTGAATGAAAGGACTACAGCAATTTATATGAGCTCGGTTTGTGATTTTCTGGTATCATTAAATCATGAAATGATTTTTATAAATCTCTATGGTTTTCTTTATTAAGAATGACAGAAACATTTGGAATAATGATAATTACATTGTGTAGCTTTCCTTCAGTAGGTTCAGCTCTCTTCTGCACTGTATTATATAATGGACTATGAATTATGATACTGCTTTGAGAAAATTATATTTGCTACTTGAAACTTGATGTCTCCATGTAATCCATGTAAGGTCTATCAATCATACAACATAATATTTCAGAAGAGTGGATGAAAAATAAGTGGGTAAATGTTTCTGCTGTTATCTTCTCTGTATAAGATACATGGAATATAATTTTCAGAAAATGAATCACAGGATCAATGTTTTCATTTGAAGTACATGCAGATTGTGAATACCACATTTATACACAACTGAACTTCAGCAGATTGCATTATTCAACACGCTTTGAATGGAAACTATCTTTCAGACATCTCTTTTTTGATACCCTGCAACAAGACATACAAGCCAGCTTTCAGACAAAGTGAGTTGCAGTATCCTAACATTTCACCTGATTGTACCTGTTTATCATTTCACCTGCCATTATCACTTAATCTAGTTACTTCATTGTCTTGATCTAAGTTTTCAAGTCCTCTCCTCTCCTCTCCTCTCCTCTCCTCTCCTCTCCATTCATCACAATCACAGAATATGGTGAGTTGAAAGGGGTTCCCAAGGATCACTGAGAATGACTACCTTGTAGTATTAACTGAGTGTTTTCTAAGTCTTTCAGTAATACAAAGCAAGATGTTAGCCATTGGCAAGATCCTTAACTTCCTACTGACACCTCAAATTATATTAATACATTTATACATACTTTGATATGAAGAGGACAAAATAACAGGCAATTAAAAAAACCAAAACCAAAACAATTCAACACTGGCGATCCAAACAATTTCTTAGTCTGAAAGTTCAGAGTCTGAACTCTTTCAGGAAGTTCATGCATCTATTGAATACCACTACTACTTAATAAACTCTCACCTCTTTTGGGTTTTGGTTTTCGTTTCGGAGCAGCAATTAACTAGTTCAGTATTCCATGTGTAGTCCCAAAAAAATTGCTTTTTGATGTAAAACTGAAAAGACTTTTGGTAAATGAAACCTAATTTCCCCATCTTGGCCAATGTGGTGGGTTGGCCTTGACTAAGGGCCAAACTCCCAACAAGCTGCTTGCTCACTGCTACTCTTCAGTGGGACAAGGGAAGAGAACAGGAAAGAGATTGCTTACTAAATGCTGTCATGGACAAAACATACTAGATTTGGGGAAAATTAATTTATTACCAATTAAAACTTATTCAGATAAAGACAAAGGAAAAGAATATTAAAGCAATATCTGCCGTTCCCTCTTTCCCAAGATCAGTTTCCCTCTAGACTCCTCTACCTCTCCCCCAGCTGAGCAGCCTGGAATCAGGTGGATTGTACACAGCAGTTTCTCTCTCCTGCCCCTTTCTCCTGACACCTTTTAGCTGCACTAGTGGATGCCTCTCCTTCTCCTTCTTATCTTGCCTTCTCTCACGATATTTTTTTCCTCTCTTGTAGCTTTGTTTCTCCTCCTGTAGCAAATGAGTGTTTTACGCCACTCAAAGAATCACCAGTAAAGATATTGGCAAAATAATAATATTAATAAAGTGAGAGTACAGCAAAGTTCATTGGCAAGGTTCACTCTATGACTTACTACATGTTTAAGGCCCAGAGAGAAAAATCAGACTAAAATCTAAAATCAGTCTAAAATTAAAATCAATGTAAAGGGATCTATGCAGTAGCTGGAGATGGAAAAAAGGGTAGGAGAGGGTAAGGATGAAAGAGAATAAGGGAG
The DNA here is from genome assembly GCF_014805655.1 of Passer montanus. Classification (NCBI taxonomy): domain Eukaryota; kingdom Metazoa; phylum Chordata; class Aves; order Passeriformes; family Passeridae; genus Passer; species Passer montanus. The sequence continues at coordinate 12,471,028 of NW_024363160.1, read as the reverse complement.
AATTGAGTCATGAAGTTCAGAATGGACTCCCTTACCAAAATTACTCCTGGAACTGACCAAAAGTTTAAAGGGGGCTTGTTGGGCAGCAGAAGTTCCTGGAAAAGACAGTGTCTCTGAAAGGCTCAAGAGCAGCTTAGCCCAGGTGCTGTTTGTCAAGGCCATGGCCTAATGAGTTTTTCTGAGATCACAGTGCAGCCCAAGGGGAAGAGGAGAGTGTTGTTCCAGCACACCCCCCACACTCCCTCCAGCATTTTCTGCTGACTTTTGAATACTTTCTCCCAGAGGTGCTGCCATGGTGGCTGCTGTGCTCAGCTGTTCCCTGTGGTGGGTCTGTTGGAACCAGCTGTCTCAAGGTAGGGGAAATTGTGGCTTCTTCCTATGGAGGCCACTCCTGCAGCACCCTGGGCACCTGCACTCACCACAGTCCAAAAATCATCGCTTCTTCAGAGGCTGTAACTCTTGAAAAATATGGTTTTGGAGTTGGTTTGTGCAGATAATTGTTTCTGTCCAGCATCTCCTCTGATTAAAGGTTATTCTTTCTAAACTGTATTTTTTATCCAATAAGAAAATAAATTACAGGCAGACAAAATAATCAATAATCTCTTTTCTGTTTACTGTTGTAAGCTATCAAGCTGTTACTTCTCATTATATATCAAGAGCATCCTGATATTAGTCTTTTTGAAATAAACACGAATAATTGAACCACCTTTCCTGTCTGCAACAAAAAACTAATTTTTCTTTTATTTCACAGTTATATCTTTCCATGAAGAGTAGTGTCCTTTTGGCCTGATAATACCCTTAATCTCCATTTTTCATAATAGCAGATGCTGAGAGCTTCCTGACAAGCAGAAGACATAATTAAGGTTACATTTCTTCACCACTGCCTCTGGTTTTGTTCATAATGGACACCCACATTTTATGTCATTGAACATTTAGTATTATAGTCTTTTCCAATGACATTTGTAGCTAAGCACATTGATATTAAAGGTCAATGTGCCTTTAAGTGGATCAATAAGAACTCGACGGTATAATATATAATCATAATTTCTTATCATATGAGGTTTTGTAGGGTTTGATTATGCTGTCATCCTCTTTCTCATTCTTGTCCTATACAGTACAGAGTGCAGAGAGCATAAGGAAAACTATTGTCAAAAGAGCAATTCAGAATTATAATCGTTGAGCTCCATGGAATGAATACACTGGACTTTCCTATGATCTGTAATTATGTAGGTATCTGGAGCCATAGAGACAAAATAAATGCAATTCCTTTACTAAGGTATCAAAAAATGGCATTATCAGGAGGAGGAAATGGTAATACAGGAGGAGGAAATAAGGGGAGTTTTCATTAAGTATTACAAGCTTTCTTCTACAACTTACAATTTTTTTCTCTAACCATGTGGGTACTCAAAGTGGCTGTGGAACACCCATCTTTAGAGGTACTCAAAACAGGATTCAAAAAGACATTGAGGAATCTGATCTAAATTTAAAGTTATATCTGACTTTGAAGTTGACCTTGGTTTGACAAAGGGATTGCTCCTGAGATTTCTGCCCATCTGACTTAATCTGCAAGGCCATGATTCCAACATCTTATATCTTGAACACTGTTGTGTTAAAACATTTATTACCAAGAACAGACCTCAGCCTCATTTTCACAGTCTGGTTTTTTTTTTCCCCTATAAGGCCTAGGAAAATATGGTCACTACTAACTCTCACTCTACTGTGAGAATAGAGAATGAGCCAACTATCCTAAAATATCCTTCTGGTTTTTGTTTCCAGTCCTGTTTTTGGGCTTTTTTTTTTCTTTTTTTTTTTTTTTTTTTTTTTGGTGGGGGAGAGAAGGAAGGAGGTGTTATAATTTTTAGGTCACAGATAGATTAAATATTTTTGCCTTCAAAACCCATAAAAAACTAGTACATACAGTACATGCTAATCAATATAAAAGACTATGTTTAGTACTTTAAATACAGTAGTTAATCTGACTCTGTCAGTCTCATTCAAGCAACAGAAATTTAAACCAATGTTTGTGTTGATTTTCTGAAGATAGTTGCTTTTGACACTCATTAAAGGTGCTGCTCTGCTCACCACAGAGTCCTCAGAAACACCTGCAGAGTCCAGATCAGAGTAAAGCATTTGTTATTTAGAAAGACAGCACCCCTTTATTTGTGATTTTGACAATTTTCAAACATCTTGTACCATTGAAAATTTTTTTGAGGGGAATGCATGTACTTGGCAGCTACTGGCTACTGTTGTAATGCTTTTATCAAGACTCCCAGTTGTTTAAACAGAACTGCTTAAACAAGAATAATAAGTCTTGCACCAATGCATAGACTCACAAAATACAGTATGGAAGTCTTGGGATGATATGGACAGCCCATAATATGATGGTGATGCATCTTATCCATCAATTATGTCGAGACACAGAATTACAGCAATAGGCCGTAAATCCATTTCAACTTTAGATGAAATTCAAAAGCATAACTCCTTGCTAGTCTGTTTCTTGTCATCTGTAATTCACTGATGTGTAAGCGAATGAAGCAGTTGTCAGGAGAAAAATTAATTTGACATCAAAAAAGATTACTTATAAGTAAACATTGCTTTGCATAATCACAAAGATGATTGATTCTATGCTATTTATCATCCAATCTTCATTTAATTGACTTCTTTTTTTTATTTTTATGTTGCTCTCATGCTTACATCTAGAAATAATTGGTTGCTCTCAAAAGCTAGATTTAGTCTTTCAAATATTTCAGCATTTGGTTTTACCATTTTTAAGACATTCACCTTGTGATTCCCAAGTTTCACTGACATTCAAGAACCTTGTGTTCTTTCTGAATAGTGTGCAGTACTAATGGGCAATTTTGTTAACATTACCAACAGTGTCCCTGCTGTTAGTAGGGTCTATTATCTACTCTCATTTTTTCCAAAACTCTACTGTTGACACTTGGTAGGCCTTCGATTTAAGGCTGTTTGTAAAAGAACCGACAACTTCTTGCCAGAAGTTATGAGATACAAAATAACCTGAGCCTGTGGTAAAAACAAACTGGCTAGTTTTAGAGCTACAAGGTTTGCTTGACTGCTGCTTCTCCTAGTCTGCAATAGTAGCCAAAACCAACTAAAAGTGCCTACAGGAATTTTTCTGCCACATCATATTTTGGAAATGATACTCTTCTGTCCTCTCATGTGTACAGTCACCAACTAAAGATTGATAGAAAAACATAAGCCAAAATGTCCTCACTTTGCAAGGGCTGTATTTTAGAATTTTGTTCAGAACATTATCAAATTAGCCCTTTTGCACTGCCTAACTGAATAACCTTGAAAAACAGTTAATGCTCACCACTTTTCCTTTTCTGACTTCAGTCCTACTTCAGTATGATTTAATTTTAAAATAAGATAGGAAGATTGAATATACTAACCATTCCTTTGGTTTCCTTTTTTATTTTCTGAAATACTGAATAGTCACCATATTATTTTAATCTCCTGGCAAGCAGATAAAGACATTTTTTTTATCTTTAATTCAGAATTAAATTCTGCCTTTCTAGAGGTGCCCTCTTCCCTGCTTTTAAAGAAATACGTCTTCCCACTATTTATTAACATTTAAATGAATTAAAAAATCCTGAAGAGGTCATTTAAATGAAAGAAAAGAAATCATATCATTTCATGTTATATAAAGGAAAGGGAAAGGGAAAGGAAAGGAAAGGAAAGGAAAGGAAAGGAAAGGAAAGGAAAGGAAAGGAAAGGAAAGGAAAGGACTCATAAAGAGCACATATCATTGAGTTCTGTGCAAAGAAAGGTCTCAGCTGGAGAGCGATTACCAAAATCTAGCCTGAAATAACTGTAAACTATCTATCCTTTTGAAGGAAGAAGAACAAGGGTGAGAAAGATTCAGAGCTGTTATTTAAGGATTGTGGGGGTTTCAGTCCTGATACTTAGCCCAGTAAGCCATGCTTCTAGGAGTAAGCATTTAATCCATTTACAAAATTTGTTTCTGGATCCAAATTTATCTAGTGCATTAAATAGATAATCCTTCCTTAGTCTGTCAAATTCATTTCTGGCATGAAAGAGAACAGGAAGTACTGCTAGAAATTTTTAAGTTAATATTTATCAAGATTTCGGAAAGGTTAGCTATTTTATAAAACATCTGTCAGTGAATTATAGTTTATTTGGATATATAGAATCAGAAGTTGTACTTATAATTTTTACTGTAAGTGTCAAATTAGTTAGGAGCTCTTTCTAGTCTTACATTGCTTTATTGATAATCTATTTTACTTAAGCAAGGACACTTGAAAGAGAAGGTAATATAAATTTCACGATTTTCACATGAAACACTGATTTAAATACTTCTATGTTATGGAAAAAAGTCCTGCTTTTCTTAATTAACAGGTTTGGTTTTGACATATTAGATAGCTTTTTTATAAACAATTTTTTCTTAGTTTTAAAACATATGTAATTTATGAGGTACAGAATGCAACAGTTAAGCATGATAACATCCAGTAAGGTGATTTTAAGTTTGGCAGCAAAAAAGGCTCCTAGAGATTAGGAAATAACAAGAAAGGAAAAAGCGAAAGTAAAACAAAGGGATAAGGAGTTAGCACAAATAAAAAACAGTTTGATACAAGAGAGAATTTCTCTTGGCTTTGAAAATATGACTTAATAAAATACACCTGTTTAAATAAATGTCATTTTCCACACTGACTTCACACCCTTGATCTGAAATTTAAGCACAGAAATTAAAATATCTATGTAAGATGTACACCTTATGTACACTTTTTTATTTGTAACCTTCCTCTTTTGCAAAGATTTCTATGCTTATTCCAAGCATTCAACTCATATGCAGAGTGTTGCAACAAAGCTAATGTATTAAAGTCTTTAACCTGGCGTCTGAAAAAGTCCCTAAAATGCACCAGGACATGTTTAGCAGAAACACTGGTCGATAGCTTTTTCCCAAGCTTTTGAATCTGTTGTGGAACATTTGGTGTTTATAGAAAACTTCCAATTACTTACTGTGTTGAATTTAATTAGGTCATTAAAAAATAAGTGTTTATTGCAACACATAATTTACAAAGTTCTATCATTATTGTCTTTAGAAGATTTCTGTAGGACAAACCAGGTAGTCAAGAAGAGAAAGAACCATTAATTTAAAAAAGGGGATGAGGGAGGAAGCAATGCCCTATTTATTCATATTACCCTTTGTTATTCTCATCACCTAAAAATTGTCATATGTTTAATACATAATTAGTCATCTCACCTTGGCTGAGTAGAGGCAACGTGTACTGAGGTTTCATCTAGACTTGCCTGTTTTATTTGGAGACAGGCTAGACAACTGTAAGAAGGGGAAAGGAAGTAAAGAACTTATCAGGGCATGCTGAGGTAGGGAAACAAAATATCTAGTGTTCTCAGTTGGTTATTGTCATTTCAGGAAGAGAAGGAAGGAAGGAAGGAAGGAAGGAAGGAAGGAAGGAAGGAAGGAAGGAAGGAAGGAAGGAAGGAAGGAAGGAAGGAAGGAAGGAAGGAAGGAAGGAAGGAAGGAAGGAAGGAAGGATATGTAAGGGGGTTTTAAAATTATTTTAATCCCTGCACTGAGAAAATGCAGGGCGCAATTTCTTCTTTCTGTTTGCTTGGTGGTGAATCTGAAATATTTGACTTATTACCCATTAGATGTGGGAGGAACAGACAGGGAAAAATTTACTGAGGTAGGGGAGACTGACTGTATGTAACATAACTGAAGTTGCCAAGAGGTGGAGAAGGCTCTTAGGCTCTTGGCAACAAACAAGGACAGGAACACAGTGAGATTCAAAAATCATTGAGGAATCACCAAGTATCATAAGCACAGCAGTATACAAATAATGTAGAGCAGCTTCTGAGGACTTGAGTGGTTGGAAATATCTTTATCTCAGCTCTTAACGGTTTCCCTCCACATTCTCCACCTTTTGTGCCAGTAAAGTATAATTAATTTTATCTATTAGTAAAGGTTTGGAAGGTTTGGGGCATTGTTTGGTTTGGGTTTGCAGTTGTTTTTTTTTAAATTTATATAAATTTTGTATTTAGTGCTTAATAGAGTTGCCATTTTGAGAACAAAAGGCACTGTCAGTTTCAAGTAAATCTGAGAATGAATGTTTGTCCACTGAGTAGCTATCCAGGCCTCTAATCTGATCTTAAATCATATGATTAGAAATTTATTCCCATGATATCTTAGGCTTCAGAGAATAGTCCAAAAAAGAACAATATACTCCCATCCAAATCCAAACCATAAAAAATATGTAGTTATGTGAGTGTTTTTATTTTTTTCTGGTGAGGCAGATTAAATTTGCAAAGTTCCAAGATCTTATTAAATAATTTAAAAAAACTTGACTACAGGGTTTGATACAAGTAACCATTACTATTCTGACTGCAATCTAAGGGATGAATGACTATCATGTAACTGAAGCTTGACACAGTGCATTTTGTCTCTGAAAACAATACAAATACATTATATTAATTTGCACAAGAGAGGACAAAGCAGGCTGAGGTTTGTTCTTGCCAAACATGAAACCCAAAATTTTATTTTAGGTTCTCTGGACCCTAAAAAATCCTGACAAAGGATAAAATAGATTTTTCTATGATAATGAAAACTTAGAAAAGGAAGTTTCTATTCCTAGGAGTTCTGACTACTATAGTCCAGACATTCTGACTAAATTAGTCTTTTTTTTATTCTCAGACAAATGACTGGTCTCATTACCATTGTAAAAACCCTTGAGGAAAAATAATATTAACTCTCTTGATGCAGGGATTCTTTCCAGAACTAATTATTTGCACAGAGTCTGGGGCTTACTTTGTGAACAGCAGTCAAAAAATGCTTACTGCTTAAAGCAGTTACACATAGTAAGATTTTATTGTACCCAGAAATTTGACTCTTAAAGCTTGTTTTGAAATGGATATCACAAAATGTCTAATTTAATGTCAAATGGAGACACTGGCAGGCCTCTTAAATATTTTTGTGATTATTTTGCTATGGTCTCTATTTCTGCCTAGTCAATATTAAAACTGAGATTGCTGATTTGACAAAAAAAAGGTGTTACGTGTTGCATGAGGCAATTCTCCCTGTATTGACTGTACCATTAAGATTAACCTTGACTAATTTGGTAGGAGAAGGAACTCTGCTGATGAATTAGGCAGTAAGCAGCCACATTTGCCACCTTCTAGTCTTTTTATAACAATGTAACTTGTATAAAGTAGTGAATCACTGTATCAACAACCTGCTATTGAATTTATCCTAGCAGGGACAGCTTCCACTCGAACCTGTCTGTTGTCCACAGGAGATAATTTCTTTTTGTAATGGAAACTAAGCATCTTCTATACTCTTTGTATGTTAAAGCAGAGCAGATAATGGGATTCCAGACTTTCTCCTCACCTAAATTAGATTTGAGATGGCCACAAGAGGCGGCAGAAAAATTTTGACAACCAAAAAGAAGTTACCAAGGTAGGGTGAAAACTAATAATTTTAACGGGAAGAGATGACAGCTGACAGGAATTGGTTGTCCTTGAAGATCAATAAACTATTGAGTGAAAAAATAATCCATTTTCACATAATGTGGTCTCTCAGGACTGTGTAGCTCTTTGCGCTTGAGCAGCAGACCATATGAAAAGAGTGGCAATTTTTGTGTTGGAGTAAATGGACAAAGGGATGGCTATCCTAATTATGAACCTCTCTAAAAAATAGAGGAATATTAAAGCTTCTCCACAGTTATAAAGTAAAAGAAAGTGTGAGAGATGTAGGGAATATATATACAGAGAATATGGGAGGCCCACCATACGGAGGGATATGAGTAAAAGGGCTTTTGTTACCTTCTCTTTGAGCTATCACCAGACAGGTTACAAGTGCTAATTCGATTTCTCACACAGGTTTTCTTCATGAATAATTTTTGAAATTTTGATATGGACAACAATACCTAAGAATTTCAATAGCTCACTCAGTCTCAAAATTATAATAGAAAGTAGATATTTCTTCAATAAGCAGAATATAGACATTAGGAAACAGAAAAAATAAGAATGAAAGAAAAAAGCAAAAAAGGAGAAAATAGTATAAATTCCTTATGTAGAAATTAATGGTAATTGTAAAATATTTTCTGTTTCAGCAGTATTACATTTCCCCCTTCAAAAATATATAACTATTTGTTTTCTTCTGATATAAGACACTTTACTGGAACCAGGTATATTTATACTTTAGAAATGTAATAAAAGTGAGGACAAAAAAATTAATATCTCCAATTAACCCTTGTCATCAGAAAGAGTAGGCAGACAGAAGAAAATTAGTGCTGAATTCAGATAAGAGATCAACTTTTCATCAGCCTGATATCTGAAAAGTGGCTGTGGCCATATTTAAGCCTATGGTTTATCTAAATAAAAATAAGCATTTTAAACTAAATTCAGAGTATTTCTCTAAACCTTTATAAGAAAATTGATAAATTAGAACTGTACCTTTTTATTCTTTTAGGTCATTGCTGTAACCATGGACAGTATTGTATGAAGACTTTAAACATGAAATATTCTATCCCACATTTCTATGTGCACATTTTGTTTTAAGGAGAAAAAAATCTAGAAATCAATGTTCTCCTTTTTATAGCAACAATTTCCTCCCATTTGGTTGTGAATAAATGAAATGTTCCTGGATTGTTTCACAATATTCTCTGTTTATGCCAATCTGCTGTAAATTTTCTGAAGAAAAAAGGGATTTAATGAAGTAGCCACTATTTACAACAAGTGGAAAAGACAACAAAAGAATATAATGTACCCATAGCTTTAAATGTGCCACAAACAATACATTTCAAGAATACAATACACAGTTTAACTGCGTATTGCTCTGTGGGAGTTGGAAAGAATGAATTTGCAGAAGAGAAGGTTTATTCAGTCTATCTTCTATAATTGTGGTCATCCTAGCTTCCCAACAGCTAACATCCATATACCTGTTTACTTGTTAGCCATAGGGCAGGGGGGAAATAGAAGGAAGGCAAAAAGAGCTGTAGATCAAGACACTGACAGTTCAACAAGGAAAGAAGAAATTGCTCATGGAAGCAAAGCAGAAAGAGGATTCACCACTTATCAGCAGGCAGATGTTTAGCCCTTCCTGGAAAGGAGGATCTCCGCACTGGACATAGTTGCTTGGGAAGAAAATTCCTTAACCACAAAACTCCCCTCTTTGTCCTCCTTTCCCTGAGATTTAATGCTGTGTAGTATAAAATACTCCTTTGTTGTCCTGCTTGTGCTCCCTCCCTGACTCTTACCTCTCTCCAGCCTTTTTTCTGTGGTGAAGGGTGGTGGTAGTGTAGCTTAACCACAGAAGGCAGCTCAGCCCCCACAGCTGCCCACAGACCCCCAAGTAGGTTGCAGGAGCAAATCAGAAGGGTAAAATGAAGAAAACTAGTGTGTTCAGATAAAGGTAGTTTGATAGGTAAAACTTGTGCACACAAACAAAGCAAAATGAGGAATTCATTCACCACTTCCAGTGGGCAGACAGATGTTCAGCCTGTTTAAGAAAGTCAAGCTCCATCATGCATAATGATTACTTGGGAAGACAAACCCCATTACTTCAAACATCCCTCTCCCCTTACTCCTTACTACATATTTTATTTCTGACCATGATGTCATGTGGTATGGAATTTCTCTTTGCTCAGTTGGGATCAACTGTCACAAACATCCCTGCCTCTTGCTCACCTGCAGTCTACTTGCTTGTGGGGCAGTGAGAGAAACAGAAAACACAAAAAAACCTTGATGTTTTATATGCATTGTTCAACATTAAGTAGTACACCAAAGTATTATCAGCACTGTTTTTGTTACAAATCCAAACACAGCACATATCACTTTCTTTGAAGAAAATTCACTCCACCTCAGACAAAATCCCACCCAAGGGGGCAGTGCAGAGTGAAAACAGAAAATGCCTTAATGATTTACAAGCACTCTTCAGAAGTAATGAAAACATAATAATTACCAACATTGCTTTAGTCACCAACATAAAGCACACCACCACACAGGCTAATAAGAAGAAACTAAACTCCATTCCAGCCAGGTGCAGTAATTTTTTTCATGTGAACTTCTAAGATGTCTCTTTATGTCTATATGTTATTCAGCCATCAACTCTTTTACAGGAGAACATTTAATAATCACCTTTGTCACTTTTAAAGAGACAATGTTTTATGGTTTTAGTGGTGATATGGAACAGGAGTTCAACACTTCAGAGTTTAAAGCAGTGATAAAACGTTAAATGATCAGGGAGTACTTACTTTTTCTTAAGAGTCCCACTGGTAGACTTTCAGTTGTGCCTCATCTTTGTCCCACAGCCAGGCATGTAAAATTCAGAAAGGAAATTATATTTTTAAGTACATACGTCACTCACAATGGATAAAAAGACCAACTTTCTAATTATTTTACTATCTCAGGTATTGTCAGATACTTTTAGTTCCATTTCTTAAAATCAGAATACAAAATTATTCTGAAGCAATATTCAAGTCTAATATGAAAGGAAACTAAACCATATCAATAATGAAAGAAGTGTTTGAGGTTACCATGATCCAGTATTAAACAAGAGATCATGAAAGACCATCAAAGAATTTTAATAGCACAAGATCAACAAGGTTAAAGAATGAATAATCAGCAAGGAACAAACAAGAAATGGGTGAAAAGGTAGAGAGACAACCAGTCCAGTAAGACAAAATAAAATAAAGGTGATAGAGGAGAAAAATGTTGAACAGAACACAAATAAGGATTTATACCAAAAACTTGGAACTTCAGTAAGCTTATGTTCAATTAGTAGCAACTCTGATTTTCTTATCAAAAAAGTTCATCTCATTTAAGATCGACACACAAAAGATCAAGAATTAAAAAAGCAAAATAACCAACAAAAACAAAAAAAACCCCACCCTGCAGCATGTCTTAGTCAATTGGAAGAGCCTGACCTACATGCTTATCTATTATTTCCTCAGACAGTAATGCTATATTCTTAAAGACCATACCACAAATCTAAATATTGCATTGAACAGCAATCACCAATTGAAATTGTGATTCTTTATTTTCTCTTGAAAATATTAATTTCAAGCTGTTGTAATCAAAGGAGCACAATCTCCAAAAATCCTAATAGACATAGACAAATAATTTGGAAAGCAAGACGAGAATAAAAGCAGTATAGAATTGTAGTTGTCCCTTAGTTATATTTAAGTTCAGTTTTCAGGCTGTGGATTCAGAGAGGTTCAAGTGTAGCTTTTCAAAGAGAAATTAATCTGCTTGTCATTCTTAACCTTAGAAATTGAAAGGTCATTTTGTATTGTTGGGGATGTGGTTGTTTCTCTTTGTTTGTTTCTTGTGTGGGGTTTTTCTTGGTAAGTAAAAAGGAAACCCTCCCCTCCCTTCCTCCCCACCTCTATTTAGTATCAGTGTGTTTGTAGCATTGTGTCTTTCATTTCAACAGGACTGATATTTCTTTGTCAGCCAAAGTCAATAGCCAGTCTCTACTCATTGCAGTAGGTTATCAGTTTAAAGACAAAGTGGCAGGAAGTCTGTGTCATTATCAAGAGAAAATATCTTCTACACTTAGCATGAGGTTGCACTTGTCAGTCTCTCTTACCCAATTAAATTTGTTTTGCTGAAACACAAGGTGAGAACCTCTGATAAATAATCAACACCTTCTCAGAAAATCGTCTGCATATCCAAGAAATCATACTGGAAAATTTAAAAACAACCAGCCTATTTTGTGATTATATTTCTGAAAAGAAAAACACATCATAAAGAACAATGTGGTCCTTGGGAAAAAAATCAAAGTAAAATGAAACTTGAAATTATGTGTTAAAGGTTGAATAAATTTTATTACAGGGAAAAATATAAATTGAGAAGTAACCACTTACAAAGCATTGATTGAAACCAACATTTCTGTACAACCAGAAATATCTAATAAACTTAAAACATTCCACATTAATTCCTTAGATACCTTATTATTACTCAATTATAACAAAAGTGGAGATTCCTATAATATGGTCTAGAGCTACTTCTCCTGTTTTGTCCATCCATTGTGTGTTCCACCTGGAATACAATATGACCAATTTTTATTCAGTATATATAATTATGTATGGCCCATTGCTTCAAGGGAAACTGCTTGTATAAGTTTTTTAAGACAAGAAGGTAATCCCTGGAAGAATAGAAACATCTAATAAACATATTAAAATAATTTTTATTTCCTCACCTTCTGTGAATCACCTTAATTTACTAAAAGAAAACCAGGAATGATGATGAATATTTATAGCATAGTTATTCTAGTTGATTAAATTAGAAGGTAACAGTGATAATTATACTATTTAAAGAACAATAAAACTATCCTCCTACTCAGGTTTAGTTTATTACTCATGTCAAGATTTACAGATATAAAATTCAACCTAAAGTTATGTCTCTTCTATATAGAGATATAAATGTCAAAACTTCTTCAGCAAAAGACTATAAAACTACCTAACCAAAACTGGCAGAACAGCTTCTCACTATAAAATATAGTGTAGTTAATCAAGCAAATAAAGGTCATGTTTAAAGAAACAGAGTAAGCAGCATTAGTGAGGACTTACATCTTTTAGGAAATATAAATTTATCAACTAGGAAAACACAATAAAATAACTCAACATATTTCTCTCCAATTCCTTTCATTAAGAGCAGCATTCATTTACTGTTTTTTGCAATTTATTTTTAAAAATGAATTGTGACATTATAGGGATAGAACTTTTAGATTTACAGATATTAAAAATTAGCAATATTTATTTAAAATGTTGTTCTTCTCCTATGTCATCTTGTTACAACATTTATATAATCATGAAATGTAGCAGAAATTTCAAGATTCTTGAACCTTTCCTTTGAATAATATGAAGTCATAGGATTATTATGGCAATTGTGACCATACCCCTTCACATATTATTGGATATAAAGTAATGAATAGAGGATAATTCAAAGTTTTCAAGTGCAGCGTGTTGATGGTGAAAGGTAAATATGTTGTGACAAAATATGCAGAATGGGGCAAATAATCAAAATGACAGATTCTAACCATGGTCGTGATATTTGACTCATGCTATAAAGTTCAGTCAGTCACACTTGAGTTCAGTGCTCTTGGAGTAAGATGTGATTTTGCTGAAGCAAAGCACCACAAAGCAGCTAATTCTGTGGTGACAAATTGTCAGGTTTCACACTGTACTTCTGGCATTAATTATTGCCACTATCCCAGACAGAAAATGACTTTATCACCCCAGCTGGTACTGGGCAAGGATTAGATGTGTCACATTCTGAGGTCCCAATTAGTGTGGTTATTAGCAGGCTAACACCTCCAGGCACTGAATTGAGTAATTCAGTATTCTGGAGAGAAGCACAAGATTTCCTGTTGTGGAATCACAGTGCCGTGGACAACACTTACCAGAATTTTTTAATAAGGTTGTATAATTACAATTTGCACTTCAAAGTAATATCCAAAGCTCCCTAGTCCAAAGGCACCATTTCTTTATAAATCTTTCTTCCTTTGGTAGTGAATACTGTGACTTCCAGTTGCAATGGCATGGCTATGTTATACAGAGTGAGGAGTTAATGATTAGATATTACAGAAAAATTATTCATTATTAAGTATGAAATTTTAATATTGTCAAATATGTTTTTAATGATATATCCCTGGGTGCATGGTATGTTTATCCTTTAAGAGGCATTCTTCAGGGTGAAAAACTCTTTAATGTTTTTGAAGGTTAAACTCAACCTTCATTCATCAGTCTCAAAGTCTAAATGAATTCTTTCCTTTCTTTGAGTTTCCAAATATTTTGTAAATGGCTTATAAGTTGAAGAAAATTAAAGAAAAAGAAATTGTATTGAAGAAATTAAAGAAAATCCCCCTGATTCCACATGATGTTTTCAAAAATGTGGTGCACCTTATCTGTTTCACAGAATCACAGAATCAATAAGGGCAGAAAAGACTGTCAAGATCAGCATGCCTAGTCATCAACCTTGCACTGCTAACATATTCACCTTTAAACTCCTTAAGTGCCATATTCACAGGCTCTGAACATTTCCAGGGACGGTGACTACCATGGGCAGTCAGTTCCAATACTTTCCATTATTTAATTTTTTCCCCTTGATATCCAATCTAAACTTTCCCTGGCACAACTTGAGGCCATTTCCTCTCATCCTCTCACTTCCCACATAGGACAAGAGACTGACTCCCACCATTCTACAACCTCCCTCTAGGTACTTGTGGAGGGTGATAAGGTCCCCTCTAAGCCTCCTTTTCTCCAGGTTAAACAACCCAAGCTCCCTCAGGCACTCTTCAGAGGACTTGTTCTCCAGAACGTTCCCCAGGTCCATTGTCCTTTTCTGGACTTGCTCCAGCACCTCAGTGTCCTTCTTTTGGGTGAGGGTCCCAGAAGTGGACACAGCACTCACGGTGAAACCTCACCAGTGCCAACCACAGGGGGACAATTCCTGCCCTGGTCCTGCTGGTCCCACCATTGCTGATACAGGCCAGGGGGCCACTGGCCTTCTTGGCCACATGGGCACACTGCTGGTTTTCAGTATGAATTTCTTTGGCATATTGTGATTCAAAAATACAATTTCTCCACTCTTGGCCCTTGGGGTCTGTAGTTTTTATCAAATGAGTTTATGAAAACCAGACCTTTTTTCTCACACACACATTATATAAAAGTTTTTAATTAAATATTAATGTCAAAAAAAACCCAAAACAAACCAAACCAAAACAAACAAACAAACAAACAAAACCCAACAAAAAAAAAACCCCAAAACCCAAAAAAAATAAATTAATCATAAAGTAATATTTAGACTAATTTTGAAATAACAACATTATTTTCTTCTTTAGACCAGTAAGTGTTTATTTTCATTAATCTGGTAGTTTTTTGCATTTGATCACCAGTAAAGAAATCTGAGATTACCTACCTATAAAAGCAAAAGAACCAGAAAACCCAATATTTCACTAAGATTTTGTAGGAAACTTTTTTTTTAAAGAGAGATTTTTGCTGTTGTTTGTACTTTTTTTATATTTCAAAGATTCATAATATACTGAGAATCTGCAAAATTAATTTTGCAATAAACAAAAGTAATTAAGAAGATTATGTGGATCACCAAAAGTCAAATGTTTCCAATTATCATAAGATTACCAAGTTTTTGGAAAAAAGCCTTATACTGTCTGGATTATTTTTCTCATTAAACTGAATTTGCTAGTTTTGGATAGGTTACAGCTAACTTTCTTCACAGTACAATTAATTAATTTATTTATCTCCATTTTTTGAAGACTTGAAGTGTGAAAGGGTTTTTAGTTCTCTCTTAATTTTTTGAAACTATAACAAAGCCTGAAATTTTCTCATAGCCATGGCTTAAATTTATTCTTTCTTTCTTGAAATTATTACATATTTTTACATAAATATGTAAGTTTCCAATTTCAGCGATATTCCAACAACCTGTATCAGTTTATTTAATTTATTTCTGATTCGTAGTGTGGTAAATACTGAAATGTAAATTTGTATTTAAACATATAACTGGAGATTTTTTTAATTTTTGTCTCTGAAATTGAAAAATTTAATGCAAATTTTAGGCTTGTGATCAAAGCTGTTGAATACAAACTCTTATGAGCTACAAATGCAATTATGGACTGTATAAAAGAAGAATCGTGAACTTGCATACATAATAGAATTGTATTTAGAATATTATTTGTAGCAGACAACAGAACTTAGAATAACTTTTGAATCATTATATTTTTTAACATAGTTGAACTAATACTGGATTGTAGAAGGTATTTCAATATCCTGACTGATTATATGGGAAACACTGACAATGCTGAGTGCTGCTGACATACATTTAGGTACACATTCATTTAAATTTTATAGTGTTGTAACGGATACAGATGTGATCATTTAATAAAAAATGTAAATCTTGGAATAACTTCTGTCTTCTGTCACAGAGGATGGATGCCTGTGTCTCTCTCTTAGGCTGTTTGCCAGTTTATCAGTGGTAACTATCAGATTTATGTCACCACACACAAGAAACTGCAACCAGGGAAGTTCACTTAAAGTGTCTACAAAACCAGAGTTTTTATAGTTAAGTAGATGTTATAAAACACCTCAGTTCAGAGCAGGAGATAATGACTAATTAAGATATACTTTCTGATGACAGACTAGTTAACATATACTTTCTGATACTGCTTTTTTTTATCCTCACTAGGGTTAGAATTTAATTATTTTTTAACAACATGTTTAGTTTAAACCCTTTTTTTCCATTTAGGAAGAGTAAAGGACAATAATATTTTTTTAGTGGTCTTCAGGAAAGTAAACCCATTGCTCATGGGAGCTGTCTTCTTTTTCAGAACTGCTGACAAAATAGACTCAACCTGTGCTATACTCAAAATAAGAGAATTTTGAGTCAGGCACATCATCCTGAATGTCCTAAGCCTTAGCTACTTGTCATGCCAGACATCTGAGCAGACTTCATCAGGTGAGATTCTGATGGCTAGAAGTTAATCTGTGGAGCCATTTTACAGTGAGAGTACATAATCCTGGAACCTACTGATGTGAACGAAGATAGGCCGGGATATTCCAAATCTCAAACAGCATCACTTCTGGGCATTCTATATTGCAGCATGTGCAGCTGAAGGTTTCTGTGTTCAGTACTCCTCTTTTCTGTTGTTGGACTTTCAAGAAACTCATATACCCAGCAACATTAGTTAGCCCCTAGAAATTATGCATCCAACAGCTCCCTCTTGATCTCCTGGACTGAGATGTGTGACACTGCCAAACATTCCTTGGTCCACTGTTTTCTCCTTCAGCCTTTTCTAACTTGTTCAAGCAAGGCAGACGTTCCCAGACAAATGTCAGACACCTAAAAGTATTGCCATAGGCTCCTCAGGATGATCTTCTTTAATCTGCTGAGGAAAAACATAGAACATCGAGGTTTTTCTTTTTAGCCTTTTCCTGGCTCTTCAAAATTGCTAAATCTCGATTCTCAAAACAGAGCTTTTGAGGGGTTTACTCTGATCCTCCTGCTTGGGCAGTATTATTCAGCTCCCACTAACTTGCAGCCTGGCAGGAAGGACTCTGCTTGGCCAGTCCTTCATGAAAATCCCCATACTCAACACATCTTTCCTTTCTTAGAGCTTACAGATATGCTTTCATTCCCTGGATTTAAAGAATTGCTCCATTTTGGCGCATAGTTTAGGCTTCAATATGCCTATTACAGTATATAGAGCTGAAAAACAGCTGGTGCTTCACTGCACACCTTAGTTTTAGGTAATAAACAAATGCAATTTCCTAGAACCATGGGAAACAGCTGTTCATTTCAGTTCACAGTCAGTGTACTATAGGCCAGAAACAAAAGGATCAATATTTTAAATATAAATAAATGAAATAATAATAAAAAAGTTACTCTAATACCATACAGAATAAGGACAACTGTGATACATTTTGAATGAATGAGGACTGATTAACATTGCATAAACATAAGCATAAAAATTGTAGCAACATTTAATCATTGTTCCCATTATCCACTCCTATGTTTTTTATGCTATTCCTCTAAGTATATAAAATACTTCAATGTTGGTATCACTGAAATGATCACTTTTCCAAGTTTAAGTCATTGCTATAGGTCACCAGCCCAGAGTAGCTTACATGAACTTTGATCTATTCCTTGGTGGATATCAGTAAGTAATTTGTAGAAAAATTTGTTTGTCTAATGGAAGTTATTTACTTTGTAATGTGGATTTACCCTGCTGGATCTTACATGATAAGAAAAAAACACAGGTATTTTTATTTCACAAGCGTTCAAGTTGTAAAATCAGTGACAAGAAAATAATTCATTAATTATTGCTAGGAGTAAATTTTCTCTTCTCTCTCTATATTACATATATAAAGGAAAATTTAAAGAAGGAAAAGGAAGTATTTTGCAGGATAGAGAAGTTTAAAACAATTTTGTTTTTTGAGATAATTTAGATGGTGTGAATACCAAGATAAAATTATGACCTCAGTAAAACTGATATGTGCTTTACCATTGACTTCAGTATAACTGTGATTTAGCCTACAGAATAAAAGAATAAATGAATGATTTTATTTGGAAGCTGAAATATGATCCACTTTTAAAGATTAGTAAAAATATATAGAGTGCGTAATACAGTCCAACCAATTATTCGTCAACAGTTTACATGACATTTTAGGTCGTAGCAGCAAAAACATGAAGGAAGGTCTCCAAAGTATCGCATACATACTTTGAAAAAAATTTATCGTTGCAGTTCCCATGCTAAGGAATGAACCTGCTTACAGGAAATTATAAGAAAATAATTTAGGGTTTGAATTTCAGCTGAGAGATGGGGATGTGCAGCAGAATTGCATAACAATATACAAATTTTCAGACAACATATATAGAGACAACTCCTGTCCCCAAAAAAGGAGTATAACATGGCTAAGATTCAGAGTAGAAAATTTTAATTGTTGAATAAGAAAAATGGGCTGAAATAAACTTTCCTTCTGTGTGATTTCTTGGTCAGGAAAATGTAGGAGGGCTCTTTGTTTTCTTATAATGAAATTGTTGGAGCTCTTTTCCTCTCCCTAAGAGGAAAATATCTTTATCATTCTTCCCTGCAGCAGAATATGTCTAATTCCAGAATTAGATAACAAGAATTATTATTATGCAGGAGTTATCAAGCTCTCCACAGAAGCCAGAGTAGTTTTTCTGATGGTATATCAGTATATAGTATAGAGTATATCTCTCATGTAAGATTGCTTAGTCAACAACACTTCCCAATCATTGGAGCACAGACACAGATTTCGAGAAGTCAAGTCTTTTGTTTGCACTTCATGCTCAGATCTAGTTCTCAAATCTTTAAATCTCTTTAAATGCAGTTTTCTCCTCCTGTCAATGTTCTATGAACTATTATTTTATATTTTCTGAGCAGCAGGGATGGACAAGCTAGGTATAAGGAGGAATTTTAGAAGGCAAACTTAAGTTTTTGGTCAATATATTGCTAGCTGTTCACCAAGTGCCTTTGTTAATTTCAAATTAAATCTGGAATGTGTATAGCTCTGTTTTCTTAACCCTTTATTAAACTGAAATTTATATATTTGAAAATACATACAGAAATTCTTGAGTTCAAGGTAATAGTGAGTCTGGGTATAGCATAAATAGACTTTTAGGGGATCTGTGTTTTTGCACTTCCTAATTTCTGAACACATCAGCGTTATTGTGTAGCTATAAATAGAGCAGGCCATAGGCTATCAGAGAATTGCAGAGAAGATTCAGGGACTGTAGGAAGCCCATCCATATTGCCCCTCAGCCTGCCAGTAAAGGCTTCCAGCTGAGGAACTCTAATTGACTGGCTGAGCAGTTCTAGTCTGGAAATAAAATTGAATGTATTAGCTTAAGTTACCAAGAATGAAGGACCTAGGAATTCTAATGTGGTCACTCCTAGGAGATGGTTTTCACTTTCCAAGTAGGTGCTAGGAGTCCACCTAAAGGGGCTTTACTTCATTGACATACACAGATTTGAGGGAAATAGTACTGTGGGTAAACCCAAATATAAATATTAGACAATTGGAAAATGGTACATAACTACAGTTTTCAAAGTATTTTGAAGGCTTAGTAATTATGCTTATTAATTATGCTTTCTTCAATTAATCCCCAGTGTACTTTGAATTTGTTTAAATCAGCTTTCTGGAGAAAGCAGCTAGGTAAATTAGCAAATAGTAGAGGGTTGGGGTGAGGAAGGTACCTTCAAAGAAAAATAACACAGAGTTCCAGGGTGGAAGCGACACTCATTTTTATCAGGATGTCAGCCACTATTCCTGTTTTCCATGTGCTTTAAATAGGTAAGTCATTTCCCCAAATGAAGGATGAAGTATTCCATTTAAACAATTACCTTTCTATAAAGACGTTTACATGGCACACCACTTGTATTTTCTACTGTAGCAAACTCCATGTAAAATACTCATGTAGGTAATTTAAGTTCATCCAGCTGAAGTTCTGTGCTGAAAGGAATAATTTGAACACTTACTATGGTAGGAGAGAAGGAGAAGGTGTGCACATATCTTCAAGAATCCTAAAAATCCTTAATGTGCATAAGGAGTGGAAATACTTCCTTTTCACTCTTCCCTCTTATGACAGTACTTTCCCCAACATTTTTATGATGCTTTATGCATAGAAAATTTGAAATGTTAGATGGGATGGCACAATATAGAGTTAGCAACCTTTCAGTCTTCATTATATTTAAACAAGATTTGGTGGTTTTGTCTGAAAAGCATGTTATTTTCTGTGTTAATTTTTTTTTTCCCGAGGGAAGATAAAAATGTATCTAATATAATGATTATGTGAAAACTGAAACCTGGTTGCTAGCTTTAAGGCTAAATGGGGGAAGACTTCAGGAAGAAAAAAATCCTTCAGGCCTACATTGATTTTTAGCACCTTTGCCCTCAATTCCAATACTTGACTACTTACATTCTTAAAGTACTTTAAGGCTTTGTATACAATCCCCAACAGGTTTCAGAAATTCAAAGACACAAAGAAAAATAAACCAAAAAAATGTATACAACATATTCCCTAAGTGTTTCTACTTAAACACTTTGTTGAAAGAACTCTGAATAACCTGAAAAAAGCCCCTGAAGATTTTACTATTCAAATTTCAATTCAAATTCTGCTAATTATAGCTAAAAAAAGAGAACCAAGTAAATTTCCTTTGTGTTTTTTAATCATCCCTTAGGTTGTTATTAATGCCCTAGAAAAGATAAATTCATTTTCATTTGTTGCAGCTACCAAGAAAGGAAATAGAAGAGCAAGGTAAACAAAAGAATAGAAAAAAACCCTTTGGAAAAAATAAAGAAAAATGAAATTGATCGAACTAAACCAGCAGCAGTTCCCTACTGAAGGGGTTTGGGGGTTTTGTCTGTTTAGTTTTTAAGGTTTTGTGGGATTTTTTTAAGTATTAACATTTGAAGTCAATGGAGAATTTCATTTAAGCTTCTCAATTACTCTTTTAGAACAATAATTGAACATGACATCAAACGAGAGCAAACTTATTTATATTCCTTTGGGATAATTTTAAACTAGAAAGTACTGCATAATATTCTGGCTTTTAGTTTGTAGAAAATGGTAATGAGTGCATTTTCCTGTCAGGCACATGGTGTTCTGCAAGGGGGCACAGGGAAAGGAGTGCAGGGTGTTGTGCGGGGATATTTGGAATCTCAGTGGGGGAGAACTGACAACAAATGGCATAAAGATTGAATAAAAATAAGAATATAGACAGGAAGGAAATCATGCCTGCCTCTGTGAATGATACAAACCCAGTTTTTGTGCAGCATTGAAGAGATCTGATGGATTTCCCCATGGCACATTGCACAGATCCCATCCATGCAGATGTTCAGACTCCTTCCCATATCATCTTTGGGATAAAACTCAAAACTATCTGTCTTCTTTTAACAGGCTGGAATGCTATCTATGTCTTAACATCCAGCAGTGTGCAGTGCAGGATGAAACCAGGCACAGCCTTACAGGAGCTGTGCATGCCAGCACATGAGCTTTTCAGCCCCAGTAGAGCAGACATGTCTGGCCCAGGGTCACCAACTCCTTGAATTCCATGTCTTCTCAAAGGCTCTTGCCGTACATAGCATTGCAGCATTGCTTATTTCAAAAGCTGTTGCAAACCCAGAGACTCAGGTAATCTGTGTTGTCCATAGAGCAACTCTACATTAATTTGAAGTATACAGTTGTCTCATCAGCAGTAGCAGGTATAAAAAAATAAGCAAGCTAAATTATAATTTAAGGTAAAAATGTAATACACCTTTAGAGGGAAAGAAAACCTTCAAGATAAAACAGGAAGACAATATTTAGTAGTATATAAATACAGAAGAGAACCTATAATGGCTCTGAAAAAATGAATGCTGTGTTAAAATGAATAAAAATCCAGAACAATTTTTCATAAAAAATTTTAATTCAAACAGTACTGCCTGATGAAAGCTTCGGCAATGTCTGAAAAAACTTCAGATAAAATTTCAATCAGCACCGCAACAGCTTGAATTCATGCTGCAAGTTTTAGGAGATTAGAAGTATTTCTTTCTTCATTCTTTTTTTCCTTCCCTGTACACTTACTCAAGTGTCTGTACAAAGATAAGTGCATTCGTCTTTCTACCCACATAGTTGGTATAAGTGGTCATTTTCCTATTTGCTAAATGTGCTGCAGTGACATAAACAGGACCGAACAACAAAAAGATATTCTTTCAAGGTTTTTGAGCAAAACTTTCTGTCTTTGCACATTGCATCATTTTATATCAACTAAAAAAGTGCTTTTCTGAAAAAAAAGCTTTGGAGGAACTTCTGAAGTTTTGTGGAGGAATCACAGCTATTGGTCTGGAGTTTGTGTATCCTACCAATTTATGTTTTTCCTTTTCCTACTCTACAATAGGTAAAAAACCCAGATTTTTTCACTTTGGATTTTGAAAGATTCATAGTGCATCTGATTGGAATACCTTGATTTTGTATTCTATCATTGATAGAATTTATATAAGAAAGACATTTAGAACAGTTATATTTTTCAGTTTTGCTTGCACATGGGATTCCAGTACAGGCAGAACAACCTACATTAAAAAGCATGACAAAGCACAGCAAACCACACACTTTACTCACACTCTACTTTGTTTTGGGATTTTGGTAAAAGAAAACACTTTATAATTCACAAAGCTAGAACATTTGTTTTCTTTCAGTATACCTTCAATAAATCACAAATAAATAAATATTCAGACATCCTTCAGAAAATATCTGTGAGCATTTATCAGGTTGTTAAAACATATATTTATTCCTCAAAATTAATGAATTAAAGTGTCACTAGGGTTTCATTATGAGGGTCATGATTACTGATATACTTAAAATGTCTCATTCTATTTTCATCTTCTTATAAGAAATATATCTGAATAGATGACATGGTATAGTGCCAATTTAGCAGACAATAAGATATTTAGTAATGGTAGTCAATGTCTAATAGTACATTACAATGTTAAAATTATCTTTA
Organism: Passer montanus; assembly: GCF_014805655.1. NCBI lineage: Eukaryota > Metazoa > Chordata > Aves > Passeriformes > Passeridae > Passer > Passer montanus. Next base: position 12,448,008 of record NW_024363160.1, on the reverse strand, counting down.
ATATACAACTGATGTTGTTACGTCTTGGTTCTGACCTTCAGTGAGTACTGGTGACATATCTTAAAAAATCCTTGAAATGGTTTATTACACTATGCCCTGCTTCTTCATTGTCTTGTAACGAGTTTAAATTTAATTATATCTAACATATCATTTGCTTATGACAAATAATAGAGTGATGCTTTGAGTCTGCACACCATGTTTCAGCTTGCACATGCCTAATAGAGAGAAAAAAACAGAAAAACAAATGAGGCTCAAAATTAAATAAATTAGTCAACTTCATTAACATAACTCATCTGAGAATTATCAAGATGTTACACCCAGTGGAGGTCAACACATCTTAAACTACTTGTAATCTATTCCCCTTGTAATGGACACAATTTATCACTTTAGAAACAATGTTTAGGACATCATGTCCTTATTTTAAATAAAGTCTAAAGAGTTTAAAAACACCCAAGTTTTCTCAACACAGTGACAGATTTTAGGAGGTTCAACTCTATTTGTAGCACCTTTATGTTATTCCATTTCCAAATTGAATTTTTCTGTGGTGGCACATCCCTGACCTGACAGCCAGCAGAAATGGCTTTGTTCGACTTTCGTGCTCAACAGAGATAAAAAGGCATGTGCTCAACACCCCGGTTTAACCAATTGAGTCTTGCAGATTTTAAATTACTCTGTTCTAATATACCCTTATCTGCATGCAGATATCACTAGAAACCCATGAAGAAACAAGGTGTCTTCTGTTCAGCACATTCACCTGAGATCAGACCACATAAATCAGGTGCTCCCTTCTGTAGAGTCATTCCCTCTTTCAGTAGCATTTTGGACATCAGATGCTTAACCAGCATCTGGTTAAGCTGGTTACACTCGACTCAAGATTCTTTCTCTTAGGAAGTTTAATGAATGTCCAGTAGGGAGAAATAATTATAAGCAAAAACTTCACACACTCATAAACAAATAACCCCTGTATATGGTTCAAAACATGCTAAAATTCTTAGCAAGCAGCATCAGCATAAAGACAGGTACAAGAGCAGTAATATTTTCTCTCTGCCATTTCCTTATTAGCTATGGGAATTTGAGAACAAGCTCAGAAGTCTGATTTAGAAACCTTGTGTCTGCATTTGGAATTGCAAGTTTTGCTAACAGTGCTTGTACCTTTCCGTCCTTTGTCACTGCTGCCTTTTTTTTAAGACATGTTCATTCCCAAACAACACTCTGCAGGCTGATTCTTGTATCCACGAACAACAGTTTAATTAATAACTATTTGCTCTGATTGCATAATTTAAGACTAATTTAAAATCCTCTCTCTGGGTTTTAATGGCTTTCAAAAGCCATTTTCTGATGAATATGCATTAAACTTATTTTTGTTTTTAGCAAAATGGATACACAAAGACACTTCACAAATCAGCAGCATTTGTAAATTGATTCCACAAAGCACTAAACAAAGAAAAGAAACAGTTTTTTAATCTTCCTGGATTTGTCCAGCAATTTAACATTTTCCAGCAGTGATCAAAATTACATATAAATTATATCAATACTATTTTAGCAGGTTTTATTTGCTCATTTCTGAATACTTCCTTATCCATTTACCTGCAACTAAAGTAAACTGCAGACACCCGGCCGTAGTTTTTATATAGCTACCCAGCCTTTTAGGAATCATACTCAAGTGCTTTGAGTAGTAATTAATTTCTCTATCCTTCCATATGCTTAATGAGTAAATATTTTGTTCAGTAAAGTCTGCATGAGAAATGTACCAATGCATCATAGACATTTCTGAAAACATCTGGGAACTTTGTTTAGTTTCAAAATTCAGAATTAGAATTTGGATATTTTTGAAAAGGAGTTATGGTGTAGTATGTGAGAAATTTTCAGAACAGATACTTCAGGTAAAAGCAATATATAATTAATTTTAACAGTTAAAAATAATTAAAGTATGTTAAAATTGCAAACATATTTCTTTTAGTTCATGCAGTAACCTTTCTACTATACTTTGAGTTACAGTTATATATATTTCTGTAGAACACTTCAAATAGTATTCAACTGATGATATTTTTCAACAGACAAAACTCGAATTATTCAGACAAAAGTGTCCAAACAGGGAGATACTAAAAAGTAGTTGCAATGCAATATTAAATTATATTAATATACTATAATGATAAATACAATAAATGTAATAAAATTGACTCTCTTTTCTAATAACTTTTCATGCAAACATAATGGTATCATAATGTTATCTGGGTTGATTTATTATAATTAAATTCTGAGGAGCTATGCTTGAATCCTAAGAAATAAAACTTTTCTCTAATGAAGTGTAATATTTTTTGCAGGTTTCCTTAGCAAGGAATTTTTTAGAATTAGGGAAGCTGGGTACTGCCTGTGAGAAAAGGAGTTCAGTGAAACTCATTCACTTTGTCACAGCCAGAGTATCCAGATGAATCGGCTGCAGCTCTGATGCTGACACTTACCTTTTGCTCTCACTCTGAAGTCAGTGGCAGAAGGAACAGAACTCCACAGCAAAGCACCGGATCTTGCTCCAGACAGTCTGAAATGCAATTGGATTTGGAATCAGGCAGCCTGAAAAATTAAACTTGGAAAAAGGTGAAGTGGGAGCCTCTTAAAACAGAGATTGGAAACTGAAGGGGAGGTAAGGAGAATTGTCAGGAACAACCTCTGAGATGGCAGTGGAAGATCCGCTTCAATATTTCTGTCAGTCTCCTAGGGCACGGCATTGCTCAGTGATGCTATGCAAAGTTATTACTAGGTCCTAAGGATTTGTGTTTTCAAAGATTTCAGAGAAAATCTATCAAGTGAATACATGAAGTACAGGGTAGAAGAATAAAAGACAAATTATTACTTCCTCTCCCCCCCCCATGTCCTATACAGTTCAAATATTGTCCAATCCCTTGCTGCATCTTGGGCAGCCTGATAATGACACTCATGGTCTCTGTAAATATCCTTCCTCCCTAATCTTCATTCCTTTGTGGTATTGCTCTATATGCAAATTCTTCAAATGAAAGTCCACTTTTTTAGTTTTAAAAGCAATGCTTTATATGCAAATATATACACATATACATAGATATATGCTCAAGGGGATAGACTATTGCTAAACTTCCTCAAGACCATTATTTATAAATAAAATCAGATTATCAAATAAGCAGTGATACTTGCTCACTTTAAAATAAGAAATAAAAATACCAGCAAATATTATTAAGAAACAAAACTGTACCATCACAAGCGATCAAAAATAAAAGAAGAGATCACAAGTAGTTATTTAAATTACTTACTGAAAGATCTTTTCCTTCAGTGAGCTGATTTAGTATCTTTATCCTGAAATTGCAGTAGTTGGAGTCGTGGATCTTGCGTACGTCTCATGCTCTTGGTGAAATATTTTTGCTTTAAAAGACCAGGATTTAGATCAGTTTCATATTTCACTCCAAATCCTTATATTTCCTCCTAAATAGGAAACCACCCTCTTCATCAGAATGCACATTGCTCCTCTTTTGGTGACTAGCTGGCATCATTTAATGAAAAAATGTATGTTTGGAGTGAATGCTGCCCAATCTCCTTCATACACGTACTGCTCAGATGCACACGAGGGAGTCTTTAGACTGGACAGTACTCTAGCTAACTAAAAAAAAAGTTTTTTTAAACTTCTTCTGTTTAAAATTTTTAATTTTTTTTTTACATTAAGAAATTATTAATTTTCTTGGTCTCAATTTACATATTTAAATATGTCAACTCCCCAAGTCATGGATGAATGTTGACGAAATGTGCGCTGAGTGCCTGATGCAGGATTTCGCATCTTTGCAGATAGGTATTTTTAAAAGCTATAAGCCCAAGCTTATATTAGCCCAAGCTCTGATACCAAGATTATAGAGACTAATCAAGTTTTTTGCCTCCATTAGAATATTTCAAAGTTGTCAATGCAGTTTCATTGGTGCAGTGCTTAGAAAAGTGAACAAAGCTCCAGGTAAATGTAGTAAATAATTTAAAATAACATAGAGGAATCTGACATGTCAAAATATTTTTGTTCAAGTATGGAATAATTCTTTCACTCCAAATATTTTTTTTAACACTTCCTCTCCTAATAATCTCTATTAATTTATGTTGCTAATTTCATTTTCTGAATGGGTCTGAGAATTTGCTTTTGTTTATTCCATTATATTGACAATAATACTTTAATATACCTTATCATCCCAAAGCAGAGTGTCTTTATGTGCATATGCTCATAATTAATATTTTCATAATTATATTTAGGGCAAATGTCTGTATTCAAATCAATTCACTTATTCCTACAGAGTATTAATTTGTATGTACTACTACATACTACTTTAAATGGGTAATGCCATGTTAGGTTCCCTATTGTAAGGTGTGATAACCCAAATTCAGATCCTTTCAAGTGGGCATGAAATGTGAAGTCTGAAAAAATTATTTCAAATGTTAAATGCATTATACAGAAGAGACAAAATTTAACCTATGGATGCAATTCCAGGATCAATAGAACAATAAAGACATGTAAGTTAGAGCAAAATATATTTGAAGCAGAACTATATTTTTCCATTTCAGAACTTTCTGATGACTGAATCTATTCCAGTCTTTGGTCACAGCTGAAATCCTTCTAAAACTCATTTCAGGAGGCAAAAGGTTGTTCTGAAATTTGTCTCTGATTTTATAAAATTTGGTAAAATAACATTTTATGAAATTATTCTTTATCATATGAGAACAAAACTGCCATTTTAAATAACTGATCTGGAAATAAGATGAGCCTACTTGCACCTCTGATTTTTTTGCTCAAGAAAAGCAGCGTGCTAACAACTGGTTCTATTTCAGTACTTGTGCTTTTTATTTCATCCCCTCTCAATGCATATAAAGAGAAGTAAAAATGAGATAAAAATAATTCCAATTAGAATATTATGACTGGAGAGACAAATTATCTATTATTAGTTTTAACAAGTCAGAGGAGAAATTCTATTTCTTCTTTGTACCCCACTTTAACAGTGTTTTAGAGAAGGATTCATTTGCTCAATTAAATGCTTAAATATGTTAATAATATCAGCAACAGTGACAATTTTTTTAGTAATTAAATTATGCAAATAGGATCTTATTGTGCATTTGGGGTTTTTGTTGCTTGATGTTTCTTTTGGGGGGGAGATTGGTTAATTTTTTTGTGGGTTTTTTCTTCTTTTCACAGTCATATATATAAAATTATTGCTGTTTGACCATTGCAGATGAACAGGGCTTGCTTGCTACAAAGGATGGGCCAAAATGAAGCTGGGATCAGCTGCCAATATTAAATTTGTTGTCTGTCAGTTTATGAAGCTTTTCTTTGTGGCTATTATTTGTTATTTTGTGTACAGATTACCAGATGCAGTCAGTAAAAAAAAAGAAAAAAAGAAAGAAAATAATTTTCTGAAGCAGTCATGGGAAAGGAGGGCAAATTAAGAATTCAGCTTTTCTAAGCCAGAAATGAAAAAATTGTTCAGTTACATTGTATTCCTGTGTATACTCTGTGGACTAAAGCATGTACAAATAAATACATGAAATACATGGGAAATTCTTGAGTACATGAAGTAGATCATAAACGTGAGCCTACAACTTGTATTCCACCACTGTTTAAACACAGTAATAGGACAGACATAAAATTCACATATCTGGGTTATGACTTTTTTATATCTACTTCTATTTCCACTAGTAGTCTGCAGGTGCTGCTGATAGAGCAAGCAATTCTATTAGTGTTAAATGATGCATTTTGTAAATTTCTCTTTGTGAATCTTACTGTGAAGATTAATTTTTTTCATGTTTTTAAGGAAAACCTTGATTCATGTAAAATAGAATACAAGTATTCTGACAATCAGTAGAAATTGCTGTGACTTACTTTCTGCTGAATCTTTAAATATCCTTTAATAGTCTCTTGTACTGCATGCCTTCATTTTGAAACTCTTGAGTTTTTGCCTTGAGTGAGCTACATTTCAAACTTTTCTTTGCTTACTCTTGTCTTTATGAGAAATAGGTCAAGTGTAGAAATTCGCGAATATGGGAACTGAATCTGCTTGCTTTGTTTTCATATTCCATCTGGATTCACTTACCCAGAATATATTACCAAGTCTTACTGGTATAAATGATCCAATAAGAAATAGTATCAAATGAAATAAATGTAATCTCAACTTCTTGTCTTCCTTAATGATTGTCTTTGTGATGTCATCAATGTTATCATCTTCTAGCTCTTTACTAATTTTTATAACACTATTTCTATTTTGGGAATTTTTCCTTCAAACCAATATCTTACCTCAACAAATTTGGATATTTTATATTTGTAAACTTTTTTTATATTTGTAGATTTCCAAAGAGTTCTACATACAATTCAGTCAAGTGACATTTATATTGAACAGCAATGCAGAAGAACCCAAGCTACAGTTAAAGTGGTTTGGTAAGTGCTTATAACAGAGTGTAGCACTGGGGAATGTGCCAGAACACATCAGGAAATAATATAGCTTATAGGATTCTGTGTCCAGGCCAATAAATGCTGCACAGCAGAGTTTCATTGCATTTTCCTGAATTTTCACTTCTGAATATAGCCATCATGGAGCCAATTGCTCTGCTGGTACAGACACAAACTAAATTATCTGATAATAAATCAAATGGCAGATTAGTTTGGAATAATTCCAATCTTTTTTTTTTTCCTTTTTTTTTTCCTTTTCTTTTTTTTAATGATTTGCAGAGAGACTGCACTTCTTGAAAGAGCTAACCATCACAAAACATATGGTCAGATTCTATTATGAAAGTCTAGAGTCCAATAATATTATGCACACTATGCTTCACTCTCCTTAGCATCTGACTGATTTCAGTGTGAATAAAAGGATATAAAAGTGGCCTATTTTTTCCCAGGATTAAAGATGGCACCAATCAATGATCCTTCTCATGCATTTTTAATGCAACAGGTACATTTTTTAAACTCCAGCTATATAGTTGTAGATTAATTATTTCTAACATGAATGACAACTACAGCCAGAAAAAAATTATTTCAGAAACAAGTTCCAACGCTAACTGCCAAAATTTTCATAAGCAACCAAAATTTACAGTGTTGAGAGTAAAGTTGAAGTAGACTAGCAATTATTTTAAATTATAGTAAAGTAAGTTGTGCTGGCTTTAAAATGACATTTTAAACTTCAACTTTTTAAGTTACTTTTTGAAAGTAAGAAAGGTGTGGCTTCAAAAGAGTGACCTACACAGGAAAAGAAATAAAACTAATTCCCCACATTTGAATTCTATTGTGCTTCTAAGTGAGTATAAATGAATGGTAGCAAAGGTACCTTAATAGGCAATGAGAGGTGAAATGACAATGGTTTTTCCCTACTGAGAAACTTGCTGGCAAGTCTCTTAAGTTTATTCTCCTACCTGTAGATACTGTGAGGTTTATAAAGTAATTTTTCTGCACATTTCTGTAAGTATAGATTAGTTTCTGTCTAGATTGTTGTAGTACAGTAGCTTATATAACAGACAAGCTTTTACTCAAGCAGATTTTTCAGGTGATACAATATAGCTGAATTAACAGGAAAAGCTATTGTATTAAAAGTATTTGTCTGATCACATAGAATTTCACATAAGGCATTAAAATACAGAACTGATAATAGTGAAGGTATTTTTGATGCAAGTGTTGGTGAAGGCAGTGATAAGAAAAATAATGATTTCCTGTTTTTTTGGCAATACAATATTTAAATAAACACATTTTATTTTGGACTTGGGAGAACTAGAGAATAACAGCTGAATGTCAACAGGCTAGTAATGGTTAAGAATACTAAGATAAAAAGGCAACAGATAGATACCACTGAAATCATTCCATACTGAAAGTTCTGTAACTCAGAGATTTTTTTATTCAAATAATCAACAAATATACCTGATTTTCTCACTAATTAAAAAGTCATTGCATTCCTATAACTCATGTCCTTATCCAAAATAAAGGAAATTAATTTCAAGAGTTACTTAAAATTTGGTCAGAAGGAAATATATGAAGTAATATTTGACATCTCAATTAAATAGTGATGGAAAGGGGCTATGAGAACAAACTTCTAAAATGTTTATGTTTACTTAAATTTAGTTCTTTCAGATTTTTTCCGTTAATTTAGGGAAGTACTGTTATTTGTGTTTGAAGTGTCTCTAAATGAGTATAAAACAGTGATTTTTTTCATGATTTCATATAAGTGGTTTATATGTGAACTTTGTGACCAGTGCCCTTAAATGTCCAGATTATGGACCTGATGTTTTTTTCTGTATAGAAACCTAGGCATCTTATGTGTGGCAGCAAGCATCACAGCATATATTTGAATAAAATCCTCAAGATGGAGCTGGGACAAGGCTGAGGCATTTCCTGAACCTCTGAACTCAGAAACAATTGCTGATCTCCCATGGCCACTGTGACCAGCCAATACAGTGCTCAACTCACCTGTCAAAACACAATGGTCATTACAAATACCACAAGGTGAGCTTTAACGTCTGTGTCAATGACACAGCCTGACTCACCATTCTGCAAAGGGCATGATATTTGGGGACTTAATAGGAATGAGAAAAGAATCCATACCTAAGATTTGAGTAGATATAAGCTATTCAGAGGACTCAGTGGTAATAACTGTATAACCAAATCTAACAAAAATTGCTGAAAATTAAAATCTTGCTTAAAGAGTTGATTTGATCTCATGTGATTTCTCTTGCTTTGAATATTAATCATATCAGAAGATACAATATTATTTTGGTAACCTCTTGAAATATGAGTAGTCCTTACTGCTGCATGCCTATTCTAGCTCCAGAAAATTAATTGTATTTCCTGAAAGTGAAAAATTCCAGAATTACTTTGTTATTTCCTTTTGAAGTGTTGCAAGATTTTTTTTTTTCCAGTTTTACCAAAATTATTCTCAAAATAGATACCAATACCTTATTTACCAGAACACACTTTTGGAGACAAACAGCTAAAAAATTCCAGTATTTTCAACAACATTTGAAAGAAGCTCTTAAATTCATTTTAACAGCAAATTTTCTTCTCCTCAGCAGAAGATTTTTCTCACCAAAGTTATTTTTGAAATTATTGTTTCTTATTATTTCTTAAATTCATTACTATTTGCAGCAACAATTTCGTGCTTCATCTCTAAAGTTCCTAGTCTGGAGAGGTTAATGCTTCCCTTTTCCCCTAATTCTGCCTTTCCTTGTTTTAGGAGCACTTAGTGCATGTACATGTAAAGAGTAGAGAGATACCAGGAACACGTGTCTCCTGTTGATCAGATTGTCCAATTGACAGATGACTGAAAAGGTCTTTGCTCAGCTTGTGGAAGCAACAAAACCTTGTCACAGTAAAGCCAAGCCTGGGATTTTTATCTCTGTTTCTCTGTGGCACCACTAGTTTGACGATAAAACCAGGCTGAAAGAGCTCTGTGGTTTGCACTTGCATTTCTCTTTCTGGCATTGCGACATTGTATGCATGCGGCTTGAACTCTTCTCCATGCTGGAGCTGAGTACTGTGCTCTAAGGGCTCATTTTCAGTCCTTTCCAGGTATATTCTTTAGCCATTTAATTGCTTATCTATTTACACATTTAAAAACATCAAAAAAAACCTTTGGTTTTTCTTAAAATTTCTTTTGAAGACCGTTTTTTTGGGAGTTACCTGTTGATTTCAACACATTCTTATCAAGGCTGAGTAAAAATTGCAGTAATGTTTAACATGTGGCATCAATCACTTCATGTCTGCAGAATTTTTAGACACAAAATATATAGTTTCTGAAATCTATTTAAGGAAAGTACAACGTAAAGGCTGAACAGGGATTTGCTGAGTTTTTGTTTTGATTTCATTTTAGCTTACTATTCAAGCTGTTCTGAGGAAAGTCTAATCAACAGTGAAAAAGATAACAGCTCTTTAAGAAGCTTTTAGATACCAGCAGAGCACAAATTTCAGATGAATGAAGCATTACACACGAGAGAAGATTATTAATCCCAAATCACTTCAGAATTTGTCTTGGCTAAATTTCTTCTTCAGGCTACAGTTATCTCATTTTTGTGGGTAGAAGGTTAATACTGAGAAATAATAAGAAATAAATAACAAAAAAACCCTATTCATAAAGTAACATTCCTTAAGATCTCACAGCAGAAACTGTTTTACCAACACAAATTAAACGTTGTGTCTTTAATTTGATTTACAGCATTTCACCTAGGTTTTCTTTCACTACAAATCCCTTATACTAAGAAACAATTCTTGTTAAGATGTGACAGCTACAAAAAGCAGCTTCCTCCTTCCCATGATGGTCCTATTCTCCTATATCGAGACCTTCAGTAGACTGAGGGATATTTTCCGACACCTTACTCCCAGGAGACACAGTGATCTGCTTTGGAGATGTCCTTAGGAAATGGGGGATCCAGGAAGTACTGACTAGAAGATATTATATGGTGTAAAATACTTCCAATATTATGGTTTGGCTCAATGTATTTGCCATATTCTGTTCAGAACATGTGGGTTTTTAAGACTCCATCTTTCCTCAAAATATAATAAAAATGGAACTTCAACAAGAAGGAAATGTAGAAGTTCATAAAATGCTACTCACCCTTCTATTTTTGAGAGTGACGTAAAATTTTTAAGTAACCGTTGTTATTCATAATACAGCTATGTGATTTCAAGATGAAAGTCCCGTTTATAAATTGATTCTGGAATACAAGGGTTTGGACAAAAATTATGAGCCACTTGAGGTGACAGTTTTATAGTCACACTTGGACATGATCTTTAGTCCCATGAAAAATGTAAGTAACTTCAGCAGCTTTGAAATGGAAGATGAATTATCTATCATTAACACTACTGGGTAGCAACCTGCAAAAGTTACACACAAAAAAAAATGGCATCATTTTTTCTAGGTTGTCCTATGGTAACTAATAAAATCAATTTGACCACTGAATTCATTTGAGTCTCAAAAAAACCCCCAAAAATAGCACTTAAATGCTTTAAAGCAAACAGAGAAACAAATGGAAGACTGAAAGGGATCCAAGCCATTGCTTTCTGTTCTTAGCAAGTCTTACATGAACTTCTTTTCTGGTAGGCAATTCTTATATCAAACTCGTTTGGGTTTTGGTTGTTGTTGTTTTAATTTTGGTTTCTTTTCTTTTCTTTTCTTCTTTTCTTTCTTCTTTTCTTTTCTTTTCTTTTCTTTTCTTTTCTTTTCTTTTCTTTTCTTTTCTTTTCTTTTCTTTTGTGCACACATAAACGCCTTCAGTGTCAGTTTGTTAGTCACTTGTTAACACCAGTCAAAGGCACACTAAGAGAGCATGAGGTATGAAAATATGCTTAAATGAAACATGAGAAGGACTACAATTTGATGAATATCTCTGTCAGGGGTTTTTTTGGGGATAAAAAAGATGTCTTACATAAAAAGTTAGCCTATCATGTTTAAATTGCAATCAAGACGTGCACTTCCATGCCACTAAGGTACATTTAGACTTAGCTCCTGGCTGACCGTTTTTATTTTTAGTTTCAGGTAAATAACCCTCTAATATAACAAACACAAAACCAGCTTGTATTGATATCTCATTGTGTCAAATCATTCTAATATTGCCAGAGTTGGGTTTTTTCCTGTATTCTCTTTGAATGTTTCACAGCATTTACCAGCAATTTTTAAATGATTATTCAAGCAAAATATAAACAATCCAAAATTAAGAACATTGTCCAACTGGCAGTAATATAAATATCACTACTGAACACACTTTAATCTAATTTATGCAATCCTGACTGGAATATAAAGAATCTTCTACCGAAATCTTTCTTACATATACATTTTTGCTTTAATTTAGTCTTGCTCAGGAAAACTGACTACAGTTCTTAGTTCAACGTAGCTCTAATTTGAGAATGTCCAAGGTTTTCAGCCTTTGGTTGAAGTCAGTGATAGTCAGGCACAGCGTGCTTTCAATAGTGTTCTTTCTTTGTAGATTATTTTTTGTACCATCTCTTTATGGTTCCACAGATTTCAAACTCTTAGTTGATTGAATGTGTTATATCTGTGGTCCCTTTTTTCTTCTAATTTATTTGAGGGGTGCCATTTGTCCCACAATCATCATGTTAAAGGAGTATATTGAAAAAAAAAAAGAATAAAATAAGAAATTAGCTAAATTTTCTAATACAAAGAATTTTAGATTTTAATATTTACAGAAGTAGCTGGCTGTCTGAACTCTAAAATCAAGCAATATATCACAGACAAAAAACCAAAAATCAATTGTTTCTAGTTCTCCTCAAAATACAGTGGTACAAAGAAGAAATATTCCCTACAGTATAGATTAATATTTCACTGGTCTCTTAAAGGACTGTTCTATTTTAAAACCTTACTTATTCAAAGTGTAGATAAGCATTTTGAAATTTGTATGCACGACATTCACGCCATGCTTCAAAGTCCATGAAATAAACTTCACAGCTTTTGCATCAAGTCTTATCTCTTGTGAAAAAAAAAAAAAATCACTGGCTCACACCAGAAAACTGAAATTGCCATTAGTCATAGACATCGTGATCAATAGAACCATCTTTAATGTCAAAACTAAATATCAGTCAAATGATTTGAGAAGTTCCTTAAAATCATGTCATAAGACCAGCAATCTGACATGGAGGAAGAAGTCAAATTTCAGAAGAATGTCTGCTGTAGCAAAGGCCAATATCTGCCAGTTTCTCTATATCCAAAATTATGTCAGTCATTATACTTGCTGTGAAAAATATAAACTAGTTCTCATCTCTTTGACATAAGCTCATGTCATCACAAAGGTATCCTCTGAGGCTTGGTTTTAACAGGAATGAAATCTTACAGATTGGATCAAAATATTAACCCCATACCACTTCAGAACTTGGACTTAAGCACAGAAGTCTCGTGTATAACATTGACATAACCAGCAGCACTGCACTGCCTGCACACAGAAAAGATGAGAGTTCTGGGTTAGTCTTGCATTCAAAACTGTACGCTCATACACTTCAATTGTTAACAGTGTCTGTCCACCCTGTAAGAAAGGTACGCTTTAAGCCTGATAAGAAAGTTATTGCTGAATTGACAGGAATTCCATGCAAGGAATTCAGAAAAGAGCAACAGTTTTCTTGGTATTATCAATGAAACCTGCATTCATATGCAATTATCACATATCTTCTTTTATGTGATTCTCCCCTCTACACTGCACTTGTAAGACCCTGCCTGGAGGGCTGCATCCAGCTCTGGGGTCACCAGCAGAGGAAAGCCATGGATTTATTGAAGAAAGTCCACAGCAGGACCAAGAACCTGCTGTGGACATGTGGCTGGAGCACAAGTCCTGTGAAGAAAGGCTGAGGTAGTGGTGTACATCCTGGAGAAGGCTCCAGGGAGACCTTGGTGAAGTCTTTCAACATTTAAAGGGGGCTAAGACAGATGGAGATATACTGTTCAGTAAGACCTGTGGCAATATGCAAGATTTTTTTTTTTAAAGGTAGATTTAGACTGGACATAAGGAATTTATTTTTTACTATGAGGGTGGTGATATATTAGAACAGGTTTCCCAGAAAAGCTATGGATTCCTCCTACCCTGGAAGGGTTCATGGCCAGGTTGGGTGGGTCTTTGGATGATGTCTTTGTCCATCACAGGGGAATTGATGTACAAGATGTTCCTTCCAAAACAATCCATTTTATGATTATATGATAACTATGCTCAGTCTTGTATGAGAGATTGATTCTGTGGAACACACCTCCTTTTCATTTTCCCCCATGCTCTTCCATAAAAACAATCTTATATGACATGGGACATGTGAGAATTGCATATGATAGCAGTTCTTTTCATAGCTCTCTCTACCTAGTTTCATCTGTTGTCTCTTCAACTTACTGAAAAATGATAGGGAGATTTAGTTTTAAATCTTTCAAGCAGGACTTATTTGCCTGTTTACAATCTGTCAGCTAGATGGACTTGGCAATGCATGTTCAGTCCAGACAGCTGCTTCTAGTGACAGGGTGAATGCACTGTCATGAACATCACAGCTCTGCAGTCAAGAGTTTCTTTCAGCAAAAAACAAGACACTAGGAAGGATGCTGTGTTCCCAGGTTTCATTCTGGCATGCATTAGAAGTAATGTCCACAGCACACAATCCAAGGATGTGAAAATGCCCTCTGATCCTTCAGTGAAACTGTAACCACACCAAATCATTGGCATTTGTTAGTTGAGTGTGTTTTGAAGAAGAGTGAACACATCTGATGGAAAAGCTTTTTAGTTATAGCCAGAATACAAAAAAAGTTTGAAAAATACCTGCAAGAAAATCCCATTCTCAATGAGGGAAGAACGACTTCTGAATTAATTTGAATGTTTCCCAAAGCCACTACTTAATAAGAAAGAGAAAGAAGCGATAGATAAAGGAGCAATTCTCACTGGAGTAATTTCCTGCAGGGTAGTGAAGCATCTCAAAACAAACTCCTCTCTTCTCTCTCCCCCAAACTATTATTGTCTTGTGTGAGGTAGGAAGTTGTTATCTTGCTTGGCATGTTCTCCCACATCATGTGACTTCATTGCTGCTGACACTAAGACAAGCAACAGTGAAAACCTCCTATCATCACGTAGCTAGTGAAGAAAAACCAGAATTTTGGCCACCTCCACTTAAAATGTTATGCATTGATGGTATTGCATTCTGTCATTTCCTTGAGGTTTGTAAATGCCGACTTTATTGAACTGTTAAATATGGTTCAGCACTGCCACCTGGATGGAAGTGAGGGATCTCAAGCCAAGAACCTATCGTCATTCTCTAAAAATGGATGAAGTGAAGATAAAATGTGATGTTGCTGCATGCATATGGGAGACCAGTAAAGATCTTCATAATCCCTCAAGAGGTATTTTGCATGTTTTTACATAAATAAAAATACATAATAATAAAAACATGTATACAGACTGTCCTATAAGCACAATATGTGCTGTTTTTCTGTCATTTACTTGAAGTTTCAGCACACATACAGAAGGAAAATGGACAATGATAACCAATGTTAATATCCAGAAAGAACATCTGCATCTTACTGCTGCCAACAGTAAAAAGCTGCCAGCCCAAGTAGGCATAATAGCCAGCTTCAGAATACAAAAATGCCTCTTGCCTCAGAAATTCCTTCTGACCTCTGGTCTTCTTCTTTACCAAACAGTAGGCAGTCAACTTGAACAAGTGATGTCTTGCTGCTGCCCCAGATATTCCCAACTCCTGTGCCCTGAAATTGTTTCAGCTTGGCAAAAAACTGAAGTAAACTTACCCTCTTCCATCTGTCCCCCTAGAATGTAGACCATCCCTCTGTTCTCTTACTATTGGATGACTGGAAAATTCTTGTTCATCCCAAGAACATTCTTCAAGCAGAGGAACAAAACGTGAAGAGTGACCATTTACACAGCACTGGTATGTATGACCTCAACTTTCAAAGGGAAAAAAAATTACATTTTTCAAGGGTAAAAAGAGGCAAAACCTTTTATATTTTGTGTGGAAGCCAAAAAAAATAAGATATCAATGACCTTTTCAAATAATCCTCATATCCAATTTTTTCCACATTTCCAAAAAGAGACAAATCAATAGAGCACATGAATAAACACACAAAGTTGGAAGGGCAAAACAACAGTAAATCAAGAAAATATGCTCTCAGTCACCTACAGTCACCATTGTAGTTCTTGCCCTTTATTCCTGTTGGGCCTGGTTTTTTTCATATCTTAATTAAAGATTTTTCTGTTCAGCAGCTCCATTCTCCATATAAAGCAAGATTTCATTGAACTGAAATAGTAAATAAATATGAAAAAAACTTTTTGCTACCAGTTCTTTTTTTGCAAATAAAAGTGAATTCCAACGAGCATTCAAATTTTGACTGATAATTTTTCACAGATGCTGCTTTTACCCGCAAAGTGGACTCTGTCCCTTTCATGACATTTCAGTCTTCCCTGTTCTTTTCCTCTCTCACAGCTCATTAATGCACTTCACATCTGTCTATCATTACAAAAAGTTTAGTGTATATCGAAAAGCTGAAAAATAAAAAAGAAGTCACTAGGGAAAACAAAAATTTTCTAGTGGCTGTATTGCATGTATGTGGCTCTTTCAGATGGAAAGAGGAAATGTCTGTAAATTTGTAATATAATTGTCAGATTAATTCCCAGGACTCCAGATACAATTGAGTGTAACTGATGTAGACACATAACACACTAAAAATAAATTATCAGTTTTTCATTTTTTAAAGAGAAAAAAACAAGTAAAATTAATTGTTGTGATGCATTTTTCAAAGGTTTGTTGTGAAATAAATTCTTGATTATCAGACTTACTCTTCTAGAATGACAAAAATCAATTTAGTTGCTGTAAAGGCAAATCTATGAAGTGATTCAGATGGCAATCTGCAAAGTGTTGAAAACCATAGCATAAAAATATCATGAAAAACAACAGAAGAGTTGAAGGGATTTGCTAAGTCATCAGCTCTAAACTCTTGCTATAAAAGGCAACTGTCATATGATCTTTCCCATAAATGCATCAAGCTTCACTTTTAAAACAAGCTATATTTTTGTCTCCACTGCTTTTAGATGACTGTTCCAGAAGCTTACCCTTCTCTAGGGTACATACCATAGAATAGTAGAATCTCAGAATCACAGTTTTACAGAATGGGTTGGATAGGAAAGGATCTTAATGATCAGCTAATTCCAACCCCTTCCATGGAAAGGGACAACTTCTGCTAGTACAGATTGGTCAGAGCCTTATCCAGCCTGGCATTGAACACCGTCTCTACTGAATTAATGTCTGCTCAGCTTACACCCATCAGTTCTGTCCCCAACATTACCTTTTTGCTTAAGTATTAATTCTCCAGCATTTAATCCCTATAACATTCACAGACAATAGTTGTATTCCTTCCGAGGTATTATCTTCCAAAATATTCCAATTTTCTTTTGCCAAGTAGGTTGTCTATTATGCTCATTATCTAATAGGCACCTGCCTCCCTGTTCCAGTTTTAATTCCATGCCCAAGTTAGTAAGAAAAAAGTATACTGGTTCAAAACCAGATGTTAGTAAGTAATAGAGGACAGCTTTTCTGGTTGTTGCTGCATTTGCTATCATGTTGTAGACTTTCACATGTCATAAAATTGAGCAATTAATACACACTGGCCACAGTTGCTTATAAGTAGACTTCAGTTCTGAAAGCCTCTATTCATATATGCCTCTATTCATATGTTCATTCATATATGCATATATTTTGCTTATAGACACACATTTTCCAGATAATTGGATTCATTTTATAATAGACCAGATGGCAGAGCTTCTAAAAATCTATTGGCTTTTCCTCTGCTGTCTTGTTTTCCAACTTATTTCCGTTATAAATTGCGAGAAAACAATTATCTTGATTTATATGAGACTGTATATACTCACGTGACTGTTGAGGAAAATTAACTGCTGTTAGTACACTGGATATAATTACTACTAATAAAAACTGCTTTGCTCTAGAGAAATCTTAGGAAGTATATTGCCTGATATTTGTGAAAGAAGAAAGGAAATTATAAATATGCTGTTGGGAGACTGCACTTAAATACTTTGTAAATGCAGAGTTATCACCTAGAGAATGGGTCCTCTGAGGTCAGTAATTCACAGACATTGAAAAAACCCCAAACACAATAACAAAAGCTCTTGGCATATATAAACTGTTCTCCCTTTTTGTGTGTATGTGCAGGCATTCATTGAATCACAGAATGCAGATGACATTTAAACACAGCAAACTGCAATTGTAAACCATGCGTGCTGAAAGGATATTGATGGCAGATGTATACCAGGCAATGAGCTTTTGGACTGCTCTCTCTTGAAACAACAGACACAGCATGGCTCTGAGTTGAATGCTGAAGAGGAACAAAGTGTCAAAATGCTATGGAATCACAGGTGTTATACTTTATGCTCATTCATTAAGAAAGGAAGATATGTGAAATCAATGCACCCTGGAGGTAAAGAGAGATTGGATGACTCATTAAAATCCCCATATTTAGCTGAGTAAGGCTAGTTGTTGTACTTATCTTCTTATCCTTGAGAATACCATTAGCCTATGTTTCAGGTAAAAAAACCCTAATGATATGTTATGGGTTTTTTATGAAAAGCTATATGAATTCATTTTGTCACCTTGTATTTCCAGGTGCTATTTTAATACCCAGTGAATAATCAAATTCCAGTGAAAATGGGAAAGAGAAACAAACTGACAGCACAAAGATGTTTTGCCTTATACATCAGTTCAACAGTTAAGAAAAAAAAAATTGAAAGATCAGTAAACTGGAACCAGACAGTGACACTCAAATCAGTTCAGCTGCTGCAATAAAACTGCTGGCACTAAGTGTGAGTGCCTAAAACTACCAGGAGTTCTCAGCTCTCTCACATAGTCAGCCACTAATCACATAAACATCTTAATAACTCCATGCTATCTTTTGCTTTGCCAGGAATATTTTTTTGTTTGATCACCTCTCTTGTGGAAACCCCTTGCTCCCCCACATCGAATAGTGAGTTCTTGATGTACATTGACTGGTATGACAGCTACAGATTTGCACCTTGGTTTATGTCCTTAAAGAGAAGGAAAACCATGATGATGGGAGGAAAAGCCCAACCAAACAGGGAAAAACCCCTCCCAGCTCCATAAGAAGTGACCATGGTGTCTGATGCAGAGAATGTTAACAGTTGTGAAGAGGGAAAGCACTTAGGGTTACTATGTGGATTGGAAATCTTTCCTCTATTTCATTTGACTTTATGTAAATTCACTTTTGACCCTTAAAATGTCAAAATTAATAGAATGCAAACCTTGTTTCAGTTTGAGTCCTAAGCACCACAGGCTTGTCTTCTTTTTGAATGAACCAAAAAAAAGCACTGAGGTTTGTATTCCTCTGAGACAGAAATTCTTAGGTAAAGAACATCTCTATGCCAACATTTGTCTTCATGAAAAAATAGATGCTCTAAAATCCAAGATTATAAAAAGATGTGTTGTATTATGTATTCATGGGTTTTTCATAGCTGTATTTGATAATACTGCTCTGATGTTCTCTTCTGAGCAGTATTTAAACTTCTATATTACTTTGCTACTCTGCTGTCATTTCTTTGTCAAGTAGGCCAGGAGTAAATAAGAAAATGACATACCACAAGATGAAGATTCAAGTTACTTTATTAAAAGTAGTTGTCAAAGCAGACTGGTAATATTAATCTTTTGTCTAAACTGTATGCCACCTTTTTTTTCTTCCCTTTTTTTTAAGAGAAGAAAAAGATTTTGCTGTCTATTATCAAACTAATTTTCCTTTCATTTCCTGTCTTCATGTTATTTTTTATTTTACTTCACAAAAAAAGTGCCAATCTGATGGACAGTTCTCCATTTAACTGAATGAATCAGCATCTAAGTATCTATTTTTGTAATATGTGGCTTCTATGAGCTCTTACATATTCAAATGTTTTGAACTAGGATTAATTATTTTAGCCAACCATTTTTTCTTCCTCTTTTGTTCTTTGAAAAAATAGCTGAGTGTTTTCCTAAACTCTAAAAAAGAGCAAGACAAAGCTTAATATTAAAAAAGTCTGTGCTAATAGAACAAGTTCTTTGTCTTGAAGGCATAATGACTTATAGCATGCAGAGTCTTTCTGGTAAGAAAGAAATAACAATAAAAAAGAACAGCCTTTCAGATGCTAAATTAGCTGCTCAAGAGAGCTCATGTTGTTTCAGGAAAAAAAACAGAAATGCACACAAGTTTTGCAATCTCCAACAGATTGGAAACTGCCACATTGTAAAGCTGTTCTTTGAGACAAATGAAAATGGTAGGCAACTTCAGAAAGTGGTTTAAGCAGGTGGAAATTAGGATCCTAACAGGATGGCAGGAAACTTTATCAAAATAGTCTGTTGGTAGAACTTAAAGAGGAGACTTTATTTTCTTTAAATACCACTATTTGTTCAACCAGCCTGACATATGTCCTGTCTCATGTCATGCCAGTCAGTTACACGGTAGACATAAACACTTGGATTAGGCAAAAAATAATTCATCCAGCTTTTCTCATAGTTCAGGGGAAGTATAATTTAGTCTTCTATAAGGTCTCACACTGCCCTTGTTACCATTTGCAAGGACAGAGCTTTTGGTTCTGTGCTGGCTTTGGTTAGGGTAAGAGTTAATTTTCTTCCCAATGGCTGGTATAGGGCCCAGTTTTGGAGTCATGATGATGACAGGTTTGATAAATATGGAGATGGTTTTGTTATTTTTGAGCAGGGCTTGCACAGAGCCAAGGCCTTTTCTGCTTTTTGTACTGCTATGTGGCCAAGGAAGTTGGAGGTGCATGGGAGACAGGGAGGAGACACAGCCAGGACAGGTGATCCAAACTGACCACAGGGATGTTCCAGATCATATGGCATCATGCTCTGTATATGAAGTGGGAGAGAGAAGGAGGAAGAGGGCACCGTTTGGAGTGGTGGCGTCTGTCATGCCAAGTCACTGTTACATGTCATGAGGCCCTTCTCTCCTGGAATGGCTGATCACCTGCCCATGGGAAACAGTGAATTTATTCCTTGTTTTGTTTTGCTTCTCTGTATGGCTTTTGCTTTCCTTATCAGTCTATCTTTATCTCAGCCCATGACTTCTCTGCCTTTTACTCTTCCAGTTTGCTCTCCAATCCTGCTGGTGGGGCAGTGAATGAGTGGCTGTGTGGGGCCTGGTGACTGCCCGGGGTTTAACCACCAGAGGTTCCTACATCATACCCCAGCTCTCACTTAGATACATCAAAACCAGATGGAGCAGATCAGTATAACATCTCTAAATTTTTCCAGTGGCTTCCCTTAATTTATATAGATACAATATAGAATCATTCAAATTTGTCCCACATCTATCCTGAAACTAGGGACTTCTCAGTGATTACTAGCATTTTTAAATAGTTTCCAATCATCTAAGAGAAAATGGGTGTCACTGCAAAGGCTCACAGTCAAGAGTGCTGCAGAAATTTATACCTCCTGAATACCTGGGATTTTGTTTGCATGAAATTGAAGGCATTGTTTATTCCTTATAAATATAACACTGGAGGGGGAAGAGAAGAAAAAGTAGACTTCTCTATTTTTCTCCAGCTAGTAAATAATTTCGTTAATATATTCCCTTTTTAGCCATGATGCCAGATTCTTTCAGTCCACCTTATTTTGGTTTGCCCTATTGTTCTTGGAGCTGTGCTTGTGCTATACAGTCAGCTTCTTGAAAAATCTTTCTACTTTTCACAGTAATGTAGATTAAGGCAAAATCTAAAATATATCAGCTACATTTATGTAATATCAGGTGTGGCTTCAAAAGAGTGACCGACACAGGAAAAGAAATAAAAATAAATCACCACATTTGAATTATATTCTGCTTCTGAGTATGAATGAATGGTAGCAAAGGTACCTTAGGAGTCAATGAGAGGTTAAATGACAATGGTTTTTCCCTCTTGAGAAAACTCAACAGAATATAATTATCTTAGGTTGAACTATTAAGTTTATCATTTTAATGAAGACAAAAAGTGTGATTTTACTTTAAAAGAAAAAGCGAGAACATATTTTTGAAAGGTTTTTGAGAATCAGCAACAGCACAGAGGTGGCAGCCAGTCCCAAGGGAGTTCAGAGTATCATTGTTGCGCAATGCAAGTAAAAATAGACATAGACAGAATGCTTGGAAACAAAGAATACAGGGTTTTTAGTAGAAAAGCAAATTTTGCTGTGGATCTCTGGATACACAGGCTACTCATTAAAAATAAAAAGAAACTCCCTTACTATGCACTATAGGTTTCCTGTCCCATACTCTACAGTGTTATACATTCTTTCAATAATGATATTCCTCTGTTATCCTTGAAACTATTAGCTAAATTTAGACTTGTAGACTTTTTTTTTTTTGAGAATGAATCATTATATCCTTAAGACATAAGTATTTTAAACTCTATATTTTCTGCTTGTTGGTCATTTTAGAGGAAAAATAAAAATTTCCCAAGTTTTTTTTTTTTCCCTAACAGCTAGAATTTAGAAAAAAGAATTTATAAATAAAATATCTACCTATTTGTAGTCTAAGTTGTGACTGTACCTTTCCATTCCCATGTCATAAACCGAATATTTCAGTAGAACATATGGTAGTTTACCTCATAACTCGCAGTCTCCCATGTATGCAAAAAATGAATTACATGGGGTTCAAGAAAACACAAAACAAAACAAAAAGCAAAACTCCAATAATTTAATAATATCTTTCTTACTTTGTGAAAAAAGTGTATGAATTAAAAGTTTTTTTCAAATTGTCTCAGTTATCAGTCATTTCAATGGTATATATCATGCTGTATCTTGAATTTCTTATTTGGAAATTTTGTTACATAAATTATGTCAACACTTTTATAGGAACATGTTACATAAATCAGGTTTTGGTGTAAATTAATTATTAGTGTTCATAATTTTATGCTTATGAAGAAATTTAAATATATATATTTCAGTGTTTCCTTTCTCAGATAAAAGGTGTTTTCAAAGACAAACCACTCTCTTCTGATAACAGGTTGAGTTTTATTTTAATCTTTATGAAGATCTGATTGTATTATAAGTATTATAAGAGTTCTTTGGACTCCAGGCTAAGGATAAATTAAGTGCTCAGTTCAGGCTCCCTTACATCTCTTCAAATGACAATTAACCAGTTATAAACATGAAATCAAAAAACTTCAGTTTTATCTTCTGCAACATAACAAGTTTTTGAAGTTTCGCTGTATTTGTAAAGGCTTCAGCTGAGTTTCTGTACTTTTCCTGAATAATACTAAGCAATGCTGGTGCTGCCTGGCTAAAAAGAAAAGGAAGACACATTTTGGCAATCAAACTAGAATACATTGCAGCTATAACTAATTATATAAATAATCTGGAATGGTTTCACACAGAGACTAAGATCTTTGCGTGAACAAATAGCCATGCCTGTAGCACAATTATTACTGTACATACATGCAAAATATGTACCTAAGATCTGTAGCCAGCTAGCAAACTTGTAGTGTAAGGTGGGAATGTAGGCTGAATACAAAGGAGGTTGTGGCCAACAATCTGCATTCAAGCTGCTGACTGAATAGATGTGCTGGCTTTTTTTCTTTAGCCAGCTGTTTACCAGCTGCATGTTTTGCTGCCTCTCAGACCATATGAATAAATCCCAAGTGGCACTTCTGATTCCAAGATGGAAGCAGATGGGAAGTTCAGCAAACTTTAACACTTGGGAAGGGTGGACCTGACAGGAAAATCCAAGATTTCATTGGCATGATTTGGTGTGTGGTTCTTGGGATGGTTTGTTTTACAGATTTCTTTCTCTTATCATTCATGAAGAACTTGGTGAGAGTATTCCATTAATGAACTGAATTGTGTCAAGACCAGTGGTTCCCTAGAGGAATGCTAATCACAGGATCTCCGAGCATTTAGAGCAAGACTCGCTAAGTGGAAAAAGAATTACAAGCTGCAGATTTCAATAAAAATTAAGAAAATGAAAATAAATAATTATCATGTTGCAGAAGCCTATATAAGGGGGAAAAATCAAGAAGGATTAAGAAAAATAAAGAAACTGAGTTTAAGGAATAACATTCTCAGATGACGGATTTTTAAGAGCAAGTGGCAAGACCAGAAAACATACAGAAAGAAGACCAAAACAGTGGTCATTTAGCCTGAGGAGTTGTTTTTTTTTAATCCAAAAACCAAAACATAAATAAACTCAGCCTGAGGAATTTTTTTTTTAATCCAAAAACCAAAACATAAATAAAAGAGCATCATTGCATCTTGAAGAGAGAGCAGAATTTCAAATTATGCTGTCTTCAAAGAAGACAGCATAATTAGGTGTCCACCTGGAAAACCATCACAAGAGTGTGGACAGAGTATAACACCTTATTTAATAAAGATGACACAGTTAAATAGAACAGAAAGTGGCCATAGGTCAGCAATGCACTCTCTAAAAGAAGGATAATGCTAAAATCACAAGAGCAACCAAGACTGATTTAGTTATTCTTTAGTGAAGAGAAAGACAAAAAAAACAAAACCTGAAAAAAAAAGCTTTTTAGAGTTTTGAGATACTCATAAAGTGAAGAAAACTGTAGTCTTATGAGAGCAGTTAAAAGTTGAACAATATGATATTAAAAGGCATAGGTAGGATTGCATAATATGACTATAAAATTTTGATTACTACATGCAAAAAGTGCTGCTTTGAGCTTAAAAAAGAGAAAGACCAAAAAATTCAGCAGAATTTACTGAAGTTGAAAGCTGTTCCTTTGTCACTAAAAGTCTTTAAGGCTATTTTAATGGAAATCAACCTTTTCAGAAAGTCAAAATAGACATTTTTGCTGAATGCTCCAGGCTTAATGACAATACAATTTCAAATGTTAGTGTCTAAGGAAATTTGATGAAAATTGCAAATGTAAGGACTAAAAAAAGTCAGCATGCATGGGATTGCTCCCCAGGAACAGGTTAGCTGTAAATACAACTGTGTTTTCTTAAATAATTGGTTGAGGGAATGAGGGAATGGCCTGAGGTAGGTAGTAGTGAAAAAACCTAACCTGATGTGAAATAGCAAAAAAGGACCCATCTTGCAGGAGAAAAAGAGTGGAGCTGTCTTTTTCTATTACTTGCAACCCACATTTGAATTGGCTAAATCATTCATGAAATTGCACCCTAAAGGAAGAAAATTGAATAAAAATTTTGGAAGGAACATGTACTGCTAATTTGGTTTAAATAACAGATTTGTTCTGAATTGTACATAAGTGATTTTTCTCCAACACCCCTCCTCACTCTTGTTAAGAAATTGGCTAAGAAGGGTGTCAGGTAAGCAATTAAGCTCTCTCCACTTTGTCACTGTGTGGAAGGAATGTAAAGTTTTTAAAAAGCAAGTGAAATTGAAGTTAGATCATCTTTGTGCAGCAGCTTTTAAACGGAAACAGAATTAAATGAGTGTTATCTCCAAGGAGCAATAAAATGACTACTCCACAAGATAAAAAAGATCCCTGTAATGTACGAAAGGTGGACGGAATGTAAATTTAGTATATATATTACTGCAAACCCTCTACCTGAGAATAAAGTGCATGCAAAACACATTTACTCAATTCATGACAAGGAAACAGAGTTATTGTCATCATGGAGTACAAATCTAACAGCTGAATCCATGCCAAAATTATCTTATATGTCTTTATATATACTCTCTCTATATATATATATGGATATGGATATAAATGTGTATATATATTTACTATTTAGTATATATATTTTGTGGACAGTGGGGTGTATACCCACAGGAGCTTCATAAAAGGTTCATCTTGACTTAACAATATCGTACAGCAATGACATAGCTCAGAAGAGTTTTAAAAGAATAATGACATAGAAAGCAAGAATAGTATAGGTCATTCCCTAGCAAGTCAATACTAGCAAAAAAATTGCATTTTCCTGTTATTCAACATGTTGCATGTAGAATAACAGGAAAAATGGTGATCTTCTTTTCAAGGATCCTATAATTTCCTCATCATTTAGGTCACATGCTGCTTTTTGTGCTCAGCCTAAATTGCCATGTGTCCACCTCTGTAAATGTAGGAATAATTTCCAAAATACCCAATGAGGGTTACTGCACAGGGGTATTTCTGTCACTTGAGAGACAGATGATGTCTATGCGAAGCATCCAGCTGAGACACTTCTTCCAAAACCAAGCAACATGTGTAAATTAAATACTTTAACAAACTCATTGGAGCACTTTGTTGAAATTATAAAATATGAATAAAAATTGTGAGACTCGTTACAAATTGCTATAAGACTAAGTTGCCTAGCTACAGATATATAAACTGCTGTGCTATTCAAAATACCTAGTTGAATACATTTGCCACATATTGTGTACAATCAGTATGGCTAAAACATATGATGAGAGTTAAGGTATTTGGCTTCTCAAGAGTATATATGACAAAAGAAAAAAAAAGGGGAATTAACTAGATTTTTCAGAAGTATATTGCAGGGAACAAAGTGGACTGTTTCCTGTCTTGAAAACATAAACCAAAAAATTTGAAAGAAGACATTCAGTTTAACAAAAAAAGCTTGCAGAATCCAGTTGCTGGACAAGTAAACCATACTTTTAAAGGAATAGGAGGAACTTTCTTCAGAATTTTATCTGTGACAAAAGATGACTCTATGAATTGTGTTGTTTCTATGTTTTGAAATGAAAATTCTTTTTTATAAGACCTGATTTTGGTGTCATTCTTTTTGAATCAGAAAATCATTCTCCTACTGACTCCCATAATTTTGCAACTTTCATAGAATTCACCCAAAAATTACAAAATGTTTATATAATCTTCAAAATTAAAAAAAATAGTGACTCCCATCACTTTGCAACTTTCATAGAATTCACCCAAAAATCAAATACAAAACATTTATATAATCTTCAAAGTTAAAAAAAAGAAAAATAAAAATATTAGTTGTTAAATCCATTACTGAAACATTAGAAAATTCAAAGCTTACAAAATGTTTATATAATCTTCAAAATTAAAAAAAAAAAAGAAAAATAAAAATATTAGTTGTGAAATCCTGTAAAATCCGTTACTGAAACGTTAGAAAATTCAAAGCTCATATGAAACTTATATTCATACCACACAATTAATTTACATAAATGTGGTGTTACTAATCAAATAAATACCTTGTGCTTTGCAAGGAGCATAGAAAACAATATTGTACTAAAGCTATATGTGCTACAGTGACTCACAAAAAGTTAAGTTCTCTGCAATGCAGCAACTTGGCCCTATTGCTTAGCAGCTGGAATATTCTATGGGCACTTCTTGCACACTGTAAAGCCAGGTTCAGTAAATAACACCTGCTCTCTGTCAGTAAGGGATGCTTCTTTCTGAAGCAGAAGAAATTAGATGGCTTCAGTTGACAAGGCAAAAGAGAAGAAAAGTTCCCTGGTCCCACCTTCTTTCTCCAGAAAAATCTCTGTTTTGATGATGTGATACTTCAGTATTTGGAATGAGTTTATACAGCCATGGTGTTGGACACAGGGTAAGGCCCAGTGATGAAATTCACCCTTTGTTCTTGATATAAAGAGGCAAAACTCCTGATGCACTGGGCTATTCATGGCTTGTGGAAAATGTTCCCTACTTCTGTCATCCCTTAATTATTTCCCTGCAAGTTTCACTGTTGACTGAAGCACTGCATTTATCTTAAAATATTTATGTTCATTATTTTTTTTAAGCTGCTGACACATTCGGATCATAAACAAACAAGCAAAAAGTAATTTTTTAATAATCTTTGTTTTGGTAAAATTTGAATACAACCTCTTGCCATAAAATTAGGTACTCCTCTGGCCTAAGGGCCCTCCTCAGTATCGTATCTGTGACCTGCTGCAAAACAGACAGCTTGGAAAGCTTATACCACAAATAAATCTTTCATAAATGCCCTCAATTTAAGAAATTATTCCTCTTTCATAAACAAAATATCCTATATTTAATGCAGTACATTGTGGAATATTTTCTCTGTGTTCTGTATTTCTAGTTTAGGAAAAGCCTTGAGGTAGGCATTTTTGCACAGAGCATGATCAGCAACTTGAAGAAGTGCTTTATGCTATTAAAAATATGCTAAGCCTAGTGAAAAAAAAAAATCCACTATTGAAGCCAGGCAATGTAGTTGTAACAGTCTAATGCAGACAAATTTCTTCAAGATTAAACTGTAAATAAATGGTTTCAGAGACAGAGCAAAGCAGCCTTTTGTGATTGCTATTTATTAGTCCAGTCTCAAAATGAAGGATCAGATGTTAACTAGTTTTACAGAATATACACATACCTGAGATTGTATAAAGCCTCTAAAAGTACACCTGATGTATTAAAAACTAAAGCATGTTCTGCCAACAAGAAGGAAAAAAAAATCCCTGAACAATGAATAATGCCAGGTTCTTCTGGTGCTCTTCTGATGACCTGGTTTTCAACAAGTTAATTTTCCTTACTTATGGTTTCCCTTCCCAATCATCCTGGTGAAGAAAAAAGTTTAGTCGACAAAAGAAACGTGTCTTCGACATATCTGACTTTTGTGTACTCTAAAGCAGCTATAAAGTGAACTTAATTGAAAATGTGCTACTCTAACCATTTTTTCATTGAATCAAGAGAAGAGAATTGCAGCTGTCATTTGAATCTGATGGAAAAGATAGAAGTGTTGCAATAACAACTTTCTGATGGCATAATGTGATTCACTTAATCACTATTCTTTAAAAATTAATACCTCTATAATTTATCTTCTTGCAGAATACTCATAAGATTAGAAAATATTATTTCCCACCTAAAGGTTGGAATATTAAGACACAAAATTGGTTTACCCAGGATTCCACAGTCTTCGATCAGTGAGCTAATCTAAGTGGGCTGCTGAGCCATCCTTTCTACTCAGGCCCAACATGTCTTCTGTAGAAGCCTTAAAACCAAAAGTAGCTAAACAGCATTTAACTGTCAGACACAATAGAAAGGACATAATATTGGCTCACCCCTTGTCAATGAAAGCTCTAGGAAAAGAACATAAATAACTATCATATATTTCCTTGTGTTTTCAGTTATCACATAGTAACAACATGTCATAAGCAAAATTAATGCCTGTTAAAGAGGTCTAATATTCAGCAGTCATTGCCAAGAGGAAAAATAAAGAGCAATATGCTAGAGTACAGAGGAATTAGAATTTAACTCCCGTTCATCATGAGTGGGTAAGAGGCCTGCTTAAGTGTGGCTCATCCACTTTTAGCAGTAATCCCAAGTGGTAAGGACACGTTTGTGAAGACTTTAAAAGAACTATCTCCATAATTATTTGATTCTTTAAATATTTTTTTAATTATTCTGAGGGCTGAAATGCCTTTGTAAGAAAAACAGCTGTACTCTTCTGAAACATTAATTAAATCCCTATTAAGAATGGCAGATTTTAAAACAAAAAATTAAAAAAATAAAAGAAAATACGTTGTCCAGCTCCAAATTTTTAAATCTGTATCATTCTCAATGAAAAACACTGTAGATCAGTCAGAACTGATAAATGCTGTTCACTGCTCATGGTCATGAGCTGGAGTTGCAAAAAGCATCATCCAAAGCAAAAACTGAGTTTGTGAGTGACCAAATCAAGACACAGGAAAAATTGTGGCTCAGTAAAATTAGAGGAAATAAAGGCATTCTTTTTTCTGAGCAGAGGAAGTAAATGGCAGCAAAGTTCACTTAACATACAAATCCCTGTTGTGCTTTTTCAGGTGACATTGCTATGACAAATGAAGCATGTAGTAACTGCAGAAATCAGTGTTAGGCACAAAAGGAGTTATCACAAGGTACACATTTCCAGGACATCAACACTTCCTATCAGATCTTTCTGTTGTTTGCATTGTCATTCACCAGGTAGGTCAGTAGTCTGTGCAGTCTTCGTTGTTATGGTTGTTGTTCATGTCAGGTGATGTTGATGCACACGGGATGACACCCGAGCACTGTGACAAGAATTAAGCTGCAGGCAGAAGGTGACTGCATTCAGGCTTGACCTCAAGCTGTGGTCGTTGTGGGTGTCGTTGTTGCTAATTTAGGTGGTTGGTTGGTTGGTTATTGGTTGTTTTTATTCTGGGCTATGTTTTGGTTGTTTGTTTTTTTGCGGGGGTGACGACGTTGGTATATTCAGCGTGTGCTATTGCATAGAAGCACAAATTCAGTACATTTAATGTCTAACCCACTGTCACCAGCCAGAAGGTAAGGTACTTGTATATGTGGCAATACAGTCAATAGCAAAAATTTTCTATAAAACAGAATATTTTTTTATTATTCTATTTTTCTGTGATCAGAGCAAGAAAACTTTTTTACAATCTCTCTTTATTTTTGCGTGTCATTTCCCAATTGTTATCACTCTGAAATTATTCTACACTACCTATATCTTTCTGTCTAACTTGAGAAGATTTCAGACTGCAAAATTCACTAAGCAATGCCTTCTGTGAACAGAGCTTTAAACTTTGATGTCTCTGTCTGTCTTTGATGTGTGCTGAAAAGTTAATTTGAAGACAAGTTTCAACACCAATTTCAGATGAAACACAATAGTATTATCTCCGATACTACCTTATAAATTATTAAAAAGGTTAATTTCTGTTGAAAGCTCTTCAGTAAACCATTGTTTATTAATTGCCTCTGTTCATTCTGTCTTTAATAATAAAAGAAGCAGCATTAATGAATATGTCTAGTCTGCCTTAGGTATTAAATCCAACTCTAGAGCATGCAAAAAGCTTCACAGGTCTAAGTCAGCAGACTTAATGATCCTTTACAATGCATTTTCATTAAGATTTGGTCTAGCATGCATTTCTCTTGAAGGTACATGCTTTCAGGAATTCCAGAATAAAATTATTTCCTGTCAAACAATCAAGTAAATATCTTTGTATGCTATCATCTATTTTATGTGACATGGACCAGAATTACAGTACACTACACTAAGTACACTTTGTGCACTGGAGCTTCTTTGATTAACCTTATTATTTAAATCTGCCACTCCAGCATAAAGTACATGACTTTGATTCAATGAAGTGCAATTATTGTATTGCACTACTGGCAAATTTGTTGCTAGAATAGAGATTTTTGGTCTGATTGAATTCAAGTAATAAAAGATGATGAATCATACAGAGCAGACATAAATCTCAAATAATTTATAACCAGAATTACAGACTAGCTGATAGACATTAATCCAATAAAACTTACACGAAGCAGCACACACTTGTTCTTTATATTCTGTAGTGTTCTTTCTGATGGTTCACTAAATTATACACTTGAAATCATGGAATCATAGAATACCAGGCTGGAGGGGACCCCAAGGATCATCTGGTCCAATTTTTTTTTTGGTAAAAGCTACACAAGATGGCTCAGCACCCTGTCCAGATGAATCTTAAAAACAACCAATATGGAGAACTCACTACTTCCCTGGGGAAATGATTCCAATAGCGGATTGTTTTCATTGTGAAATATTTGCCCTTTGTGTCTACTTGGAATCTGTACAGGAGTCACTTGAACCCATTATTCTTTGTCTTTTCCATGTGACTCCTTGTAAAAAGGAAGTCCTTTATCTTCTTTATAACCTCCATTTAAATACAGGAACATGGTAATATGTCTCCCCTAAATATTTTTTCTCAAGGCTGAATAAACCCACTTCTTTTTCCTTGTATGTCAGGCTTCCAAGTCCTTTGATCATCTTTGTGACCCTTTTCTGGTCACAGACCTGCTCCAGCCTGTCTGCATTTTTTTTTTTTTTTGGTATCATCAGAACTAAAACCAAGCATAGTATTCCAGGTGGGGCCTGACAAGTGGGTAGAGTGCATCTCTGCTGATCACATTCTTGTTGATGCAACCCAGCGTCCTGTTGGCTTTTAGCACTTGAATAGCACAATGCTCACTCATATTGAACTTGTCCACCAGGACACCCAGGTCCCTTTCTAAAGATCAGGCAAATCTTTGACCATGCTATGTTCCTGGATTACATTTTCCCATAGCCAATACCTTACACTTGTCCTTGTTTAATTTAATGAGTTTCTGGTTAACCCACTCTTCCTGTCCTGCATTATTCCACTATTCATTTCTTCCTGCTGGGTTGCTGTCCCTCCTGGAGGCTACTTCCCCAATCAGTTTGATATCATTGACAAACATTACCAGGGTACAGTTAATCCCATTATCCAGATCACTTGTCAAGATCTTAAACAGCTTTTGTCACCACACAGATCCTTGGGGAACCCCACTTCTGGTAGGTTCCAGTTTGAAAAGGAGCTGCTCACCACCACCCTCTGTGCACACCCCGTCAGCCAGATCCCCACCCCGCACGCAGACCACATGTCTGTGGGTCATACCACATCACTGTGTCCAGAAGGAAAAGCCTTGGAGAAATCCAGGTAGACAATGCTCACCTCACCCCACATGAAGTGAACAGGTTACTTTGTCATAGAAGGCAATCAGGTTTGTCAAATATATTTTCCCTTTCTGAATTCATGCTGGTTTTTCACAATCATGTGGTTCATCTGACTTCTCCCTGACCTCGGAGGATTCATTCCTAACTTTCCCAGATACTGAAGTAAGACAGACGGGCCTATTATTTCTTGGATCCTCCTTTAAGCCAAAAGAAAATAAATATATTGATGTGCTTTTCAAATACTTAAAATACATCTCTTTAGTCCAGTGTTAGAGGACATTATTTCCTGCTCTTCATTTGACACTTAACCACTTTGGAGTAAGTTGGATTACCTGCAATTAAGAAGACTCTAAAAGCATTAACACACGTAATTTTCTCTTGGTCAATTTTATTATTGGATACTGTGAAATATTGACATAGGACATGCTTTACTCAGATTCAGTATGGACATAACTTCTAACAGTGTTTATTTTTAAGGAGTATATCTGAATTTTAGAGACATCTTGCATTATACCAATTCGTCAAAGATCTTTCTCATCACACAGCGTATGCTACCAAAACTGACAATGGATTCTCTTAAAACAATTGTTACTATCATAACTAAATTTAAAAAGTTTCTGTAACAAAAGAACTTCAAGACTTCAAAACAGATTTTAGCTGCCTTAATATACCTTTGGGTAGGTGAACAATTGTTCCAGGAAAAAGTTACCTCCAAATGGAACTGGAATTTATTTCAGGATTAAGAATGGATTTACCTTGGTTTAAAGATCACATTGTATGAACATATATATCTCTTGCTCAGTACTTTCCCCTTCAGGATTTTAGCTATTCAGAAAAAAACTATTTTTGCATAACCAAAAATATGCAATACTTTCTCCTTTTTCCCCCTTACCAATAACGTGTTCAATAATTAAGGGTTGCAGAGCATTATAAGATACATACAGAGATTTTAGAACATGGTAATCACTTTGAAGGGAAAAGCCTTTGGAAATTTCCAGCTAGGAATTAAAATACAATATCAGTTATGCTTTTAATGTTCAATTCTTGCTGCAAAAAGTCCATTATCACAGTACATCATAGTAAAAAAAAAAAAATAGTATAAAAGTGGGAACACAACTAAACTATTCTTGCAGAATTTTTATATTGAATCAGAATAAAATTCCTTAAATACTCCAAATATATCCTTTATATAATTTTATGGTTATGGAAGAAAAATGCAAAGAGCCAGTGACACAAAATTTTTTATATGCACAAAATGTATAAGGAATTTGGCTCTTTATGTGATATCTAAAAAGATCGTTTGATGTCTCAAAATCAGACATTGAACTGATCCATTCACCTAAGTAAACTTTCATGCCAGTATCGCTGTCTTCTTTCAGGTGTTTTATCATAATTAATTATATAAGTGCATAGACAATAGATAATACTAACATAAACATAATTTCTTTTTCTAAGAGATTTTTTCTTTAACTCATTTCACAAGATTCTTTGATTTTACCAAGTAATGACTAGGGGAATGAAGGACATTTTATTAATTTTCATATACCTCAAACAAAAACCTTTCTCCATCAAACTGAGACTAGCAGAGGGTTTCAGCACTTGGGAGTATAGCAGTGATCATTAGGTCTGCAAACGAAGAGAAGTTATTACTTCTTCCTTTCTTTGTGTAGCAGATCACTCTGGTAATTCAGGTCTGAAGAAATGCATGTGGAATTTGAAGGTAAATTATGTTAGTCTCTGAAGGTTTGTCCTGTCTGATTTGGAGTCTCTGCTAGTAAGCTACTTTGCCACCTCCATTAACAATTGCAGCATAGAAGCAAAGGTCATGTTTTAAATAGCACAATAAAAAGTTCAGAACCTTCTCCCTCCTATGCAAATGCCTTGACATTCACTTTATATTAGATGGAATGTTCTTTTTCCTTGTTATTCAGACCAAGAGTTCCTTTTTCATGCAGCTCACTTTTTGTATACTACAGTCTCCAGATACTGTTATCAACCATAAAAAAGCATGATTTTGCATAATTATATTGATTGTATACTGAAATTTTTCAAAGCTTTGTTCAATTTAATTTGCTTTACTTTTCTTAACATTTTTTTCTAAGAGGGCTTTCTTGTGTGGTTGATATAACACTAATATTTAGAAGAATCTGCTACAGTAAAATCCCCAATGGAATGTCAAAATAATATGCATCAAATACATACAGCTGTAGTAATAAAGTATGAATCATATTTTTAATGCAATCTCAGTTCTTAGAATCAAAACTGTCTAAAAAAAAAAACCTGTGTATCTAATCCCATAAAATATGAATGGTTTAAAATCTCTAAGACAACAATCAAGGTGGTTTAAAATCTCTAAGGCAACAATCAAGGTGACATAAAAGTCAACAAAAATAATCTCTACAGAGCATAAAAGGCAGAGAGGGGAGGAAAGAAAGATGAATTGGTTTTATTGTTCTTCAGCAACTCTAAAACAAACTCTATGTCTAGGAACTAGGATTTATCAATATTCTTTGTGATCCATCTATACCCATAAACAAATATTTCAGACATGAAAAATAAATGACCTCTATAAACAAATATTTGGTCACAGGGCAATTTAAAACCCACCTTGCTTCTCCATGCTTACACAAGCCAAATTAACTGAGATATGAATTGGTAAAAATGCTCATTACATTTTTTTCCTTATTCTTCTTTTTATTTCTTTCTCTTTTCCTTTTAACTTTTTTCTTCTTTTTTCTGATTTTTCTTTTTATTCTTTTGACCTGAGTGTATTTATGAACTTTGTTAAGCACATTTTAGACTGAAGACAAATCATATTTATGAAATGTTTTTCTGTTGTGCCATGCTTCTCAACTGCTTGCACTTTCCTCACTTGTATATATTTATTGTGTGACTGAAATTAGTGTATTTCCAGGGCATTAATTGAGATATACCTGTAGATGTAAAGCAGAATGGCACATTGGTTTTATCATTAAAAAGAAACCCACACATGTTTTGATAGTCTGTAGACACTGTTCAAAATAATTTCATCCTTGCAAAGTAGTTACTACAAAAATTCTGCTGGTCCCTTTCAAGTGTTGATTACATCTGCATACAAGCATTAGTTTCAGTAGAGTTCATCAATCATTTGGCAGAACTCTTAATTTCTCTTTCACTTTCTTCCAGATGCAGTCTCCCTGCAACATAATGACATATTACAATATGATCATGGTCTGGATTAGGGTTTAAAAAGTCCCCAACTGATAAATATTTCTTTTAGTGGCTCGAATCATTAGCTTGATCTATACCTTAGCCCTGAAGAGAATCAGTTTTTTAGTTACCTCTCCTAGGCCAAATGAACTGGAAGAAAGATGTTCTAAAAGGCCTATTCTGTTACTGAGCAATTCTTTCACTAACCAAAATAAATTTATTTTCAGCACCTCAGGAATTCTTGAAACTGACTAGTACTGGGGGAAAGTGGAGAATAAACACAATAATGGAAGAATAAACCAATCAAAACACTGCTCTGGAATTAACTTGAAAAAAATGTATGATTACAACTAGATTTAAGTCTCCTTAGAAGGCTTAGAAGTCAAGAAGACTTAACTAGAAATGCCTCCTTACGAATCTGAATAGATAGACAATCAGCAGTAAGACTAATTTCTCACAATAACACATTCTAAAGCCCTGGTTGTACAAACTCCTTGCAATAATTTATTCATTTCAGTGAGAAAGATGCATTATGCTCCAACTCCCCCTAGGTTCTATCTGTTGTCAGTGGTGGGAGAGCCATAGGGTAATTGAGATTAAGTTTTATGGCTGAATTAATTTCTCTCTACTGAACATTTACTTCTGGTTCCTGACTCACAACCTTTTTAAGAGGCGGTTGGCTGCTAGAATAGATCATGACTGCTGTTTTTAATAGCTCTTAGTTATCTTTGGTAATAAGAATTATGTGGTATTTCAAAAAAACAGATAAATAGAGTGTTCCATAAGTATATGAATGAGAGCAGGACTACTTTTTTACAAAGCTATAGACTTATTAGTTTTATCAAAATATGTGGCTGGTAGAACAGAGAAAATAATCTTGCAACACACCGCCTCCAGGATAACAGACCACCTAGTAGCTGAAAATGGATCAATACAACTACCAAACTACTGCAGGTTCAAAATTAGCCTTGAAAAAAATATGTTTGTACAGTAGTGAGCTGCGGGAGAACAGAAAGAGTTCTTGTCCCATAAAAGAAATTGAGAATCTACTGAGTGCTTCAATGGAGGGTTCAGGACACACATTGAACTTCAGAATAAACACCATAGTCAGGGTACAGAATAACAAGATTTTTGTCAAGGTATATTAATATTTCTTATTAAGGAATATTGCTGCAAAGCTTTGTATCAGAAGGCTGCTTTGGCATTAGAAACCTTGCCTTTGACCTTCACAGCTCCAGAGAAAAAAAAATCATCAGAAAAAAGTATTTTGTTGTTCAGAAACTGTAGAAAGTGTCAACTAATAATGCAAAGCTTTTTATAGTACCTAGAACTCCAAGTGATACTGAACCTCATGTATATTTCTTCAGATGCATCTATTGAAAAATTTGAATAAGTGAAATTATTCATATAGAGTAATTGTAAGCTTCTTTCTTTGCTGAATCTAAAACTTAGAAACTGAGAATAAATGAGCATATGTGAAACTGAATAATATGAAGCTGAGGAAAAAAAATACTTTATTTAAAGTGTGTTTCTTATAATCCCTCATTTGACCAACACAGCCTTTGAATTAAGAACTTTACAGAGACCATTATGATTCTGTTCAATGTAAGCTAATGTGCTTAACATCTGAATTAACAGCTCTAAGTAGTTTCTCTGTTCTTTGTGTATTCTGGCTGCTGCAGGTGAGTTTCTTTATGTACAGAAAGAATTGTGTATAAAATATTTGCTGGTTTAAGTGCTACATATTTAAATTTAGCAATATGTTTCTTCAAAGTGAAGACTCAATCATACTCAAAGGAACATTCATATTCTAAGCTTGCTTTTTGTATGTATTGTGTTCCCTGGGATCACTCTAAATCAGCAGACATGAAAAAATTTCTCACTGGTTGCTGTAATTTAGTACAAAGATGTAGTAGATAATATGTTAGGAAAGAGCTAATTGTTTGTATTGAGTGAAATAGTCAGATTACATTTTAAAAATATTTCGGTTTTCTAATATGAAATTAAAATGCTTACTTCATTTATCAGATCCCCTTGAAATGTTTCATTAATCAAATCTATAGGTCTCTAGGCTCATGACTGAGTTGAGACTAATTTCTTTCAACACACTTTTTCTTTTATAATTACTTTTAAGTTTTAATGAAAGCAACCTAATTCCACAACTAATTCCAGGTGCCCTAGAATACTCTCAGATGGTAAATAAATATTATTTTTACAAAATATGATAATGAAAGTTGCTTACTTGGCACTTTTTTCCTTTTTTTTTTTTCCTTTTCCTCCTGATGATGATTTAAAAAGCCTAAATCTTTTACAAAATATGATAATGAAAGTTCCTTACTTGGCACTTTTTTTCCTTTTTTTTCTCCTTTTCCTTCTGGTGATGATTTAAAAAGCCTAAATCTCAAGAAACAGAACAAGCATGTTTATAAACTATGGGAGCAGAGAGGGGGGAAAATCCTCCTATCACCATGCTAGCAAGTGGTCTTTGTCAATGCTTGTGCTTATACTTTGCATAAGAGGAGAATACAGTCATTTAGACTGCAGGACTGCAATGTTGTTTGGAAAATGTACTGGTACCACACATTACCCACTTTTCTCTGAAATCTGAAAATGCAATTAAAAACAAGCAAAGTGTTAGCATGCTTACACTGAAGTCCATGAACTTCAAGTATTTCAGCAAAGGGTGAAATAGCATCTGCAATATTGACCAGTCTTAGGAACTACATCATGACAACTGCACCTGGAATCTGCAAGAAACTTTATAATGGCAGGTTTCCCACAAAAATAATCTTCAAAGAAGATCATAAAAAATGCAGAACACTACAGGGAAGAACATAGACATAGCAGTATTTTCCCATCCCATTTCTGTAATTTTTATCTCACTTTTCTACAAATATTTAACAGCTGGTAGTACTTGATGTTACAGAAACTCAGCCCAAAATTCACCACCTGCATTTTGTCTCCTTATTGTCTCCTTAGGGGAATATAACAAAATAAAAT
This sequence comes from Passer montanus, assembly GCF_014805655.1. Classification (NCBI taxonomy): domain Eukaryota; kingdom Metazoa; phylum Chordata; class Aves; order Passeriformes; family Passeridae; genus Passer; species Passer montanus. Next base: position 12,409,967 of record NW_024363160.1, on the reverse strand, counting down.
CAAGGAATCTTGAAAGGTGAAGACCATTTGTGTGTCCAGTTATGGCCAATCCATTAATGCAATTACTTCCACGCATACAGAATCAGATAAACCAGAGTGTACTAAATGTAGTTGTTATTGTGACACTGAATGAATTTTACCTGAAGGTAAAATACCAAAATAAATTATTCTCTTGCAGACCTCAACTGCCAACAAAGATTTTAAAAATGAAATCTGATTGTGGCTGTGGTGGATGGGTGTATAAATTCCACATATTTGTTAGAACACACAAGGAACCCTTTCCTCTCTTAGTCATCATCTCACCCAGCCATACAAGACAAGGAGAATTCATCTTGAGTCTAAAAATAGGTCCTCCAGTTTCAGTGTTTAGCTATCTTCCTCTGAATCTGTTTCAGCTTTAAACATTTTTGAAGGGTGATGACATCTGAATAAAACAGTTTCTTTTAGATGGAATTATGTCAGTCTTCCATAAATAGAATTTTTTTTTCCGTATCTCTTCTGGATGGATGTGCCCGACTTAAAACAATTGCCTTTTTCACAGCCATGTGCTTTTACAGACAACAATTGTTCCATAAGCAGTTAATCAATCAAGTCTAATTCCTATTCTTCTGCTTACATGCAGTGAGCTCAAAGCCTACACCAAAAGTCATGTTATTAAAAACCATCCCTTTTACTTCACATTGATTACTGATCACTTTCTTTTTAATATTATATATTATATTCCAAGAGCATAGGAAGAAGCATATGAAATCCATTTCCTATTTTAAGGTGTCATAAATATATTTCATTATGAAATTTGTATTTTTTCCCACCACGGGTATTAAATAAAATAATATAAAATATATATCCCCACAAATGTACAAATATTCTAATAGTTTTCTATTATACTATGAGCACAAACTATACTTTTTCTATTTCTTATTGTTTTTATACTAATACCCAAAAAAATATAATTCCTACATGACAAGACTAATAAATCTTATAAATTTTATATGTATAAAAAAAATAGATATTTTAGATCTAGAATAACATCAGAGTGTGTCGAAACCGAACATTAACAGGTGTGGTTGCTTTCAAAATTGAAAATTTTGCCAAATTCCTAATTTTGGTGTACACTTATTCCTTTTCACAGTTCCTCAGGTCAGCCTCAGATAAAAATTTCAGTGTGGTTCTGAAAGCAAGTTAAGCTTCTAGGCTGTAAGACAGACAGACTACACTCTTCAATTATTTCCAGTTTTCACCTATCTTTGGCCTCTGAGATGAACCACATTAAAAATGTAATTGCTTTCTTATTCTCAGGAAAACATGAAACAGCAGGTTTATTGGTGAAAAATCTGAGATAAAAAACTGTTTTTTTATGAGTACACATAAAGTGGGTTCAGGCTAAAACATGGATTTTCAAGCTTCAGCAATTTTTTTTAAGGAGGGGAAGAGGTGGCTGTAAGACAGCACTTATTTGTCAGTGGGATATATCACTTGGACACTTTGAATTGAGAAGGCTCATTGGGAAGAGCTTGTGCCATCTTTTGCTAGTAGACAAATCTACTAACTAAAGAACTCAGGGCTTGTGCTTTCTAACAAGAGCTGATGAGGCATATTTGGTGAATATCACGTCCTGTAGGTCCACATATGCTTACTGTAATTAAGTAAAATTCATCGGAACTGACTCAAAATGTTATAATAGCATACATGAACAAAAAGTTAATGAAAATATTTGAAAAAGAATTTTTTAAAATTACTGAGACAAATATGAACATCTAGATTGCATGTTTTTTTTTCCTGCCAAATAACTGCTTTCATGAAACTCAAATTAAATTCCTTTTGATTGATGTAATATGATTACTTTTTCCTTTTTTTTTTTTTTTGAGAATTGTTTGTTTAAATGGTTGTAGTTAACAATATCCTAAACATTCAGGCATTAAAAACATTATGTAAGAAATGTGTTACTTTTCCATAATATTGATTCTGAAAACCTCCCATGGAGTTTGCTTTCAACTTCTTAGCAGATTTTCCAACCTGAGAATGAAAGGGAAATATAAAATACAAAATACTTCCCACAAGGAAAACACTTCCTTCTCCCAATCAGGAAAATTCCCAAGAGACGAAGTTCTTGAATATATTTGAAAGATCTACTTTTAAAAGGGATTATTAGCCACAAAGATTTTTTTTTTAAACCCTCTTGGGGGAAAGTTGTTCATCAGCTTCACTCTGCTAAGTCCTTTGGGCTTTCCACATCGTATTGAAGGCAACAAGCCAAAACCCAAAGCCAAAAAATGATAAAAAACACAAGACAAAAACAGAGCAAATATTTATGGTGATTATTCTCTCCTTCTAACCCTATCCTCTGCTTATTCTTTCCTTTTGTCTCTTTAACAAAAGCACTTTAAAATGGACTTTGCCAAAATTATTTGTACTTTATGTTTCAAATGTCTTTTCACAAATCTTGGGGGTTTTTTTGTTTCCTGTCTCTCTGAAAGAGATGAAATCCATTTATAGATGTATCATTAGTTTTTATTTGCAACTTCTTATACAGCGGTTTCATCTGGTTGTTTTAGCCCTGAGTTATTTATATATCTTCTCATTTAAATAGGCTTTGTAAAGACACTTTAAAAACATTTAATTTTGATTGCAGTCATTCTGGCTTCCATATATTTTTTTTAAACTCTCAGATCACCTCATGCAAGCAAAAGTGTTTTTCTGTCTATTTCCTTGCCAGCATAATTTCTTTTAAATCTTCCTATCAGCCTATGCCAATATTCAGCCTACAAGTCTGAAACTTTACAAGCTGAGGATGGCCTAACATGCCAGACAAGATCCATCCAAATCCAATTCTCTGCTTAAGGTCTGGGCATTAAAAGATCTCCAGCATGACTTGCCTTTTTGTCTCTAGGATTTGTTAAATATGAGATTTTCAAGAGCTGATGCGTGGCTCAGGCTGAATTTCCCATCCTATTCAGGAAACTTTACTTTTTTGCATTCTAAAGCAAATCTGCTTTTGATGTTGTTTTCCTTTCTATTTCCACATAAAACCATAAGAGGGGCAATTCCCAGACATTGTTCAGCCTAACCTCCCACTTTTCTGAGCATGCTATATCCTTGTGTTTTGAACACGGGTCACAGAAATCTTAGGTGAAAAACTGCTCTGCACTCACCAGATGAGTTTATTTATCCAAGCCTAACGAGGATAGAGAGGACTGGACTTCATCACTAACTCCCATCATGATCTGCCTGTTTAAACATTCAAGGTTGCCCCTAACAATCAGCCTCAAACTCTCTTAGGCCATGTCTCATAGTGAGTCTGCCTTCCAATGCAGTCATTATCAGAGTACAAATTTCTACGATACCTTTTTCTTCCACAGGACAGAAAGCCTTAGGGAGGCTTCCCTAATATGAGACTTTGAACCTTTTGGAAGCTTGCAGAGCTCTGAGACATAACAGTCTTTTTATTATTCCCAACAGTGGCTTTGATCTTTTGACAGAGAAACCACTAAGTGACCTTCTCAGAAAAAAAAAAGATTTCCCCTATGTTAGGAGATCTGCCAGCTGTACCTGCACTGATGGAACTCTTCACTATGACTCAAAACTGATCACTGCCCACGTACCCAAGAAAAAGTTGTCATATCCAAGGCTGGCAAATGCACACCTTATCTTAGCACAAACCATCTCTTTTTATTTACAGCTGTTGTTTCTTAAATCACCTATGCTCTCACTTTATGGATTACTTGCCTGAATGCTGTCCATCAACTACCTGCTCTTCTTACCAGCTGATGAACAAACACAGGAGTCAAATAGCCTTAACTTACCTATCAATTCTGTCAGTAATGAGCAATGAACACAGGATTAAATAAATATCTGTTGGCTGCAGCAATTTTTGTAAGGGCTCTGTTGCAAGAAAAATACAGCAATTCTTGAACTGTGCACTCTCCTTTAAAATCTGTTTTACTGTGGGGAGAGTTCAAAGGAATTGTCAGCTGCAGAGAACTTTTGCTCTACTTTTTGTTCTGCACTTTGGTCACCACTTTTGGACTCTGTTTTTGAACTGTTCCCATAACTTTCATGGCTTTTACCCTGTCTCCCAAAATCATAAGGAGCCAGGCATTAGGAAAAAAGTATATTCCCATAACTTTCACGGCTTTTACCTTCTCTGTCTCCCAAAATCATAAGGAGCCAGGCATTAGGAAAAAAGTATGTTATTAGGTTGAATACTGGTGTGCTGCTTCTAATCAGTGATGATTACAGCAAATTAAACATGAGTAATAACAGGACTATATTGCTCCAGTTATTGACTCTAACTCTGATTTAAACTAAATTTTCTTTTTCTTAAGTCGTACAGTGTATCATTATAGTTAGATTTCAATCTAGAGTAAATCACTTTCAGTTAAATCAAGGCAGAGTAAGAACAAATATAAGTACACAGCGGTGCCATTCAACAAATTGAATAAACTAATGTGAGGGAATGTGTAGTTGTGTCAATAGAATTTTTTTGGTAACTTTAAAAAATCCATTTCAAAACCTCAAATTTGAAAGGCAGAAGTAAAAACTGTGACATCCTAAGTTGATATTCTAATTTACAGTAGACGATCAAGCCATAAACAGATTTTTTTAAATTTGTACATGACAACAAGGCAGCCTTCTTCTTCATGGTTAACCAATGATTTATCACCCAGAGTCTGGCAAAAAGCTTAACATCACTTACAAGCTATATTCCCAGAAAGACCAGTAGAGTATGGAATAAAGTCTGCATTCAGGGTTTACAGATTTTATATTTTACTTTGAAGGCAAAGAGTAAAGGAGGATAAAAAGATAACTGAAACACTGCACAAATCAATGTGAAAGACTGAAAGGTAATTGCATCCAAAATCCTGTGTTACTTTTCATATTCAGCTACACTTATATGTAGGCACACAAAGACCCTCTTTTTATACAAAATCATTTAATACCATCTACAGAGAAGTTGTGAGAGTGAGAGGTATAGTCCAGTCACAGGCAGATGGAGATCAGGCTGATATTTGAGGATATGAGAACAATTTACAGTTGTCAAATTCCATGATCCTAAGTAAGACTTTTCAACAGAACTGCCAGACATAGCAGCGGAGCTGAGAAAACCAGTTTACCTCTTTGTAAACCTTGGTTATCTCCAGAACAGAAGAGGGGCATCCTAGGGTGGAGTGCACAGCTCCAGTGTTCCTATTCCCTCAGAGGCATAACTGCAGAGAGGGAAAATGGGATTCCACCCAAAAAGAATTGGAAATATCGAGGATCAAGACCAATAATGTTTGGGTTTTTTTAGTTCAAGTCATGCATTTAAGTTCTGTGAAAAAACAGATAGTTTTGTGGTAGAGATGACTCATCAGAAGGGACTAATCAAGACATTTTCTGTAATAATCTGCCTGTCATCAACGGAAAATGACTAAGCAAAAAGCTGACAATATTTTGTTGATTCTGAGCCACATATAAATTACAGATGAAATTCTATACCTTATCAGACAAGTATTTCTCAAAAAAGGTGGACAAGCTTTAAAAACCCCTAGGTCTAAACAACCTCTGCAAAAAAACCCCTGTGCTCTTACAAGAATTTTTAGAATGTAGAAAAAATGCAAATAAATTTATATAATTACTTGTGACCAAGAGAGCCTTTTTTATCAGAAGAGATTATGACAGCACAAAAGCATAAGGATTTAGACCAGTAAAACAAAGACTGTGAAGATTGATATAATTGTTTTCTATAAATACACTAACAAGGGAAAATTACGGGGGGGGGGGGGGGGGGGGA